>NC_137694.1:125965283-126202783 GCF_964034855.1 Anser brachyrhynchus | reverse complement strand
TGATTTTAATTGGAGATTAATTCTTCAAACAACTACAGGAAGACACAGTGTCTTCCACATTACAGTCCTCTTTTCCTGGGTAAAAGCTTGAGAGGAAAAATAACAGGAAAATACTAGCAGGTATGCACTACTGTAGGTCATAAGGAAACAAGATGAAAACTCCACTGCCTAAAATATACTTTGTCACTCGTCTGAGTTAGGAAATACTAGTACAAATATTTTAGCCATTTAGCTAGTGAACCTGAGAGAAAGAGGTCCATGAGGAATGAGAAGATAAGTAAACAGACTCTGAAATAACATAATTACGACCAATGGCACCCGAAAAACAGCAGTCTCAGAGAAGAGAAAATTCATGTATTTCCTGTACTCGTTTATTTGAAGAATTTATTTGCAGAATGAGGTTCATGCTGTGATAACAGATGCTTCTGCATTCTCCAGAGTAGATTGGGAAAGCTGGAATGATGATTGCCTACAAGAAAGCAGTATCACTGAGTAGCTGTGAAAGGAGTGTACTCACCATATACCTTTGGATCCTTTACTTTGGAACCTACTTTAAGAGCTCCAAAGCTCTACCTTTTAGATAAAAAGCCTTTGAAGTCTGAAGCAGTATCCAGAACTATTGCTCATGCAGCTGTTTGTCATTACCCGTGCAACTTCTGGGCAAAAAAATCAAAGGTTTGATCATAAAAGAATGACAACTTGTAACAAAAATCCCTTAGAACAATATGCAGTGGAAGATTAGATTGTAGACACAAGGTGATATGCAGAGGTGCCATAAATGTTGGGGCAACTTACAAACAATTATTATTTAGGAATTATTTGAAGTCTGGGATGAAAACTGAAACATTAGACTAAGCACTGTTTACTTTTCTGTAATGGATACAGAATCACATTAAATGAAGTTTAATATCTTGCCTACAAGTTCATTTGAGGAAATTAACCTGAAGGTAATTTGTGCTGTTGCATATAAGTATTATGGCATCCCCCACAGTGGAATAATTATTTCTAGCATTGCCACAGGCCTTTCTCTATGCATTCAGTTCCTGCATTTGGTCCATGGGGATATAGTCTCTATTGTAAAACCGAGACATATTAATATATTTGATGTTATTTGATACATGTAAATGGAGTTGTACTTATTTACTTATCTCCTCTTTTGGACTGTAACATGCCGTTGTTCCAAACAAACATATCTACCAATAATTTTGTCATTGTAATACTATACATTTTTTCAGAAGTTCTACTTCTCTTTTTCTAAGCCTGAGATAAGGAGCACAAAAGTGTCAATGGCAGCTAGAGGTCACCAATGTGGTTGCAGCCAGCATGCTCTAGAAGGGTGTAGCCTTTAGCAACCGGACATAAGCCAACAGAGACCATCTGGCTTTAGGGCCCAGGACTGGTCTCTGACCTTCCTTCATTTAATAGTACAGGCATAGTAATATAGAGCTCAAACTGTTATGTTATATCAGTATCCACATGCTGAGGCATACCCAGTATTAATTTTTACAAACATGACTGCTCTTGGATTTTTCATTATCTTTTAACATTAAAACATTTTAAAATAATGTTTTTTTTTTAATTAAAAAAAAAATCTCGTGTTTTTGTTTGTTTGTTGTTTTTCTTTTTACTTGCTTATTTATTTTGTTTGAAAAATGGAAAACTTAGAGAAACAGCTTAGGTAAAAATGATACATTTTATTTGACCCTAAAAAATTTCTTGACCTATTTCACTTGGTCCCTTAAAAATTAAACAACAAAAGAAAGGATTAAAAACAAATAAAAATTTGTTTTATATGTTTGTTAAAAATAGAGCTCTTGCCCTTTTACCATATTTTGATCAAAGTTTTGGAATTGAAAATAACCTTTAGCTACAAGAAATGCTATAGTGTTATGGCTGTTCTGATTTTTGTTAAAATATTTTTGATTATTCAACCTCTGATTTCAACCTTTAATTTCACAAGTTCATGAACAATCTGCCTTCCTCTTTAATTTCCTATAATAAACTGAAAAAAGTTACCCAGCTCTTATCACAGTAGTAAGTAACAGTCACAGCATGTAACACATGGAAAATCAGTGTAAGCAGCATAATTTGTGTGTTGAAAGAACAAAAAAAGAAAAAAACAATTTCTCTCCTGTATGTACAATTCACAGCACCTCTTTGAATACCTTTAAATAAACATGTTGCAAAAACTGTGTATGAGCCCACTTCTGACTAAATAGCTGTCAATAGGAAACCTAAAACCAGGGAGCACTGCTATGCTTTTTGCCTTCCAACTTTTCCCCCACTCGAGACTAATGCTCATCTGGAAATTAGATACATTTACTTTGATGGAAACATGCAAATAGCATCCAAGAATCTGATCCATTGATTTATTTTCTCAGGCATGTATATTTCATATTCAAAAGGTTATATGTCATTCAACTCTCTCCATCTCAACATCAGAAACAAAACTTAACTGACATAATATCTTTATCAATGACATAGTGGGATTGAGTGCACCCTCAGCAAATTTTCAGATGACAACAAGCTGAGTGGAGAGGCTGATATAATAGAAGGAAAGGATGCTATCCAAAGGGACCTGGACAAGCTTGAGAAGTGGACTCACATGAACCTAATGAGTTTCAACAAGTTCAAGTGCAAGGTGCTGCACCTCGGTTGGAGCAATCCTGGACATGAGTACAGACTGGGTAAAGAACTCATTGAGATCAGCCCTGCAGAGAAGGACTTGGGGGTTCTGGTGGAGAAAAGACTCAACATGAGCCGGCAGTGTGTGCTTGCCTCCCAGAAGGCCAACTGCAACCTGGGCTGCATCAACAGGGGAGTGGCCAGCAGGTGGAGGGAGGTGATTGTCCCCCTCTACTCTGCCCTTGTGAGGCCCCACTGGGAGTAGTGCGTCCATGTCTGGGGCCCCCAGCGCAAGAAGGATGTGGGGCTGTTAGAACAGGTCCAGAGGAGGGCCACAAAGATGATCAGAGGATTGGAGCACTTCTCTTACAAAGACAGGCTGAGAGAGTTGGGGCTGTTCAGCCTACAGAATAGAAGGCTCTGGGGTGACCTCATTGCAACCTTTCAGTACTTAAAGTGGACTTATAAAAAACATGGAGAGCAACTGTTTGCTCAATCGGATAATGACAGGATGAGGAGGAATGGTTTTAAACTAAAAAAGGAGAGATTTAGATTAGCGGTTAGGAGGAAATTCTTCACTCAGAGGGTGGTGAGGAACTGGAACAGGATGACCAGAGAGGTTGTGGATGCCCCATCCCTGGAGGTGTTCAAGGCTGGGTTAGATGAGGCCATGAGAAACCTGATCTAGTGGGTGGCATCCCTGCCTATGGCAGGGAGGTAGAAATTAGGTGATCTTAGAGGTCCCTTCCAACCCAAGCCATTCTATGATTCTATGATTCTATGTTTCTATGTGTTGTTTTCAGAGTCGGTGGAACTAGACAATGGCTGTGTCCAGCTGTTAAAGGCACTTGTACTAACAGTAAACCCTAAAATCTCCAGGCCACCTGTCGTGCTGCATGATCTGGGTATGGCATCAGAATACAGTACTGTTTGAAAGCACAAACAGATGGGAATTAAACCATACCTGTAATGAACAACTTGGTTTTTGCTCAATTGACTGCACTAGTAGGTTTGATTCATCACAGACTGTGGTAGTGACCAGAGAGAAACAGTGTGGCTCATGAGGAGGCTAGAATAAAACAAAAGTTCGGTTTGAGATGTAGCAGCATTCAAGTACAGACATCTCTCCCCCTGGAAAATCTAGAAATACTTCTGGAGATTATGTCAGATTACATGTCCATTTAAGGTGATTAAAATCCCATGTAATAAGCCCTTCCCCAAAGGTTAACAATTAAAAAAAAAAAAAAAAAGGTGGTTTCATGTGTTGTATCAGTATTACTATGGGAGTCAGAAAAAAGAAAAGTGTTCTATTTGCAATGACTAAAAGTGCATAAATTAAATTGTAAATTTTCTTGTATTTAACTTTAAAAATACAATGTAAATTGCAAAGGAAGCAATAATAATAAAAAATCTGTTACTGAGGATCTGTGAATATCTTTATAAAGACAATTCATAGTATTACAGTGTAGAACTTTATTCATTTCAGTGTTTCTGAAATTCAGTATTGAATAGTTGTGATATCCAAAATGTAACCTTGCTTGTTATTGGTCTCTGGACTTTTTCTATGTTGAGGTTATTAGTTCTAGACAAGACTGCAAAGTATATCACATACTTCTACAGTAAATTTTGTACAAATTTTGTACATAACATTTCTCTTCTCCAGGGCCTTTTCCTCTGTTCAGAAACCAATCAAACCGCACTGCTCGATCTGTAATTTCTGCACAACTATTTCATTAAGATATCTGTTCAGTTATAAAACAGGAGTCCTATCTCTTTGAAACACAGTTTAAGCCTAAAAATTCTGGAAACTTATCAGTAGACTATGGTCTTTACCTAGCTGAGGGCCAAACTGAGAAACACTATGAACACCCAAAGTTGATTGCTCATTTTTTGGATGGCGGAGGTGATTTAAAGTTTCCACTATCAGTTTCCACTAAAATAATTTAGAGATATATCTATATCTATATCTATATATAGAGTTACATATATAGATATATATATATAGAGAGAGAGCTCTTTTCTGACAGTATAAATATAATATTTTAATGTAAATAATTATTTCATATTGTCTACTGCAACCCATTCATTTTATACATATGTCCATTTCTCAACATGGGTTTTACCTTATTTGAATTTAAAACTACTGAACAATACATTACATATATTCATTTTTACCTAGTATTGGCAGGATGATTAAAAATGTATTAAATAAAACAACAAAATATAATTTACTTTCTGTTGTTTCTCCTGGCTATGTAAAACTGGTATGATTGCATGATTAGTAGGAGAATGAGACAAGGCAAAACATTAGGCAGTCTGTTAACTTTGATTTATTAATAAGCATTCACTGAAGAGATTATTCTCCATACAAAATTGGAATAGTGAGTTACTGTAAGATTAAAAGACTTTTCAGGAGAATAATTAAATATGATAGTAATAATTTGGACAGACAGACTCATCTGACTATATAGAGTGTTAAGGTAATAACATTTTAGAAGTGGTCTTTATTTTTGATAATAGGAGACTTTGATTATTTAAGAAAATATTTTGTAATTTCATTATGTTGTTCCTGATGAACTCCTGCATATGGTTTTCCTGTAGAACACAATGTGACACACATTTAAGTCAAACTTATTTTACATTCCTCCAACTGCTTTGTTTCTCTGTACTCATGGGGAGGTTTGCTGTGGGTAGTCTGTAGTAACATGCATGAACAGTCTTATGCTGTATAATTTAAGTTGCCATCTGTTTCAAGAAAAACTTTTATGCACGTGGTGACGATGCCTCCCTCCAGCACCAGGTCTCTGGCTGTGTCCCCCGCACTGTCCCCTCCCCATGTCTCTGTGATTTCTCCTGCCCTATGGCTGCCGCTCTCCCTCAGCAGTGCCTGCCTGGCCCCATGGAGGTCTGGGACCTGGCTGGAAACGGCTGTGGCTGGAATGGGTCCACTTATGGCCTCCTCATGCACCGGCATCTGCCACCACAGACGCTTGACCATTTTCCTGTAAGCAGGTATCTATACCTATGAGTGTTTTTCTTTCTTTATGCATTTAATTGATTTTTCTTTATGATAAAAATTTTAAGGCAACCTAGCTATGCCCAGCTACGGGCCTTCCTAACCTCTCCTCTGAGATTCCTTTCCCAGTCTGTTGCACTCTTCTGAATTTCTTCTGCCATACCTACATCCACACTGACAACATTTGGAAATACATTAAATCACATAGATAGATCTTACCATATATGTTCCTTTGTCTATCTTTGTTTATTAAGCGTGGGATTTTTAAAATTGGTGAGGCCTTCAGATTGCCTTTAATTTCAGTGTGCTTTGTTTTTTGCTCCACAAAGAGAAAGCTGAAAAGAAAGGTTTTTGATTTGCAGTGAATATAAGCTTTCTATTAGATGTTTTAAAATGTTAAGATTGAATCGTAGAATCATAGAACCATTTGGGTCAGAAGGGACCGTAAAGATTATCAAATCCCAACCTCCTTGCCATTGATTTGTTTTATTTAATAATACTGTAAAACCAGGGAACACTAAAGAAATCATGCTGGAAGTAATGTCACCATCAAAATTAATTTACAAATGTGGCTTAGGATAAAGATTTACTACTACTACTCTTGGGCCTACACTTAGGTTTGTAGCAAGAGCAGAATCAACTAAAAATAATAAACTTAAATAATAGTATTTAAATATGACTTAAGTAATACTACTTCACAAAAATAAAATTCAGTGGTTATATTTGCTCCCTCAGAAAAAACAAATTTGGTTTTTGCTTGGCTGTAGATACCCTTTACATCCCCATCTTCACAACTATTTAGGAGACTATCCTTTATTTCAGAAGAAGGAAATAAAGAATGTTCTTTTTCACAGTATCTCTCAACCTTATCATAAAAGTTGTACTGTGTATGGGTTTATGCAGTATATATTAGGAAGTACAGTGACATTAGATTAACAGATTATAAATAGATTAAAAACCCTTGTAAAGCTATTGCAATGATGATTCCTGGGTATGTTTCTTAACTCTCCAGTGCTGAGATCAATGGCAAATTGACAGCAGCAGACACAGAGACATAATAAGTGATACTCTTCCTGTAGTAAGTGATAACTTTAGCACCCACTATTTTGGATGTGCATCTGTTATAACTCTGATCTATCCTCTCTTATGAATACATGTACCAACGTTTTGTAGGCATTTTCCTCCTGATTCATTTTTCTTAAGTATCTGCTGGTGTCTTCTGTCCTTAAGTGTCTGCTTTTCCTTAAGTGACCTGCTGGTGGTATCACAGTCTATCTCTATGGAAACAGTTGTGATATTAACAAACAGTGAGCTGTGACATCATTAAGTGTATCAACCAGGATAAGGAATGTTTGTAAATAGAAAACAATTTTCTATTAAAAAATTTAGTAAATTATAATGAGAAATGCATAGTATTGTCAGTCTAGTGGATCTATGTAATAGCATTCAAGGGCTTATATTTTTTCAAGAAAGATTTTTTTTTTTTTTAATTTGCTGGAATATGATGGAAGTTCTTTAAATCATTGTCGATCTCTTTCAATTGACAACGTGAGCATATTTAAATAGCCTTATACCTACAGTACCATATGTTGCAGTTAGTATGAAAATGCAAATTTCTCAATAGATAAAATTCTCTATGTTAGGGTGAACAGAAATAGTGACTTAATTCCTTAAACTGTTGTCTTTATAGAGGTAAACTCTGAAATAATTAGATTATATCAGATTACTGTGGTGGTTTTACCTTCTTGGCAGTTGAATTCCACCATAGATGATCTATTTCTCCCCTTCCTCAGAGGAAAAGGCAGAGAAAATATGATGGAAAAGGCTCAAAGGTTGAGATAATGACAGGGAAATTGCTCACCAGTTAATGTCACAGGTAAAACAGACTCAACATGGGGAGATTAATATAATTTATTACCTATCATTAACAGATTAGAACAGTGAGAAGCTAAAGGCAAACAAACCAAGAACACCTTCTCCTCATCCATTCCCTTCTACCTCCTCCCCCCAAACAGTGCAGAGGAATGGGGAATGGGGGCTGCAGTCAGTCCCTAACTCTTCGTCTCCGCCGCTCCTTCACGGTCACTCTCTGCCCCTGCTCCACGTGGGGTCCCTCCCATGGGATGCCGCCCTTCCCAAACTGGTCCTGTGGGGGCTTCCCACAGGCAGCAGCTCTTCAAGAACTGATCTAATACAGGTCCGTACAACAGGGTCCATCTTACAGGTGATAGTTGCTCTAACATGCATCCCCCAAGTGCAACAGCTCCTGACAAATCCCCTGCTCCTGCGTGGGCTCCTCTCCACAGGCTGCAGCTCCGGCCCAGGGCCTGCTCCTGCAGGGGCTCTCCATGGGCCGCAGCCTCCTCCAGGCCACATCCACCTGCTCCACGTGGGCTCCTCCACAGGCTGCAGCATGGAGATCTGCTCCATGTGGGACTCATGGGCTGCAGGGGCACAGCCTGCTCTACCAGGGGCCTGTCACAGGCGAACTTTTTTTTTTTTTTTTTTTTTTACTTCATTAAATTTGCTCTCACAGAGGAGAAACCAACATTGCTCACTGGCTTGGCTTTGGCCAGCAATGGATCTGTTTTAGAGCTGGCTGAAGCTGGCTCTGATTTGATATGGGGCAGCTTCTGGACTATGTTCACAGAGGCCACCCCAGCAGCCCCAATGCTACTGAGCCCTTGCCACATAAACCTAAGCTATGTTTTTACAGTCTTAAGATCATGATATTCCTTTGACTCCTTCCTGTAAAACTGTCTCTGATACCTTTCCATTGGCTGTAATTCTTAGGATGTGTTCAGTTACTAAGGTTACCTTAATAACAAACTGATGATATTGTTTCTAAATTGTTACAGTACCTTTTACAAAAACCAGCAAGCTTTTGAGTTGGGTGCCAGTGAGGGCCTGGATGTATTCCTGTGTTTCTGCATTAGGAGGAGGCAAAAGATCTAGCTTAAATATGGACTTAGTGCTGTAAATATATCCTAACAGTCTTCCAGAGAGTCTTCTACACATTGTCTTTGGCATCTTAAACTGCCTTTTCACTCACTTTATCTTCTCTCTGCATCCACAGATGAGACTTCTTGTCAATCCTGCATACCTACTAATGCTTCTATATCGTCATTCAGTTGCAGTTATCTCGTTTAGCTGTTGTAGCAGCATCCACAGCTGAGAATTCTAGTCAACCCTGCATACTTACTAATACTTCCATATTGAAGAAGTTAATCTATATACAATTCAGTTGCAATTAGCTCTATTAGCTGTTATAGCATCTTCTTAAAACAGCAGAGAAAAACTGCAAGAGAGATTCAGAAAAGTATTTTGAACAGCTAAAATTTCTTACATGCTCAATAACTTTAAAGTATTAAGGCTCCTGGGAAAACTCAATCAAAAGTACTACTTTCTTAAAATAAATTTATTTGATCTTATTTCTTTTTGTTTTGGAGCTGTCTTTCTATAGTGGATCAAACATGTATGGGATATTAATGAATAAATATAAGTGGTGAAGAAGGATCACATTGCAGGACAGGTATATATTACAAAGATCAACGTAAGTGATTAATAATTTTGAAATCTTGGCTTATTCAAATGTGACATACATTCTATTTAGTGAAAATGTCCTGAAAATTTATCACAGTAGGTAAAGTGAGGTAAAGAAAGAAATGCTGGAGATGGTGATAACGAGCTATCAGAAACATCTGGCAATTATTCTTAGCTTTAAAGATTTTTAGAAGTTGGTGAGTGTGCTGCTTTGTTTTATAAAGCAAAATGAACAAGTAAGCTCTCAAGATGTGCTGAAAAGTAAAGCAAAAATGCAGATAGACTTTTCAGAAACTCGTTAAAAAATACTGAAGTTGTTTTAAGAATTTTTCCCTATATGTGTAGGAGAAAAAAATAGATCTTTATGTAAATAATATTACCTAGAATTATTGTCACTAACAGAGCTAGAGACATGCCCAGGTTTTGGGGGTTATCAACATGCAGAGACATAGAAAATCCTATATTTTTTGAGCAATGTGCTGAATCATGACTTTATGCTACATTGTTTTCATCACTTACACTAAAATAGAAAAGACTAAAGTCGATAGCAAAGACTGCAGTCACCAGTGATATGTTAGTCATGATATCCTGCCATGATATTCTTATCTGATATTTTTTGAACAGAACAGTTCATAAAGCAAATATCACCATTTTAAATATAAATTTTTTGTTCATTATTTTTTATTTTATTTTAAAAATGAACCTTTGCAACATGACTAAATGAATTTGTACAGTTTATCACAGGTTGAATTTGTCAGAGGAAAAACTTCTCTATGTTGTTTAAAACAGCTCAGGATTCAAACAGTTTCTTGATGTGTTCTATACATTCAGGATCAATACTGAAAATAAAACATTAACTGCTATTCTAGAGGCAAGGTTTTAAATACCTACAGGTTTATAAATACCTTTATCTTATCCCAAATGTATCCCAAAATGTTCTAATCACACCAAAACCCACACAAGTGCACATACAGACATACAAAGAGTTACAATCAAACCTCTTCTCTAGCAGAACATATGGGCTACCAGTAACCCCTCTCCCTCCTAAGAGTGGGGCTGGCCTGCTTGCACACCCCTGCTGTGTGAGATGTGGGAGTCCCAGCTCTGTGTGTACCCTTTCTACCCTTACAGCTTTCTAATACACAGGCTGTGCCTACACACACCCATTGTGGGTCCCCACTTGCTGTCCCTGCCCTGCAAGAAACACCCCCTAGCCAGGACCAGGAACCCTACAGTATCTGGCAGGGAGGCTGCTCCCTCTGGCCTGGGCAAAGGCTGAGGTGTCGCAGGGTGATTTCTGGCAGTGCTGGAAGACTGTGTTTCCCTCCTGCCATTTCCATTCCAGGGTCTCTCCCCTTGCTAAGAATGTCCATGCTTCTTTTCTACTTCATCTTGGTTTGACCTCTTTGTATTAAAAGATTCATAATTCTCTGGTTACTTTCTAGTCCAGCTGATGGTCATCTTCCTCTTCAAAATAATCAGTTCAGGCCAAATGAACTCTCAGTTTTGAGTATTCAGTTCAGCTATCCATACTATTTATATTCATATTCTCATTTTACCAGGTTATCCAGGACAACCATTTTCTAAGGGATAGCCACACAAGTTCCCCAAAGAATTTAGGCCCAAAATGTTAGCTTCTGAGAACTGATGAAAGAAAAAGGAGGAATGGAGAAAATGGGACTTTTTTGAACCATTTAAAAAAAAAAAAAGTGTGTGTATTAATTAAGAAATATTTATTTGCAAACACTCAGTTACAAACACTCCATATTTAGCCTATATTCACTGAAATGAATGAGGCTATATTTATGCATCTTCTTAGCAGAGGCCATCTAAGGAACACTTTATAAAAAGCGTAAGTGTAATTTTGGTGCTATGAAATACATGGCTTTTTTCATCTTCCAGCAGAAATTCAGAAAGAGGCATGCCTGCTGCCCAGTTGGTTTCCACAACAAACTGTTTTTATAGATTCTTCTATTCCCACCCTGTAATGTTGAAACCTTTTTAAATCCTTGGTTAAGACACCAGGACTGTCCCAAATTTGCTGCCTAACCAAGCGGAGAAAAAAACCTACCTACAAAAAGTTGAAAAATCTGCTAAATCTATGGAGAAAACAGACTTGGTGGCTGACAGAAGAGGCTTTCTGCACTTCTGGAATCAGGGTTCGGTACAGGGATACTTAATTTTTTAAGCCTCCTTATATGAAATATTAGAACAACATTTTTCCTTGGGAAACCAGATTTGCAAGACTGTGCATAACAGAGAACAAGTGATACTGGTAAATATGGACAGCTTACTGAAAGAGATTTCAAGGCAGAAATTGCCTAGAATATAGAAACAAATTGATTCTAACACTTATGTTGCATCTGACCTATGCGATCGGCTTGCTTCATGGTGCACCATGAATTGTCCAGATCAGAGAAGCCAATAGAGCATCTTGTTCTTTTCCTTTCAGAGAATGTGAAGGACTCTGTGCTATTGGATGTCCTGCAGTGCTCAAGAAATGGTTAATGCATGAATTCTGGGCAGGACCAGGACAGTGTAGACAGACTCAGAAACTTTAGTTTTTCAGTATGGAGAAAGATTATATCCTTAACCGCTCAGGACCTATGAATTGTTTCTAGTTATGATTTTCTTAATATTTGTTGAATTCACTACCATTTCGCTTTTTTTTTTTTTTCTTCCCCAGAGCATCTTGCTTGCTTTCAGACTCATACATATTAATTGCCAGTTGATACAGTCACGTTCAGGAGCCAGGCAGGCTTTCAGAATGTTGATCTTTTTGTACTGCATTGCTCTCCATTGTCTTCATTGTTAACCTGTGTCACCCACTCTGCCAGCATTTGCTTTTCTGAGATCACACAATCTAATTTACACCTTTTTTCTTCTATTACTATAATCATTATTTCCCAGCTAGCCCACTGCACTTAAAATAACTTACCAGCTGTGCTACTTTACAATTAAGCAAAAAATTAGCCCTTCTACATCACTCATGGACAATTAAATCTGCTTTGTATCAAGCTGAAAATTCATTGCTTGTTTATTCCCTCTTGTTTATGTGTGCTTGTTTATCTCCATATAGATTGAAGTTCTTATTTTGCCGTTTACAAATCATTTTGATTTTGAATCTTTTAACACTTAGTCACCTCTTTCCTTTAAAAGTTTTTGGAAGGCCTCAGAGTGTTTTGTTGTTGTTGTCATTTATTTGTTTGTATGTTTGTTTTTTAAGACAATTAGATTCTGAGCCCCATAATAGAACGTAGCCCTCCTCATAGAACTTAGTGGTTTCTCACAGAGAACAATTCTTTTTATATGTATTGCATATATAATACTGTAAACAAAATAAAGCAAAACAGAAAGTTAGCAAATGCTGTATTCTTTTCCCCTTTGAAGAAAAATAAAATCACATAAAATAAAAAAAAAAGCTTACAATTAAGATTCAATGTAAAAATTGTTGTAACCTTGTATTAGCAGATGAGCCAAAACTTCTGCGTGGCTTTCGCCATCAACATACGTGGACACAATCTTATAAGTGTGAACACCCTCATTCATTCACCATTCTAACTGAAATGGAGAAAGCACATTATAGAAACCCTGGGAATCCAGCTGTAAATAAATAAATAAATAAATAAATGACTAAAAACAACAACAAAAAACTCAAACTCCATACACACACACACAAAAATAAAATAAATAGACTAGGATGGTAACAACATTAAGATACACTTACAATAATGATGTAAAATATTTGCAAAGTGATTCTGCTCTGTAGAAGAAGAATTATGACTTACCAATTTCACAACTGAACTTTGGAGTTCGGATTTGGCCACAATTCCTCTCTCTCAGCATTACATTTCTTTGTATAGTGCTCTTTCAATATTTTTTTTTTCCTTAACACGATATTAAACATGCAATTTTTGTTTCAGTAAAGAATTTCACTGCTTAGAACTGTATAGAAATATTTTTTCTTGAGTACTTAAACCAAATTGTAGTTTTTAAATGAACATCCAGGAAAACAGCATAACCATAATCTATTTTATGCATGAGTTACTGAAGTACAATCACCATCTTGATACATTTTCTTATAAAACCACATTTCTTGTTTTGAAATTATTTGGTCATATATTCACAGTATTTTCTTTTCCTGAAAAGACAACATTAACTGTAAAACCTTCAAGAATATGGTGATTTAAATAAGCTTATGAATATCAGCATAGTTACTAGCAAAAAAAAAGTATATTTTCTCAAAAAATACAGCACTCTACTGAAAATTACTATATCACAAGAAATATCTTGTTCTCAGTGGTGAACACTACAGCATAAACCCTCTTAGAAAAAGTCCTAAAATCCTGATTATTATAAAGAATTTAACCTGAGATATGGCATGTACTATTTATTGTTCAAAAAGTTAGATCCATATATAAATCACATATAGTAACCCATATATCATTACCTCAGTTTCTGTTTTTGAGGGTAGTAACAGCAACTAAAGTTTGCGTAACTAATTCAACAGACTGGGTTAATTCCACTGTAATTTTCATCTTTTTGGTACAGTTATTTCAATGACTTCTTACCACTGTATTGCCAGTGGTATTCTTGTAATGGATGTATTTCTTTATTAAATGAGTGCAAAAGATACTCAAAGAAACCATTTATACTCAAAGAAACTATGTACATGGTCAGATCTCTTATGTAAATGTGAAATGTGGTTATCCCATTTATTTTAGATTTCTGCCTTCCTGTAACACAAATTGTAAGAAAATTGTGAGGGAGAACTCATTTTATACATAGGCTTTGGGTGCATAAACTCAGATTGCAGGTGCCAGTTGATCTGCAGAAAACTTTGCTCTATAGGCATTAGTTTGCTAAAGCCCTTTGTTTTGTGATGTAGCACATGAGAAGCTTCTTCTGGAAGGGTGGAAAAGAAAGTAAGTAGAATATATTTTGGCTTAGGTTAATCAAAACTCTTTCCCCTCATCTCTGACAAAAAGTCATCAGAATGAAAGATGGTTATGAATAGTGCGCAAACGTATTTTGAATGCTAGGACTTGCTGCTTGTGGTAAAAAACAGAATCCTCCATGAAGAATTCAATGTGCACTAATCAGATTTAATTTTCTTCAACTACATTCTACATTTCAAATAAAAATGTAAGTATAGGACCAGAGCCTAACAAATTTTTGTCCTTTTCTTAGTTGGTAATTTACAGACATTCTTTTAAAATAAAACAAATAATAGGAAAATTCAAAGCATGGAGAGGAGGACTTTTTTTTTGTTTGTTTGTTATCAAGAGAACAACAAAAGCACATGCTATTTATAAACGATGAAATCTGTTTAATTATAATTGCCACAAGTGTAATTGTGAATAACAAAAAGAATAATAATCATTATTACTGTAGTGGTGGTTTCTTCATGTTATTTAAATATATATTTCTAGATGATATTTTGATAACTCAGCATTGCAAAAGTTAAATCAGAGGCATTAAGACCTGTACTAAAGGATGGATTTCTTTATCACAAATGCAATTTCTTTCTGTATTCTGTCACACCTTTCCCTGTAGAGTTTGTATCAAGTACTCTTTGGGACTTAGAAACAATAAAATGTGATGTTGATTTTACAATGTTATAAAATAAATATGTAAAATTAGACTTAACTAACTCACAGCTCCAAGAACATGCAAAAAAGATACTTTTCTTGCTTTATAGAAGACTACATAAACCAATAGTTCTCACCTGACTCACAGAATGAATTACAAGTACATAGACAGTGCCATATAGTAGGAGAAAGAGAATTTGAAATTATAAACAAGAAAATTTACATTAATTATTAGCTAAGGAAAGACAAATTTCTTTTCTCAGAAGCTGTTTATAACGAGAAAGAAAGGTTGTCATCATCTGTTCTTTGGATAGGCTATAGAAGCAGATACCATCATAGCAGACAGAAGGTACAAATTTTGACCTGCTGAAATGTTAAAATATCTATTCTTTTAGAAAAATGAAAATACAAACTATTTGTTCAGATGCAGATTACACTTCTGACAGCGACTTCATACAGCTGCCTAAAGATTCAGCAAGAACTTAAATAAAAATGAAGAAAATATAAAATGTAAATAGGTTAACAGAAAAAATATGTACTCATTATTGCAATGCCTTGCTTAATCTTCTGTGCCACACAGTCTTATACATTTCTGTCAATAACAGAATGCGGCAGCTAAAATTTATATGATTTTTGATCATGTGTCCTAAAAGAATGCTTAATATGAGGACAGCAACGTTGTATTGGGTTTACATGGCAAGAATTTGTTATTAGGAGGGGCTGCAAGGGTCGCCTCTGTGAACATAGTCAAGCTCCATGTTAGATAAGGCTCAGTTTCAGCTGACTCCAAAGAGACCCACCACTGGCCAAAGCCAAGCCAATGAACAATGTTGATTACATCTCTGTGAGAGCAGATTTAAGAAAGGAAAAAAACTGCTGCACTACAGCAGCTGGAAGGGCAAGGAGTGAGAAACAGCCCTGCAGGCACCAAGGTCAGTGAAGAAGGAGGGCAGGAGGTGCTCCAGGTGTCAAAGCAAAAGTTCCCCTGCAGCCCATGGAGAGGTCCATAAATAACTAATTTATATATATATATATCTGTGTGTGTGTGTGTACAATAATATACATAAGAATATAATCAATTATATTAATCTCCCATGTTGAGTCTGTTTTGCCCATGATAATAATTACTGAGTGATCTCCCTGCTCTTATCTCCACCCTTGAGTCCTTTTCATCATATTTTCTCGCCCTTTTTCTTTGAGGAGAGGGAGTGAGAGATTGGCTATTGTGGAGTTCAGGTGCATAGCAGGGTAAAACCACCACAACTGGCTATTATGGAAAGTTAGCAATATGTTTGTTACCTTGGGTTTGATACAGTTAGCATCACAGTTGGTGACTGTGTCAGATTTACAGCATAGTATCTAGCTAATATTGACAGTAGCACAACCTCTTTCAAAGCTCATGAGGCAACTGTCAAAGACATCAAGCTTGACATATTTTGCTGTGAAAGGGGAGGAGGGAATTCTCTTACCTGTCACCAAAAAGTTACCTCCAGGAAGGCGAAGGGCTTATTTTTGTCCTTTATGCAGACTTTCATCACTTTATTCCTCTTCTAGGATTTTTTTTTCTTTCATTTATATCTGTGAACAATATGACATAGTTGAATCGTTTCATTTATACCTTCCAAGCAGCAAACTATTTGCATGTCTGTTTTGTTTAGATCACAGAACTGATGTTCAGTATTTGTATCATGCAGCTAAGCATGCTTCTCATAGATGAATATGGAGTATTATTTCTAATATCCATGTGAAGAAAATAGCACTGAGACAGATGAGGTTAACCAGTTTACCTTAGTGTCCCAAACTAGCAATTAACAAGTTTCAAAACTCATCTACTCTGATTGCACCCCTTATCTCAATTCAGTATATCTATGAATTCAGAGAATCAGTGGTAAATCTTTCTTCCTCTTGAGTTATAACTGGTGAACAGCACTACCAAAGGAAAGCTATTCTATGGGTGCATTGTAAATATGTTGTACTCTGCTACATTTGTAGGAGTCTTCTATCTTTTCCTTAGCTGAACTCTTACAGTTCAGATTCACTTTACCTCTTAGCTGCATCTTGATTTAGTTGAGCTCCTAACAGTTCAAAAGCCTTTGTTTCCTTTCCTGTAAACTAGAAATGGAGGAAGCGGAGTTACTTTCTGGTAGCTAGTAGGCACCATGGTCTTCTTTAGATGTGTATTCAATATGCAGCAAGGGTACATATCCAGTCTCAGGAACACTGAATTTCACCCAGGCTCACCTATGGACTTTGTTGACCTTTAAGTTATATACCCCTCAAATCATAGACCTGTAGCCTTTAACTGTTCTGGGACTGATCTCATTAATTTCTACCTCTATGCCATATCACAGGCAGCAGAATCTTATTCACTCAACATCCTCACTCAAGAAGCTTACTAAAGCAAGATGCATGACATCTTCTTTTGGAAATACACTTCTTTTTTAAATACACTGATTAGAGAAGCTTTCTTTCTGCTTTATATGCTCATACTGTTTCATACTGAAAGTCTGAAACCATAATGCAGTAAAGGTACATGTATGATCTCTTTTTGTATGCATGTTTCCAGGCCAACAGCTTATGACATTTTTATCCATTTCAATCCTTATCAATTATTTTTAGTCTTAGTAAAATATGCAATAAAGAGTCTGAAAACATTAGTTAAAAAGATCCAAGCTTGGTTATTCTTTCATCACATCCCAGCCTGTTTAAAAGGGGTTTGTTACAGAAAATATGTTGTCTGGGTTCATTTCTGATACCTTTCCTACTCGATCCTGATTGCTTTACTATTATTATCAAAGTACTTGAATGTGTATTCTATAGATTCCAAAGCAATGACGTATACACAACCAAGGCCAACTGTAGCTCAGCAATTTTTACTTATGTCCCACCTTCGTAGTCACTGTTAATTATGTATCCTGTGAGTACCTTACCCAAGTTGTGATTTCTTCTTCTTCTGTGTTTTTGTTTTTTTTTTTTGTCTTTCTTACTTAGCCTGTAATAAATGCTTTCTGTAAATAAAGGTGATATTCTGTAAATAAAGTGATCCAGGAAGTAGCAAATAATTTAAGCAGACAATTAAAAAATAAAATAATATTAAGCTGAATCACAGAATCACAGAATCACAGAATCACAGAATCACAGAATCACAGAATCATCTAGGTTGGAATAGACCTCCAAGATCATCTAGTCCAGCCTCTGCCCTAACACTAACAAGTCCTCCACTAAACCATATCACTAAGGGCTACATCTAAACGTCTTTTAAAGACCTCCAGGGATGGCGACTCAACCACCTCCCTGGGCAGCCCATTCCAATGCCTAACAACCCTTTCAGTAAAGAAGTTCTTCCTAACATCCAACCTAAACCTCCCCTGGCGCAACTTTAGCCCATTCCCCCTCGTCCTGTCACTAGGCACGTGGGAGAATAGACCAACCCCCACCTCTCTACAGCCTCCTTTAAGGTAACTATAGAGAGCGATGAGGTCTCCCCTGAGCCTCCTCTTCTCCAGGCTGAACAACCCCAGCTCCCTCAGCCGCTCCTCATAAGACTTGTTCTCCAGACCCCTCACCAGCTTCGTTGCCCTTCTCTGGATTCTCTCGAGCACCTCCATGTCCTTCTTGTAGCAAGGGGCCCAAAACTGAACACAGTACTCGAGGTGCGGCCTCACCAGAGCTGAGTACAGGGGGACAATCATCTCCTTAGACCTGCTGGGCACACTGCTTCTTATGCAAGCCAGGATGCTGTTGGCCTTCTTGGCCACCTGAGCACACTGCTGGCTCATATTCAGCCGACTATCAACCAATACTCCCAGGTCCTTCTCTGCCAGGCAGCTTTCCAGCCACTCATCTCGCAGCCTGTAGCGCTGCTTGGGGTTGTTACGCCCCAGGTGCAGGACCCGGCACTTGGCCTTGTTGAACTTCATACACTTGACCTCAGCCCATCGGTCCAGCCTATCCAGATCCTCCTGCAGAGCCTTCCTTCCCTTGAGTAGATCGACACACGCATCTAACTTGGTGTCATCTGCAAACTTACTGAGGGTGCACTCGATCCCCTCATCCAGGTCATAGATAAAGATATTAAAGAGGACCGGCCCCAGCACTGAGCCCTGGGGGACTCCACTAGTAACCGGCCTCCAACTGGATTTGGCTCCATTCACCACAACTCTTTGGGCCCGGACATCCAGCCAGTTTTTAACCCAACAAAGTGTATGCCAGCCCAAGCCACGAGCAGCCAGTTTCTTGAGGAGAATGTTGTGGGAAACGGTGTCAAAAGCCTTACTGAAGTCAAGGTAGATCACATCCACAGCCTTCCCCTCATCCACCAAGCGCGTCACTTGGTCATAGAAGGAGATCAGGTTCGTCAAGCAGGACCTACTTTTCATAAACCCATGCTGACTGGGCCTGATCGCCTGGTTGCCCTGCAAGTGCCGCGTGATGACACTCAAGATAATCTGCTCCATGAGCTTCCTTGGCACTGAGGTCAAACTAACAGGCCTATAGTTCCCCAGGTCTACCCTCTGGCCCTTCTTGTAGATGGGCGTCACGTTTGCTAGCCGTCAGTCGACTGGAACCTCCCCTGATAGCCAGGACTGCCGATAAATAATGGAAAGTGGCTTGGCCAGCTCCTCTGCCAGTTCGCTCAGTACCCTCGGGTGGATCCCATCCGGCCCCATTGACTTGCGTACATCCAAGTGTCGTAGCAGCTCGCCAACCATTTCCTCATGGATAGCGAGGGCCACATCCTGCTCCCCATCCCCTTCCACCAGCTCAGGGTACCAGGTATCCAGAGAGCAACCGGTCTTGCCGCTAAAGACTGAGGCAAAGAAAGCATTGAGCACCTCAGCCTTTTCCTCATCTTTTGTAACTAAGTTTCCCCCCGCATCCAGTAAAGGATAGAGATTCTCCTTAGTCCTCCTTTTTGCGCTGATGTATTTGTAAAAACGTTTTTTATCTTTAACGGCAGTAGCCAGATTGAGCTCCAGATGAGCTTTGGCCTTTCTAATTTTGTCCCTGCACAGCCTCGCAACATCCTTATAGTCCTCCTGAGTAGCCCGCCCTCTTTTCCAAAGATTATAAACCCTCCTTTTTCTCCTAAGCTTGAGCCACAACTCTCTGCTCAGCCAGGCCGGTCTAGTTCCGCGTTGGCTCGTCTTTGGGCACGTGGGGACAGACCGCTCCTGAGCCATTAAGATTCCCTTCTTGAGGAGTGCCCAGCCTTCCTGGACTCCTTTGCCCTTCAGAACCTCCTCCCAAGGGACTCTGCCAACCAGTGTCCTGAACAGCTCAAAGTCAGCCCTCCGGAAGTCCAAGACAGCGGTTTTACTGGTCCCCTTCCTGACTTCGCCAAGAATAGAGAACTGAACCATTTCGTGGTCACTCTGCCCGAGACAGCTCTCAACCACCACATCTCCCACCAGTCCGTCACTGTTCGTGAACAGAAGGTCTAGCAGGGCACCTCCCCTGGTAGGCTCTCTAACCAGCTGTGTCAGGAAGCTATCTTCCATGCTCTCCAGAAACCTCCTAGACTGCTTTCTCTGGGCTGTGTTGTGCTTCCAGGATATGTCTGGGAAGTTGAAGTCCCCCACAAGAACAAGCGCTGACGATTTCACAGCTTCTGCCAGCTGCCTGTAGAACTCCTCATCAGTCTCCTCATCCTGGTTCGGCGGTCTATAACAGACCACCACCAGGATGCTTGCCTTGTTGGCCTTCCCTCTGATCCTAACCCACAGGGACTCAACCTTATCATTCCCAGCCTCAAGTTCCTCAACATCTAAACACTCTCTAATATAGAGAGCCACACCACCACCCCTTCTGTGCTGCCTGTCCCTTCTAAAGAGCCTATAGCCAGACATTGCAGCACTCCAGTCATGAGAGTGGTCCCACCACGTCTCCGTGATGGCAACCAAGTCATAGCCTTCCCGCTGCACGATGGCTTCCAGCTCCTCCTGTTTGTTGCCCATGCTGCGTGCATTAGTGTAGATGCACTTCAGCTGGGCTATTGCCATCTTCCCCGGCTTTGCCATTGTTCCCCCCTGGCACAGCTCCAACAGGCCTTCTTTCAGCCCCATCCCCCTTCTTTCTTAGTTTAAAGCCCTTTCAACGAGCCCTGCTAGCTCCTGGTCTAGGATCCGCTTTCCCCTTAGAGTTAGGGACCCATCTGCGGCCATCAGGCCGGGTGCTGAGTAAAGCGCCCCATGGTCAAAAAAAACAAAATTTCTGTGTTGGCACCAGCCTCTGAGCCACGTGTTAATCAGGTGGGCTTTCCGTGTCCTCTCGGTACCCCTCCCTGCTACTGCAGGGATAGATGAAAACACCACCTGTATTCCTGCTCCATCCACTAACCGTCCCAGTCCCCTAAAGTCCCGTTTGATAGCCTTCAGGCTTCTCTCATCAATATCATCACTGCCAGCCTGGACTATCAAAAGAGGGTAGTAGTCAGAGGGGCGGACCAGGTTGGGAAGCTTCCTGGCAACATCCCTGACCCTGGCCCCAGGGAGGCAGCAGACTTCCCTACGGGTAGGGTCAGGTCGACAAATGGGGCCCTCCGTTCCCCTGAGAAGGGAGTCGCCTACTACAATCACCCTTCTGTCTTTCTTGGTGGAGGCAGTCTTGAGGCATGGAGTCAGCTTCCTCGCCCTAGGCATCCTCCTGGGTAGACTTTCTACCTCGTCCTCACCCACCGGTCTCAAGCTCCAGGGCCTCCAATCTGTTGCATAAGGGCACCTGGGAAGGTGGGGCCGGTAGGGGGGGGCGTTGCCTGAAAGGTCGAGCAGGGACCTGTCTCCATCCCTCCTCAACTTCTAGGTCGCCTCCCTCTGCCCGACAGCGACAGGGCAGGGGATCCATCCCCATTTGGGGTGTCTCACCCCAGTACCTCTCCTTCAGACCCTGCAGGGAGTCACTCCACCAGTCTATCTCCCGCTCACACTCCCTAATAGCCCTCAACCTCTCCACCTCCTCTTTGAGTTCTGCCACCAGGCAGACCAGGTCGTCCACCTGCTCGCACCTCACACACACAGCGCCTCTGCCTCCCTCAGATGGCAGCAACAGGCTCAGGCAGTCCCTGCACCCAGAGACCTGAACTGCCGCATTTTTGAGCAGGCAGTCAGTCTGGGTGGCCACAGACTTTCTAGTGAGAGTGCTCTGCCTGGTGAAGACCATCGCAATCCAGTTAGCAGTCGACAGCCGTTAAAGACGTTGTTCTTACGGGCAGGGGGAAACTCTGCCCTCTCTGCCCTTCCTGCTCGCCCTGCCTGCGCGAACTGCCTCACAAACTGCCGCGCCCGCCCTTCTGACGTGCCACGCCCTGCTCGCTGCGCTCCTGGTCGCTCGTGCTCCCTAGGGGCTGCTTTTGAACGGCCGGGGAGGGGGCGCTGCTGGCTCCGCCTACGCCTCGTCAGCCTCCCTCGCGGGGGCTGCCGGGTCCTGGCGGCTCCCTCGAGCGGCCTTGATGTCGGAAAAAAAGTCCTGCCTGTCCGATCCCCCGCTCTGCTGCAGAACGCATCTGCCCCGGAGCCAATCGCCTCGGCAAGTGAAAAATCCTATGGGAATATAACATGGCTATGGATTCAGTTATGTTACTTCTAAGATTTATGGTTTCCTTGACAAAACAAATTACAGTTGATACAAATGGAGAATCAAGAGGCGTTATCAAACTCAGGCCAGTTACAAAACCAGTAAATGAATCTAAGAATGTGCTACAATATAAAAACTGAAATTGCAAAATTATATATTTCTTAGGCTGTGTTTCACTATCAGAATGCATCCAGAAATTTCATAGGTTAGACTGACCAAAAGACTGGTTCTAAGGAAATAGATATTTCTCATTTATTTCTATCTTTCACTAAATCACAAGAAGATTCAGAAATAAAAAATAATAATAAAAAAAAAGAGAGAGAGAGAGTAGAAAGGCATTAACTAATTTATCATAATGTCTTCTATCATGATGTGTGCAATGTTGCTCTCTAGCACAAGAAAGAGCCTGGCTGTACTTAAGAAATCAGCGGACTTGGATAAATTTCACATTCCTTACTCTTGGGAAATGTCAGTTTCTCTTATGGTTATGTTTCTTCAAAGCTAATCTGTGTTTAGTTTCTGTGCTTTTCACAGACACATTTTAGAGCTAGGCTACAGCTAGAAAGACACCTAGGATGTATCCATAATATGACTGACCCAATTAGCATCAGAAATAGGCTGAAGCTAAGGTCACTCCAATACACTGGATACAATCTGTATCTGTAAGGTCACTCAAATACACTGGATACAATCTGTACATCTTTGTTGTCCTTATAAGGAACCTGTTCACAGGCTTAGTTTATTTGAAGGGTTTTGGTTTGGTGGTTTTTTTTTTTTTTTTTCCTTGCTCTGTCCCTAAAGATAGAATGAGTTTGCACTGAAGATTTTTGAAAGTTTTCAGTAAATGTATCTTGTCAGGTGTGGAAACTAGCCTATTTGAACAAATGAAGACAAAAATTAGGCGCTTGGAAATGATGATTACCCTAAACATGGAAAAAAGTGTACAGATAAATAAAATAAAATTTACAGAAATAGAAAACATTTAAATAATTTTTATGCCCAAAGTGGTAAAAACCAATGGCTTCACTAAGAAAAAATTTGAAAGAAATATTAAATGATATCATATTCTAATTTGGCTTGATTTCTCTGCTGATGTTAAATAGCACAATTTCAGCAAAATCAATGAAGCTGGCCTTACCTCCATCTTTTCTATCAAATAGAACTGTACTAATTCATACCAGATGTGAAGGCTGCTCCAGTGATGGTTTGTCCTTGGTTTTAGTCATTTATGGTCAGAATATGTACTTCAAGTTTTGGTCATACTGAGAAAGGTGTTCCATAGTCTAAAAAAACACAAGGTTAAGTAAAATAAAATAAAATAAAATAAAATAAAATAAAATAAAATAAAATAAAATAAAATAAAATAAAATAAAATAAAAATAAAATAAAATAAAATAAAGAGTTCATGTAGATTGATACACAGAATTCATTTATGAAAATAAAAACTGTGAAGTACAAAAATGTTTAATATGAAGAGATGTGTCAATGTAGTTTGTGGCAGGTATCCTTTACAAAAGGTTTTGTATGCGTAATTAAAAACTAAGGATGTTAACATGATCAAAATAACATGAGGTAAGGATCACATAGCAAAAGCAGAGTAATAGCAAATGACAGTGAAAATATGGATGACAGAGGCCAAATGAATATCTGCCAGGAAATGCTGATAATTCATTTTATAATTCCAATATTTCTGGGAAGCAAATGCTGCTCAGTATATATTCTCACAAATGAATTGCAATTACTCTTCAGAAAACAAAGTGTAGGAAAAATGTCAGAAGATGCTACAGTGATGCATTCTCTTTCAGCATGAATTTTCATTTGTTTGTTTAGTAAAAATATGTTACAGAGAATCACATCATTTGACAGGAACATCAGATTTAATTAATTAGGATTTGCACATGCCTATTTACTATTTCAGATGTTCTATTACATTGAAGCTTAGGAACTGACTGTTTTTGCAACAGCACCAGGAATGCAATCTATCTCCCAGCTTGGCAAGGCCTTTCAGTATATTTCTCAGCAGGGTAAGTCGGTGGGCATGTTTTCATAGAAGCTACTCCTATTATTGGTCCTTAGACTTCCTCTAGGGAATTATTTACAGCATAATTATTTAATGAAACAAGAAGAAGTCTTTTCAGTTTCTTTCACAACAAACTGTGGTCTCATAATCAATAGGAATATGACAATTTGGGAAAAGCTAACAATAGTAAAAGCCTTTAATTGGGGGTGGGTGGAGAAAAGAACCCTCAGGAAGGCTTTAAGCTATGTTTAAAACTTATTCTGTTCAAAGATTTGTGATAAATTTTGTTTGCATGGGTGGTTTCATATGATTTAGACCATTTAAATCCAATTACAAGAAACAAGCATTTATCTTTAGCTTCCAGACCACTGTGGCCTGAATTTTGGCTAGATAAGAGCATTTTTTTTTTCTCATCTGCTCATCATATAAGGACATGTGGATACAAGTGGAAATCCTTGTTCACACTCAAGTATTCAGAACCAAGCAATCTTGGAAAGCAATCTTGTACTTCATCATAGAATCATAGAATCATAGACTCATAGAATGGTTTGGGTTGGAAGGGACATTAAAGATCATCTAACTCCAACCCCCCTGCCATAGCAAGGATGCCACCCACTAGATCAGGTTGGCCAAGGACCCATCCAGCCTGGCCTTGAACACCTCCAGGGATGGGGCATCCACAACTTCTCTTGGCAACTTGTTCCAGTGCCTCACTACCCTTACAGTGAAGAATTTCCTCCTAACATCAAGTCTAAATCTATCCTTTTTTAGTTTAAGACCATTCCCCCTTGTCCTATCATTACCTACCCAAGTAAAGAGTCCTTCTTCATCCGTTTTATAAGACCCCTTCAAATATTGAAAGGTTGCAATGAGGTCACCCCAGAGCCTTCTCTTCTGTAGGCTGAACAGCCCCAACTCTCTCAGCCTATCTTTTGATGACTAAGAATAAAATTTGAATCTGTGCATTACATGCCAAAGATAATGCTAGGTTATATGCCAAGTACTGTTCTGTTTATGGTGATTGTACATTGGAGTACAGCTGTCTGAAATGTATTTTCTGTTTCGTATAGTAGTCTGTTTGATTGCTAGGAGTTGCTCCTAGACACAATAGACACAATTCCCAAGGCTTCTTATAAATGGAACAACAGAACTTCAAGGACAGTGAAATATTTAGTTATTGTTTATTGTGAGAAATGTTACAGAATTTGAAGAAATTTTATTTGTTTTATAGCAGCAAGCACCCTAGAGCTAACAGTGTTGTTTCTCTTCTTTTCCTTTTGAAATTACAGCCAAATATTAGCAGAGAATATATACATGGAAATACCAGCAAGTATAATCAAGTTGTCTAATCAGAGATAGACTTTGGTATGAACTGCTAGATTGTCCTTGTGTCACAAAGCCTCGCCAGGAGTCAGAATGGGGCCTTCATCACCATAGTATTTGCTCAGACAAAACCAGTCCCTGACCAGAGAGTAGGAGAACATGCTCCGTGTGCCATCTTCCAAGCATGCTTTAGAAAAGCAGATCTGCAGAAAAGGGCATAGGAGTCCTGGTTGATGCCAAGTTGAACATGTGTCAGCAATGTGCCCTTGCTGCTAAGAAGGCTAATGGTATTCTTGGCTGCATTAGGCAAAGTATTGCCAGCTGGTGGAGGGAGTTGATCCTTCCCATCTACTTAGCATTGGTGAGGATGCACCTGGAGCACTGTGTCCTGTTCTGGGCTACCTTGAACAAGGGAGACATGGACATAGTAGAAAGAGACCAATGCAGGGCTTCCAAGATGATCAGGGGACTGAAGCACCTCTTCTATGAGGAAAGTCTAAAAGAGTTGAGATTGTTCAGCCTGGAGAAGAGGAATCTCAGTGGGGCCTTGTCAATGTCTATAAGTACCTGAAGGGAGAATGCAAAGGAGACAAAACCAGCCTCTTTGGTGCCCAGTGCCAAGACAAGACGCAATGGACACGAGAGGTTCCTCCTAAACATCATAGAATCACAGAATCACAAAATGGTTGAGGTTGGAAGGGACCTCTGGAGGTTACCTGGTCCAACACCCTGCTCAAGCAGGGACACCCAGAGCAGGCTGCCCACTACCATGTCCTGGAACCTTTAGATCTCCAAGGTGTGAGCCTCCACTACCTCTGTGGACAACCTATTCCAGAGCTCCGTCACCCATACAGTAAAGTAGTGCTTCCTGATCTTCAAAAACCATCTGAACATGGTCCTGGACAAACTGCTGTAGGTCTAACACTATCTTCATGTTGTGGACCAGATCTGCTTATATGACAAGTTACAAAATTTTCAAAATGCATTGTGACAAAAAGCATTTGTGTTGTGACCTGTATGTGACTATGTTCTAGAGCATTAGATGCATAAAATATTTTTGCGGTTTTTAAAAATAGTGTTTGCATCAGATCTTTGCTGCCATTTGACATACAGTTGTTGAACACAAGAATATGTGGGAAAAGCTTTCTGTTTCTGAAGCTTAGCTTTACTCCCTGCAATAGTATCTTGGCTGTCCTCAGGACAGACCAGGTGGTGCAAAGACCCTTTGGCAGGAACAGTGGTTTTGTCAAGCCTTTATGATCCTATCCCTGTCTTCTAGTAATAATTATCAGACATAGGTCAAAGTTTTCCTTTTGTTCTGTTTTAGATAACATCCACCAAAACTCAATTAGTTATGACCTGAAAAACTCTTTTAAAACATCAAACCTCCGGACAGAATCATGCTGAAACTTTACCTGCATCTCCTATGCCAAGCTAACCTGCCAAGCCAACATTTGGCAGGAGAGGCCACTACAAAGCAGTCTTGTGCAACTGATGTCAATGCAACAACAGAAATTGGCTGTCTCACATTGAAGTGGATTCACACTATGAGCTACATCAAAGAAAAAATGCTAATTCTCTAAGAGAATACAACATGTTTAGTTTTTTTGTTTGTTGTTGTTGTTCTTTTTTAATTGTGTTTTCATAGAAGGTAATTTAATGAAAGCAGACAAAAGGAAAATTGTTTTATGAAACAGGAAAATAAACGACTTTGCACCAAAATATCTTTCATAAAGTTAAAACACCATATCTGAGTATCAGAAAACAGTTTGAAATACTGAACTAAATGTGTTTGCACTGAAATGCAATAAGGTATTTCCTTTCTTCAATGGTGGGAAGTAATTATTTTAGTATACTCCATAGCTGTGTAAATTCAGGTTTGACCCTCTAATAGGAATTAAAAAAAAAAAAAAAAAAAAAAAAAGAGGAGAGGAGAAAGAGGAGAGGAGAGGAGAGGAGAGGAGAGCAGAGCAGAGCAGAACAGAGCAGAGCAGAGCAGAGCAGAGGAGAGACTCAGTATATTGCTATTCTGGAATAGCATTATGTGTTCATAAATTGACCTTTTCTACATAGACCTGAACACAAGATGACGATGATTATGATAACAACAACAACAATAAGAACAACAAAACTGGCTGTATCTCCTGCTATGTAGTTCTCTGTTATGTAGTTCTCAGAAACCTAATAAGATTCCATCCAACTGAAGAATAAATGTGAACCTAGAAAACAAGGAATAAGAGATGGCCCTGATGTTTCACTAGCTGCAAGTGAATGGGACAACTGTGTGAAACAAAACAAAGGAGCCCATTGGTGGGGATTCCTGACTGATAAGCCCATGCTTCCGGGGCCTTCCATGATTAAGAATGTGAATGGTTTCATTTACGTCTGAAAGGAATAAAGTTGATTTCCAAACCACCATTATTGAAATCATGATATAAAACCATGAAAATATCTTTCAGCTCATCACTTTAAAATAGCACTGATCTAGAGGTCCTGTTCCATTCTTTTCGGACCGTATGACCCAAAGGATTTTTGGGCCTTGGAAAAGAAAACAAAAAATAAACAGCTTTAGTAAGAATGATTTTAATTCCCTTGATTTAAATCAGTTATTTCCTATTTCATCTTTGTGATGTACTACTCTCTGAGAGGCAACAATTAAAGCAAAATGCTTTGATTTTTTGACATATAATTAGATATGCATCTGTATATTTTAGGAGTGCTGGCTAAATGAAAGCTCAATCTATCTTCAAAAATTCAATATTGTGAAATATGATCAAATATTTAAAGATCCATTGAACAGAAAAAAAAAATTAGATTGATCACCTTCCCGGCCCTTCTCCCTCAAGTTTTCAGGGCAGTTCACAGCAGTGATTCTGATGACAGTGTTTCTTTAGGAGAATCAGGACAAGAGTCAATCTTTTCAGTTCTGCCTGTTTCCTGTATTATGTTTAATGCCACAGACAATTTCATAATTCTTTTTTCATTAGAATGAAGACACACATGTATCCTAGCCTGGGTAAAAAGCTAGGATTCTCATTAAATATTCTTCTGTCTTGATTATTTTCTCTATGTTACTTTATTACTTTGGTTCCTTTTGTCTTCATTTGTATTCAGCCTGAGCAAATCAGTGTATAGCCAGCTGCTTCTTGTTCACATGTTTGATTTCAGAACTTTATGACATGATTTTAACTTATTATTAAAAAAAAAATCCTGATGACACATTCCCCAGTTTAAGCATATTATACATGTAACTTCTGCGCAAATGAACAGGGCCTTAGAGTTCTCTAGTATACCCTACAAACTCAAAGGTTAATAGGTACATAAATTCTTTCAGTATAAAGGATAATGTCTCTTAGCACCTTCAGTGTTATTCATACCAATAAAAATATATGTTCCTTTCCAGATAACTTAATGTCCTTAATGAGAAGATCATAATGGTAATTTCACAAATGACTTGTAACTATATTGACAACTGAACGTTCTGTTATAAAATGGGTCCTCTACCTTTAGTTAACCCAGCCTTGAAATGCTTGCCTCAAACACAGGTTCAAAGGATGAAGGTAGGAATCTTTGAAAATGAGTTATTTCAAAAAATGATGTATCCAGGCACTAAAAATCACTTGTGAGTCCTGAAAAAGTTTATTTTGCTGTTATGTTTTGCTGCTTTTGTTAGGTGAGACACCAGAAGGAGACCTTGTTTTGGGACATGTTCTTCTCCCAACAGACTTACAAATATGAATGTTCCCGTTACTGTGGTCAAGGGCAGTTTTGCCATTCACTTCAATGACAGCAGAATAAAACACATTTATACACATATAATTCACATATTTGTCCTTTAAGAATGAATTTTCACTTATCTGTAATTCTAATGTAGTGAAGGACTTAAATGAATAATTATCAATGTCATGGTAACTTCCTCTCTGACTGATGAAATTCATTATGCTGAAAGTCAGGTTAGAAGTTCAAAGTACCGACTTCACCTTCAGGTTTCCACAGCAACTGTATTATTACTGTGCTTAGTCATAAGCAGCTGTGGCCTAGATATGATGGACCCACCTTGTCTTTCATAGGCTTCTCAGGTTAATGGGAATGAAAGTTTATGAATTATGTAATAATGTAAAACTCTAATGTTTTAATTGTTTACAAGCCTAACAAAGAAGATATACACATACAAAAGCAAGCAAAAAAACAATACCAAAAAGAAAAAATAAAAACAAAAGAGTGAAGTTAAGATTGCTGTAGGTGTATATAAGAAAGCACTGAAAGTTTAAAGCACGTCTATTCAAAAATTCCAGACTTCAAGTGCCCAGGAATCCACAGTGAGCTGTATTCACCATGATGAAAAGAGGCTGTGAATTTTGGCTGTAATTCAACAAAAGGGGTGTTGCAATTTTTGTTTTGCACATGGGTTGAAAACAATATCATTTGTAAAGCTAAGGACAATTGTTTGCAAATTTTGTGATTTACAACACAACTCAGGTATTTCAGGTATAGCCACTGATATTTATAATGGGGATTTTATTTTATTTTATTTTTATTCCTGAAGCCACCATACTTCAAAAAAAAATCCTCAAAAACAGAGGCTTGAAAAAAAAAATATATATATTCTATATATATATATATATTCTGGTAATCCCATGGGATGTAAAAGAAAACAGCATTTCTCCCTTTATTTCACTGTAACTATCCTTGACATAATCCTTGTGAACAAATGCAACAAGGCAATAAGGCATGCAATCAATCATCTGAAGTCAGTTTGCCAGCAGATTATCGCCTTATATCCTAACCTTATTTACTTGTGCTTTTCTTCAGATCTTATTTCAGTTACAGAATCATACAATCGTTAAGGTTGGAAAAGACCTCCAAGATCACCTAGTCCAACCATCCCCTTACCACCAATATTGCCCACTAAATCATGTCCCTAAGCACCAGGTCCACCCTTTCCTTATCACCTCCAGGGACAGGGACTCCACCATCTCCCTGGGAAACCTGTTCCAATGCTTGCTTGCTCTTTCTGAGAAGAAATGTCTCCTAATTTCCAGTCTAAACCTCCCCTGGCACAACTTGAGGCCATTCCCTCTAGTCCTATCACTAGTTATCTGTGAGAAGAGGCCAACCCCCAGCTCTCCACACTTTCCTTTCAGGTAGTTGTAAGGAGCAACAAGGTCTCCCCCGAGCCTCCTCTTCTCCAAACTAAACAATCCCAGTTCCCTCAGCCGCTCCTCATAGGACGTGTGCTCCAGGCCCTTCACCAGCTTTGTAACCCTTCTCTGTATATGCTCCAGGGCTTTGATATCTTTCTTGTAGTGACGGGCCCAAAACTGAACACAATACTAGAGGTGTGGCCTCACCAGAGCTGAGTACAGGGGGACAATCACCTCCCTCGTCCCACTGGCTACACTGTTCCTGATACAAACCCAGATGCTGTTGGCCCTCTTGGCCACCTGGGCACACTGCCAGCTCATGTTCAGGCAGGCATTGACCAGCACCCCCAGATCCTTTTCCTCTGCACAGCTTTCCAGCCACTCTGCCCTCAAGCTTGTGTACTTACATGGGGTTGTTGTCTCCAAAGTCCAGGACCTGGCACTTAGCCATGTTGAACCTCATACCATTAGCCTCTGCCCATTGATCCAACCTGTCCAGGTCCCTCTGCAGAGCCTTCCTACACTCCAACAGATCGACCCTTCCCCTCGAGATGCTGTTTGCAAATGTACTGATGGTACTCAATTCCCTCATCTAAATCATCAATAAAGACATTATATTATGAGATATTATTTTCCCATATCTTCATGACACTAAGTAAACGTGTCCTAAGCAAAACTGGAGCCACTTGTTGCCTGAGCAATAATAATAATTATTTAACTAATAATAACTCTAAAGTACATGGAAGATTTTTCAGTTAAAAAGGGATATCAATATCATCTGTCAAATCATACATGCATGCCAAAGTAATACATATGAAATTCTAATAATTTCATGTTATTTCCAATTTATACAACACTGTATAAATTAAGATGGAGTTTTGACAGACTAGATCAACATATGAAATAATATAATAAATAAATAAAATACCCAGGAAGCTAAGTTTTTTTCCTATATTTTGAGCATTTCACTATTCAATCCATATAACATCTCTGACACTTTTTTATGTTTTTAGAAATGATGTTTCATCATTATTAAAAAGACAAATTAAAACATAGTTTCCCATCCCTGGAGATATTCAAGACCAGCTTGGACGAGGCCCTAGGCAACCTGATCAAGTGGGCGGCATTCCTGCCCATGGCAGGGGAGTTGGAACTAGATAATTTTTAAGGTCCCTTCCAACCCAAATTGTAGAATCAACCATGATTCTGTGATTTTATGGCCTTCAAACCTTCCTTTATACTTTGCAGGACACAGTAGCACACTGGTGCATTGATCTTCTGATTCACTGAAACATGCTATATCCATGAAGATGTGCCTTCGAGCCATGTCAAACTGGAATCAGCCATGCCAAACTTGCATTAAATCTTGAATTTAATGACAGCTGTAGTTAAGCAAGAAAAAGAGGAAATATTCTTTTATTAGAAATCCATTTACCTTTCTGTCTTTGTGCTGTGTGACAAGTTCTTCTGATAGTATTTTAACAGTAAACAGTATAAAAAAAAAAAAAAAAAAAAAAAAACAATGAATTTTAAAACAGTGAGGCTTTAGAAGAGTCAGAATCTGCAATCATTTCTAAAAGTTATGAATTCTGTTCATATTAAACAAGCACAGAGCGGTGTGACTGTTGCAGTCTGCAATTTGATTTCTAATCCGGCTTCCAAGTTTGTCCAGGTGGGAAAATTGCTGGAATGTGATTTCTTGTGGTAGAAGTCAGGACATTTGGTGGGGTAAGGACAGATCCTGAGCATTGCAGTCATGCTCTGAGTGTCACCAGGGTGGTAACCATATGAAGGAACTTGTAAAGCTTTCAACATCTCCCAGTTTAGATAAAGCCATAAGCATAGTACTGGATATAATGCAATGTACAGAGAAAGACATATAGAAAATAAAAATACTTTAATTGTTAAAAATGCTTAACTCTAGCAATTTAAAACTTTAATGAAAATACTAAAGAATAAACCTGAATATAACTTATATGGAATTCCACTCCCCCACCCCCCCCAAAAAAAAAAGAAAAAAAAAAGAGCTTAATTCCTCTATGATACCTTCAACACTGACATTTCAGGTCACATCTCTGCTGAGCAAGATGCAACAAAAAGCTGAGTTGGCTTAAGGTAGTAGTGGAAGCAAAATGATGTACTTCACCTTGGTTGCCCTGCTGTACTGATACAGCTTTACTGCTTGTGTACAAGGCATTTCTTCCTTGTCCTTAAGCACAATTGTGACCAGATTGCTACCTGTTTGGATGTCTGTACATCATTCCCTATTGTGCTATAGGTATGTCTTTAGGCTATAATATAAAAATTCAGAAGTGACAGATTTAAACAAAAAGACACTTTTTAAATGAACCATTCTTTGATACATAATGGTCTTGCTTAAGTCAACACTCTTCTCCCTTAGTTTTGCCTGGCATTCAGAAGAAGTTAGTAACAGATAACCATGCATTTTGCCAAGTTTGAAGAAGTAGGTGTATGTTTTGAATATGAAAAAATCTGCATGCAAGCTCAGTATTAGAATTATTTAATTTAAGATTATGATATCAGTATGTATATCGGGGCAACTAATGTAAATAGAAAACATAATAGTGTGTTATTTCAACAATAAGAATTGGTGGGAATGAAAATAAATATTTGAGATAACAGATTATTGATAATATAATTTTCTCCTCTGTGAAAGTCTGGTGTATTATCTTAATTACACAAATTTAATATCAGTTAATTTCATCAATAAATTTTCTCAGTATTATGACTGAAATGTCAGGTCCATTACCAGAGAAAGAAACATTTTGTTTGTAACAGAGACTTGTATAAATCATCATATCTAGCCCATATGTAATATAAATTGAGTTAATACAGTATAGTTAAGGATTAGACTAAAGTATTCTTCATTATCTTATATATCAAAAAAAAAAAAAAAAGAACCATGTAAGGTTTTGAAAAATATTACAGATCTGCGTAGGCAGGTTCATTTCTTTACAGATTTTGTTTGCCTTAAAAATGTTTGTTTCAGCGTCATATTGGTTGTCATTAAGTTCAAGCAAAGCCAAGGATAGCCACAGAGAAGATATTACCAGCTCTCCATAATGTACGTAATTTTAGGAAGATTAGAAACCTATGAACAATATTATTAAAAGACAGTGAAGGATAAAATGTGCAGTATTTTAAATAAACACAGATATTTAGATATTTATGCCAGCTAGGAGCTAGAATGCTGTATTGGAAAAGGCTAAATTTCAAGAAATTTTCAAGTTTTAAGAAATTACAACTCTAACATTGAATCCTAAAATACATAAATGTTTGGAGAAACATTTGCTCAGTGAAAAAAGACAGATTAATAAAACCTTCAAAGTTCTTAACTTGTTAACAGTTAAAGGATTGTATATTTTGTTTAAAAGTCTTATATCATGGTGTTAAAATTTCTTTCCATTTTCTTTTAAAAATAAACAAGAAACTTTTTCAAGTACATTAATTGCACTCACAACCGTGCATGAAACTGAAATATTGAAAAGGAGTGGAAATGCATTACTTTAAGCACTTTTCTTACAGTTAAAACCATTAAAATGTATTATACTGAAATAACAATACATTTAGATTACCAAGACAGTGACCTACTATTTAATAAATTGCTTAACAGAGGAAGGAATCTAGACCGGCTTCAACTGACTGGCAAGTAACTGACTGATATACAGGTGAGTAACAGTCTCAGGGTACCCTAAAAATATGCCTGGAGGGTAAGGGGAAAAATAAATAAATAAAAAAAATATATAGAGAGAAGAATGTGAGAGAGAGAAAGGAATTATATTAATGAAAAAATGAAAAACAAAAAGTGCAATAAAAGGTTGACACATAGAAAATTGTTGATACGGTACAATTTGATACACTTTAATGCTAATCACAGGCATAAAAATAATTTTAAAAATATTGATTCCTTAATTCATATTAATTAATGCTTGCTTAAGCCCCGTGTTTCTTTTTCTTTATTTATTTAGTTAATTTTTTTATTAGGGCTTGTAGTAAGCAAAATATGTTAGCTACAAGTCAGATTAGAAATGGAAGAACAGATGGCTTGGCAAGTGGAGCAACAAAACAGACTTTGTAGTATAAAACTTTGGGTTAAAACAGAATAGTGTAATTACTTAGAGGAAAGTAATCATAATAAGTAATAATAAAACATATCATCATATAATATCTATTACATAGACCAAAAGACAGTTGCCTCATATCTGAAAGAAATGTAGTACCATTACTAATTACACCCAGTACTTTTCACAAATGGATTATATGATTTATGGAAACCATCAAACAATGTATAAATCAATAATATAGCTATAATTTACATTCACAACTTATAAACCAGTGAAATGACTTCTAGACATACATGATTTATAAACCTATCATGTGATTCAGCGTAGATGTCTGTCCACTGTTAAGAAAATCTAATTGCAATTATATCTGTTCTTAAGATCAGCTTTTAAAGTATTTTATAAATGGCCACAAACACATTATGTGCACCAGAAGTATTAACATCTTCTCCCAGCCTAGATTTTGAAAGTCCTGTGCAAAAATGTCACTTGCAGAAATAACTCCTGTTACTGTGAGACATTAATTTTATAATGTGGATGTCTAGATTGACATTACTTTTCTAAGACAAATGTATTCTTCTCTGAAAATTAAAATTGGGTGACGTGTTATAGTCAAGGGAAGGGCTGGCATCCAAAGGGACCCAAACAGGCTAGAGCAAAGGTCCAACAGGAACCTGAAGAAACACAGCAAGGAAAGCTGTAGAGCCTTTCACTTGGACAGACTAACCCTTGCAATGGTAAAGGTTGAGGACTGACTGGCAAGGTACCAACTCTGATGAAAAGAATTTGACAGTCCTGGTGGACTACAAGTAAGTCACTGGTCACCATCTTTTGTTGTGATGAAAGCAAACAGCAGGCTGGGCTATATCAACAGGGGTGTATCCAGTAGGCTGAGGGAAGTGATTATGTACTTTGTGTTGCTCCTTAGTCCACACCTATAATATTGTGCCCAGTATTGGGTCCTCCAGGAGTGATGATGAATTTGAGTTCAATGAAGGGCCAACAAGATGGTCAGGAGCTGGCTCGCACTGTGAGGAGAGTCTGTGTGAGTCTGGCTTTACACAGACCAGTGAAGGGATAAATTTTGGCACCAGGGGATGGATGTGCTAACAGCAACCTGCCAGTGCCTATGAGACAAGAAGACCAAACTAAGCTTCACACTGAGGTGTACATCAGGAAAATGAGATACAACAGTCATGAACTGAAAAAGAGATTCTGACTAAATCTGAGGGGAAATAAAAACAACAACAACAAAATATGAGAATAAATTTCTCAGAGAGGTGGTGAAATCTTTATCCTTGGAGGTTTTCAAGACAAATAAATCCCCAAACGACTTGATATGAATTCAGAGATGTCCCTGGTTTGAGTACAAGTTTGGACTAGAGAAATACCAAGGACCCTTAAATCTTCAGGGTTTTGATGACCTATGATTCTATGGTTTTGTTGGTGGTGGTGGTGGTGGTTTTCCTGTTTTGAAACATTTCAGTGTTCAGTAAGTGTTTTGGTTGGATAAAAATTAAAGTGTTATTCCAGAGAGGGAATGTGTTCAATTTACATAGCAAGGTTTTGGTAGCAGGGGGCGTCAGGGATGGCCTCTGTGAGAAGAATGTAAAAGCTGCCCCATGTTAGATAAGGGCCAGTTTCGGCCGGATCCAAAAGGGACCCACTGCTGGACAGAGCCAAGCCAATAAGTGATGTTGTTTGTGCCTCTGTGAGAGCAGATTTAAGAGAGGGAAAAAAAAATGCTGCACAAAAGCACCTGGGAGAGAGAAGAATGAAAAACAGCCCTGCAGGCACCAAGATCAGTGCAGAAGGAGGGCAGGAGGTGCTCCTGTCATGGAGCAGCAGTTCCCCTGTGGCCTGTGGAGAGGCCTGGTGGAGCAGGCTGTACCCCTGCAGCCCTTGGTGTCCCACGGCAGAGCAAATCTCCAGACTTCAGCCCGTGGAGGAGCCCATGATAGAGCAGGTAGATCTGACCTGAAGGGGGCTGCAGCCTGTGGAGAACCCCTGCCGGAGCAGACTCTAAGCCGGAGCTGGAGCCCATGGGGAGGAGCCCATGCAGCGGCAGGTGGTCTGTCTTTTGTTTCTTTGTTTGTTTGTTCTCACTGTTCTAGCTTGTTAGTAACAGGTAATAAATTTTTCTAATCGGTGTATGCTGGGTCTGTTTTGCCTGTGATGATAATTGTTATCTCCCTGTCCTCATCTCCACCCTTGAGCCCTTTTCACCGTACTTTGTTTTCTGTTTGAGGAGGGAAAGTGAGAGAGCTGTCGTGGTGGAACTCAGCTGCCCTGCGTGGGCAAAAACACCACTGGGAAATACACCAACAGTTATGTACCATTCTCTTAGGTGACCAACAACACTTTAGGTCTCAGTTTTTTGTTATCCCTGAGCTGAAACAAGGGTAGGAATTGCAAATGAAAGTGGTATTTTAGTAAATTTATGAAAATATACCGCTTTAATTGTTTTAAGCATAACAGTGAAAAATGTGTACATTCTTTTGTCCAAAATAAAAGAATGTATGGCGTAGGGACCACACGGAGGCCAGGGTTCTTTTAGGATCAATAACTTATACTACTTTATTGAGGGCATAACTTCAACTCTCTTATTGAGGACAGGATCCCTTCTTATACCATTCACTCTACAGCAGTACTTTTAATTGGTCAACAACTTTGCCCGGCAACAGAAAACACCCAGCAACTTCCATATCTTAATGGCTGGAGAACAAGGAGACAGCAAAGCGTCTCCTGAATCATCCTTCTTTGTTTCTTCTAAACTCTTTACATTCCTGATGGCCTCATTGTTAAGAGTCTGATGTTATCACCAACCGTGGGGCTTGTCGGCCTCCCTGGCCACACTCCCACAAGAATGCACATACAGTAACACTCAAGGATAATCAGGTTTAAGTGACTAGAGATTATTAAAAAGAAATTTTGATGTGTGTATACTGGATCAGACACAGGCTGTTAACAAGAACTAATTCTGCAGCTGACAGCTTTGCCTGGATTTGGGTTTAGGAAAGTATAGGTGAGTGAATTATGTTTAGATTTTAATTCATCAGAGCTCAGCAAGGAAAGACAAGAGTAATGAATTCCCAGCCTGTGTCTATTTTTGAGACAGAGGTCATGGGTCAAGTAACAATTGTGAATCTACTGTGGGTCAGTTTAGTTTGATTGAGATTTGGTGCAAACAAGGACCATAAGAGTAGCGTAAGGGTGTGCTTATGGTTGGAACCTGGAGAGTTTCAGAGAGTTGGGAGCATTCAGCTTGGAGAAGAGGAGGCTCAGGGAGGATTTTATTGATATCTATAAAACAACTGAAGAGAGGATGCAAAGAAGATGGAGCCAGGCTGTTTTCAGTGGTGCCCAGTACCAGGACAAGAGGCAATGGACATAAACCAGAACACAAGAGGTTCCTTCTGAACATCATGAAGCACTTCTTTACTGTGCAGTTTAAAGAGCATTAGCACAGGTTACTCAGAAGAGTTGTGGAGTCTCCCTCCTTGGCGATCTTAAAAAGTTGCCTCTGCATGGTCCTGCACAACCTCCTCTGGGTTTTCCTGCTTGAGTAGGGAGGGTTGGACCAGATGATCTCCAGAGGTCCCTTGTCAGTCTCAACCATTCTCTGTTTCTGTGGTTTGAATGAAACTAGCAAGAAACTCTGTGATTGGTGTAAATATAGATTCAGACTTCAGTTTAAACTATGAGCCAACAGGAATAGATGAGATAGATTTATTACCTTTTAAAGGTTAGATTGAGTGCTAGCCCAAACAGAAATCATCCATAAAAATTTAGTTCTGGAGGAGGCAGAATTGCTCTTTATCAGGTTTCTAAGATGGTATGAAGAACTGAAGCCAAGTAAATTTGACCTTTGTACCAGACAAATTGACAGGAGATAAAGTCTGTAACTAATAAATATATGGATAAATATAATGTCTTGTGGATTCATTTCATACAGTTCTTTTTTCAGAAAGCTTACCAAAAGGTCATTTTCTAAAGGCTCTTAAAAAAACTAAGCTGTCATGTTATAAAAAGAGAAAGGGAACTATAAAAAGGAGAGCTATGTGGGATTTTTTTTAATTATTTTTATTTTTTTCGAGGTCTGAAAAAGACAGCTAAAAGAGTAACATCTTTGCAGGCACAATGAAGACTACTTACAGACAAGTGTCCTGGATGTTTTGAATGAATACATACCAGCTATCAAAAAAAGACTTGACAAAGACCAGAAGGAGTCTGACAAGAGTAAAGGAGGACATAAGAAGCAAGAAAGCTTTCAGAAAATATTTCTAATCAAATGAGAAAAATGGAAAACAAACATGAGCATTTGTTGGATAAAATAAGATGAACAAAGAAGATTAAAGATCATCTTGGAAATATCATAAGAGTTTAAGAAAGCATTCTTCAAACATGTCAGGATCAAAACACCTACAAAAAGCTCAATAGGGCCAATAGGTGGTATTGGAAGAGCGCTTATAAAGATATGTTGCAGAAAAACAATGGGATGCTTTTCATAGTGTTCACCACTGAGTATCTAGTTAGAAACTTTCTGTTAGAGACTCGTCAGAAAATCTGCCTCAGACTGAAGTGTTTTTGAAATATATTATGAAAAATAATAAAAAAGCAAAAACAAAAGCAAAACCAGAAACAAAAGCAAAACCAAAATCCTCATGGAATATTACCAAAACTCAGGAGTAACAAGTGTAGTTACACTGAAACCAGTTAAACCAATTCAGGTTTAGGGAAGCTCGGACAGCCCCTAAAACTCTCATTTCCATGTCAATGCAAAGCCTGTCACCTTTTACTAGTTTTCTGCACCAAGGGGGTAGTAGTTATTGCTACATCTCAGTAAGAAGGCACTGATGCTCAAAGCTGGTTAATTAGTTCATGGAGTAAAAGATGGAAAAAATAGAAAGAGTAAGGTTTTCTGGGAGTATTATGTTCTTACACAGGAGAGAACTCTTATGAGCAGTATATCCAGGTAGTATTGTTAAAGGCAGCATTTTCTGCTGCCATGGGTTATGCTCAGATTACATAGTGGTCATTCATGCTAACATACAGATCTATACAACCAAGACCTATGGTTAAACTCTGCTTAGATTCTGCCTGAAAGTACTGTCAGCTCTTTGCTATGTCTTCTGCAGTTGCACACTACAATTAGTAGTGACAAAAAAAAAAATAAATTACTGTGAAATGCTGAACTATTAATTGTGGCATATAGACTCTCTAAACACTTAGAAAAAGTTGTTAGTGACTGTTTTGTTTTGGTTTGGTTTTGGTTTTGGTTTCTTTTAAAAAGTTCTCTGAGGTAGGTGCAAGGAACTAAAAACTAATAAGTCAGATCTATATGCTGGAAAAATGAGAAGAAACTATATTGTTAAAAAAAAAAAGAAAAAAAAAAAAAGAAAAAAAAAAGAATGACAGAAATCATACCTATTTGGGAAGAATCAGCACAACTTTTACAAAAAAAAAATCACAACTGATTGGAGTTCTTGAAAGAATTTTCTTATATTCTTAAATGTCCTTTGCAGATTAATAAACTGTTAAACAGTATAAGAGAGGAAGCAGGAATCAGCAACCATCTCGAACAAAGGAAAAGGTTTTCAGGAACCTATGACCTGAAGAGCACTTTTTAACATTGATTTGGAGAAGTCTGAAAAGTGAGATGAAAAAGTTTGCTGATGATACGAAGTTATTCTGGAAAAGTTAACTATAAAGAATAAAATTTGATGATACAGCATATAACAGAGATGAAGTGGTAGGCAAAATTCAAAGTTGATACATGTAGAAATAATACATTCCACTTACCTTTTGATAGCTAGATAAGAAAAATAAGAAGTATTCAGAAAGAGCTATTGTCTCTAAGGAAGTTATATATACTCAGGAAAGACACGAAGATGTAATTGTATGTATTTTCCTGAAAACACCATCTCCTTGATTAGGAGAGACCAAAATGGCAAATAGAATTTTGAGAATGGTTATGGAAGAAATAATGAATAAACAAAAATGCGTCACTATGATATAATATTCCTGCATTTCGAATATGATCTGCAGTAATAATTATACAATCAGAAGACCATACTTTATGATTCAGACTAAGGAAGTAGGATGATAAGGTGTGTGCAATAGAATCTTTACATGAAGAGAACTCTTCAGCCTAGAAAAGACATTACTGAATGTTGGCATGAAAAACAAAACAAAACAAAACACAATTTAATGGCAAATTTCACTAAAAAAAAAAAGATAAAAAGAAGAAACTTCTCACTCTGTAAAAACAAGTTAACACCTAATGAAATGATATAGAACAAGATTTAGAACAACAAAAAATAAAAGGCAAAAAGTTTCTTTTGCACTCTGCTAACTACATCTTAGAGCACTTTGTGAAAGGTTGCACTTGAAGTGAAAGTATAAATAGGCACTCCCATGAAAGATATTGAGACTGATGATCTAGCCAGAACTTCCAGAAAAGTAAGTTCCTGATCTATTTTTGACAGAAGGTGGAAAGGTATAGCAGCAGAAGGATCTCTCTGAGATCCTTGCTCAGTTGACAACACCACCAGAGACAGTATTTGAGGCTAGACAGACATTTGGGCTAGACAGACAGTATTTCTTTAGCATAGATATGTAGTCTAAAATTTGTAGAACTTTCATGAGGAGAGAAAAAAAAGGGCAAAGAAAAATACCACAGAAAAAGCACAAGATTTCCTATAACCTAAATTTAAATTTTTAAAAACCATAGCTTTTGGTTAACCTAGGCATCTAGATTGCTTCTTGAGTCATTTGGGCGAAAAGAGACCTCCAGGCCAGAGGGAGCTATTTCACTTTGCCTACAATGGGTATGTACCTTAGAAAGAAATTAATTCAACTACCTAACTTTCCTTTAAGTTTTCAAATGGGATAGGATGGATATCTTTAATATCTGATTTTTTTAAAGGTCACCTGCTAGTTTTAAAGGAATTTATATTCTTTAAGTGGGACCCTGACAAAGAAAGTGCAATTGTTGATGCTATCCCAGCAATACCACCCAGAGATCCATATGTTTTCCAGATTTTTTTCTTCTAACAAGAGATTTTTATTTTCAGCACAAATACAACAAAAGCAAACAAGATTTTCTCAATGGGGGCATAAAAAAAAATATTGGTTGGGGTGGAAAGCTAGAAATAATGCTGTCCGGAGAACCAAAACTTAGGATTTGACAACTGCTGTAATGTTCGTCAAGAAATAATTTTCTATTGTTCTGAAAAATTGCTCTTAATTTAAAGAACAGATCATTAAGTTAAGCTACTTCCAAATGATTCACTGTAATTAAAGTGTTAACGTGGAAACTGTTTGGCTATTTGATTAAACAGTAGTCCAGCAACTGAAGATGTTTCTCCAATGCCACAGGAAGTGTTTTTGCATTTTCATTAGACAGTGGTTGAATGGAAAACAAAACCTGTCCTTACCTTGAAAATATGAACATTAGATTTCCATTTTCATCACCATTCAGATAAATATCCATTTTTACCTAAACAGTGTTTTGGTATCCAATTTTTTTCTGTTAACATTCAAATGCTTAATTGGTTCATTTGGTCTTAGTCTGATCCTGAACTGACTTAAAGAAATTTTAATTTAGGTCCTCAATTACATTTCAAATAAATAACCTTAAATTAAAATTATTGAACTGGGAAATACCACCATCACCATTTCAGAGATGATCCCTCAGAAAAGAGCATCTTTACTTGAATTAAGCTCCTTATGCAGCTACCCTTCGTAGACATCACACATGAATCAATCCACTATTCATTCTTTCTTGGTGATTCTGTAAAGTCTTCAGACCACCAAATTTTTTCCAATTATTCAATCATTTGAAACAAGTTTTAAAGGCAAGTTTTGATCAAGGACAGAACGTATTTATTTAAAGGCCGTTGGGACCAGATTTCTGCATGACTACAAAGCAATGGGTGAACTGGCTTATTTAGTAGAAGTAGTTATTTTAAAATTAAACCTTTACACTTTCATGTGATTATACTACCGATATTCTCAATATTTTAATCTGTAATTCCACACAGATGGATTGTTGAAACCAAAAGAGGTACTCTGGTGTGAGACTGGTTTTGCTGATATGTAGCTGTTATGTAACTGTTCTATGTTCCTAAAAAGTCACCTGGAGTTAAACAGTTTTGATTTTCCTTCCTTCCTTCCTTCCTTCCTTCCTTCCTCCCTTCCTTCCTTCCTTCCTTCCTTCCTTCCTTCCTTTTTTTTTTTTTTAACTCATTGAATGCCTTTTGTTGTTGTTCTCCAAATTTTTAATACAAGTTTGCCACTGAAATCAGTGTTCCTGAAGTTATTTGGAAGAGTTTTAGGCATCTTCTTAAAGAACATTTTAGAAAAATAATGAATGACCTTCCTTGTGTTACCTTGAAGAAAAATATAACTGTTGTATTGGCTATATTAGGCTGTTGATCCTAGGAGAACATGGAGAAATTACACTGTATAAGCTTTACAATTCATCTCCTCATCAGAATAATGAAGTAGGACATTAGGCATTCAATTGCAATCCATTGGCTGCACCTTGGGTGTGCTGACTCAACATCTGTAGTCAAGGATGGAAGCAGAAGATGATAACTTACATATTAGAATCAAAAAATGCTGAAATTGCTGGAGAATAGGCAAAATACATTTTTTCTTTCTGGTTTAAAAAAAAACGTGCACAATTTCAAAAGAGAAAACGAAAGAGGATACAACAGTTGTTAAAAAATTAACCATGCCATCAGTAGTTCAGGTTAAACATATTAAAAATTACTACTTTAAAAATAGAAACTAATTCTTATTCAAGCTTTCTATTTAATGTAGTCCAGATGGGAAAACACAAAAGAGAATGTAAATAAAGGGGAACATACTGGGGGCAGAAAAAGAAAGACATAGTCATAGATTTATTTTTAACTGTTCTTAAAATGACAGTTGGTCTTTTATCTGGTTTGGTCATTGTTATACCTTAAGACTTAATTGTCTACCCTAGTAAAAAGATTTTCAGTTTGTTTTTGTGTGGTGGTTTTACCCTGCTGAGCAGCTGAACTCCACCATAGTTAGTCTCTTACTTCCCCTCCTCAAAGAAAAAGGGGGAGCAAATACGATGGAAGGGACTCAAGGGTAGAGATAAGGACAGGGAGATCACTCAACAATTATTGCCATAGGCAAAACAGACTCAGCATAGAGAGATTAGTATAATTTATTGCCTATCACTGGTAGACTGTAAGAGTAACTAAAAGAAAACCAAAAACACCTTCCCCACATCCACCCCTCTTCCACCTCATCCCCCAGGCGGTGCAGGGGAACAGGAAATGGGGGCTGTGGTCAGTCCCTAACACTTCGTCTCCGCCATTCCTTCACAGTCACCCTCTGCCCCTGCTCCATGTGGGGTCCCTCTCACGGGATGCCATCCTTCCCGAACTGAGCCTGCAGGGGCTTCCCACAGGCAGCAGCTCTTTAAGAACTGCTCCCGCATGGCTCCATGCCATGGGGTCCATCTACCAGGAGCAAACTGCTCCAGCATGGGTCCCCCACGGGCAGCAGCTCCCCCCAGATCCCCTGCTCTTCGGTGGGCTCCTCTCCACAGGCTGCAGCTCTCGCCAAGGGCCTGCTCCTGCAGGGGCTCTCCATGGGCTGCAGCCTCCTCCAGGCCACAACAACCTGCTCCACGTCGGCTCCTCCACAGGCTGCAGCATGGAGATCTGCTCTGCCATGGTACGCCATTGGCTGCAGGGGTACAGCCTGCTCTACCATGAGCCTCTCCACGGGCTGCAGGGGAACTTTTGCTCTGACACCTGGAGCACCTCCTCCTCCTCCTCCTTGGTGGCAGACCTTGGTGTCTGCAGGGCTGTTTCTCTCACATTTTCTCGCTCCTCCAACCAGCTGCTGTTGTGCAGCAGTTTTTTCCCTTTCTGAAATCTGCCCTCACAGAGGTGCAACCAGCATTGCTCACTGGCTCAGCTCTGTCCAGAAGTGGGTCCCTTTTGGAGCTGGCTGGAGCTAGCTCTTAACTAACATGAGGCAGCTTCTGGGCTCTGCTGAGAGTCCCCTTCTGCTACTAAACCCTTGTCACTAAAACTCAATACAGTGTTTTAAAGCTTTAAACCTTCATTGTTAGACAGTTTAATGTGTAAGCATGTACCTAAGCATAGTTACAGTGAAGGAAACAATCTCAGATGGCTATCAAACTATGGGACTGTCAAATTGGAAGTATGTTCTCTCTATATATATCTTTTTTTCACCCAGTTAACTTTTTCTATGGAAATTATTTAATCATATATTTAAGAGGGGCTATGCATTTGAATAGATAATTGTGCATTATAGACTTCCTGTATTTTTACTTTCCTATCTTAGGGAACTTGAGAGCACAGAGACCGAGTAAGTAACTGTGGTGGTTTTACCGTGCTAGGCAGCTGAACACCACAACCGCTCTCTCACTCTCCCTCCTTAGATGAGGAGGGGAAGAAGTAAAGGAAAGAACAACTCACAGATTGAGATAAGTGTTATAAATTACTCTTTTAGCCAGAAAGAATTAGTTTATTGAGTAAGCGATCTGCAAGTAAAACAGCGCTGGGCAGCCGGGGAGTCCATGCTCCTCCAAACGGTGCGCGCCCCCCCCCCTTCGCAGTCCCCTTTTATCATGGAGTTCTTCCGGGGTTATGTAGCCCTCCTTCCTGGCACTGCGGCTGCATCGACTGTTGGTAGGGGGTTGTCTCTGGTCCCTCTGGTGGTCGCTCGAATGAAGGCAGTAGTCTTCCTCTGCTTGGTATGTGGTGTTTTCCCCTCCTTAATTGGTCATGTTAGTTTGTCTTAAGATGGGGCAGTGGGTTATCGGTTTGGCAATTGTATTATTTACACAAGGCAACGTTCTCTCAATCTTATGTCCGGAACATCAACAGGCAGGATGTCTCAAGGTTCTTACCACCGCCTGGGTGACTCCTTTCGTTCCCTTCTTAATATAGCCATGAGAAATAATGAACAAACATTCCGTATACATCACAATAAGGATAATTTAATTAAAGGGAAAAAAATAATTATTAAGGAAATATTATTATTAAATAATTTAACTAAAGGGAATAAAAATGAAAGGGGAAAGGGAGGGGGAAAGGGAAAACTAAACAAAACAAGTAAAGGCTATGTGGAAGTGCAGAGGAAAGAAATTACTCTCTACTTCCCACAAATGAGCGATGCTTGACCACGTCCTTGAAGCAGGGCCTCAACGCACATAGCCGGTGTTCGGGAGGACAGACGTTTTTGCAACAAGAGCCCACCCCTCCCCTCTTCTTCCTTTTTCCACCTTTTATTGCTGAGTGTGACATCATATGGTATGGAATATCCCTTTGGTTGGTTTAGGTCAGCTGCCCTGGTGATGTTTCTTTCTCGCTTTTTTGCCTACCCCCTAGGAGGGTTAGAGAGAGTCCTGATGCTGTGCCAGCACTGCTCAGCAGCAGACACAACACTGGTGTGATACCACTGCTGTTCTAGCTACGAGTGCAGAGCACAGCACTGTATGGGCTGCTGCAGGGAAAGTTAACATCCCAGACAGACCCAGTACAGTAACACATTTATCTACTGATTGATTGCTGTCTTGATCAATAAACTGGTTGAGCTGAATGTGAATTATTTCTTGAAATGTTACTAACCAAGTAATACTCAGCTGCCAAAATTAAAAAACCTATTTGACAGTTAGTTTTCATATTTAGACATTTAATCCAAATTCCAGAAAACAACATTATACCTCTTCAAACAATTCCATGAAAAAAAAAAAAAAAAAAAGATATGATGTTGTATTTTACTTTGTTAAAAGCAGTAAGATCTGGTAAATTCAGTAAGGTTAATGGAATTGAGTTTAAGAACAGTGTAGGTAATTGGGTAGGCTTAGAGAGATCTTTTACCTTATGACTGACAAAATGATCCACAAAAGCACATAAACTTGTCATAAAATAATCTCCAGTTTACCTTTTGTGTGCCAGGGGCATCAGATTGTTAGTGATTGTGGTGGGTTGAGTTTGTCTGAATGTCAGGTGCCCATGAAGCCGTTCTCTTGCTCTCCCTTCTCAACAGGACAGGGGGAGAAAAATTGATAAAAATTTTTGTGAGACTGAGATAAAGATGGGGAGATCACTCAGCAATTACCAAGATGTACAAAACAGACTCAGTTTGGGGAAAATTAATTAACCATGCTGCCAGTTAAATAGAGAATCATAGAATCATAGAATATCCCGAGTTGGAAGGGACCCATAAGGATCATCAAGTCCAACTCCTGGCACCGCACAGGTCTGCCCAAAAGTTTAGACCATGTGACTAAGTGCACAGTCCAATCTCTTCTTAAATTCAGACAAGATTGGTGCAGCGACTACTTCCCTGGGGAGCCTGTTCCAGTGTGCAACCATGCTTTCAGTGAAGAACCTCTTCCTGATGACCAGCCTAAACTCCCCTGCCTCACCTTAACACCGTTCCCACGGGTCCTCTCACTGGTGATAATGGAGAATAGGTCACCTGCCTCTCCACTCCCCCTCGTGAGGAACCCCCTAGACTTGCTCGTGTCAGCCGTGTGGTGATCCCAGTTGATGTCTGGCAAGTTGAAATCCCCCATTAGGACAAGGGGAGTTGATCTTGGGGCATCTCTTAGTTCTGCAAAGAATAATTCATTGGCCTTGTCGTCCTGGCCAGGTGGTCTGTAATAGACTCCCACAACGACATCCCCTTTATTTGTTCGTCTCTTAATCCTTACCCAGAAGCTCTCAACTTTGCCATTGCCAACTTGAAGTTCCACACAGTCCAGCCCATGCTTCACATACATTGCCACCCCGCCACCTCGCCTACCCTGCCTGTCCCTCTTGAAGAGCCTGTAACCATCTATTGCAACACACCAGCCACAGGACTCATCCCACCAGGTTTCGCTTATGCCGATGATGTCATAGCTGCGGGACTGGGCCAAGACTTCTAGCTCATCCATTTTATTCCTCATACTGTGTACGTTTGTGTAGAAGCACTTCAAATGCACCTCCCTACATGCAGCACCTTGTGTAGCCAACCGAAGGGCCTCACTAGCACACAGTCCCTTTGATTCTAGCACACCTTCCCTTAGCTCATCACTGGCGTGCCTGGTTTTATCCCCTTCCCCCTTCAACTCTAGTTTAAAGCCCTATGTATCAGCCCTGCCAACTCCTGAGCAAAAATCCTCACCCCTCTCTGAGAGAGGCGCATCCCATCTGGTGCCAGCAGGCCCGGTGTCGAGTAGACCTTCTCGTGGTCAAAAAACCCGAAATTGTGCTGGTTGCTCCAGTCCCGAAGCCACATGTTAATGTGATGAGTCTGTTTGTCAGCATCGATCCCCCCTATCGGAAGGACAGAGGCAAACACAACCTGTGTCCCTGATACTTTAAGTAGTCGCCCCAAAGCCCTAAAGTCCCTTTTGATCGCTCTCGGACTTCTCGTTGCTACCTCGTCATTACCAGCCTGAAAGACCAGTAGCGGGTAGTGGTCGGTGGGCCGTACCAGGCGCTTGACTTTCTTAGCGAAGTCTCTCACCCGAGCCCCAGGGAGGCAACAGACTTCCCTGTGGGTTGGGTCCAGTCAGCATATTGGGCCCTCTGTCCCTTTCAAAAGGGAGTCTCCCATGACAATAACCCTTCTTTCTTTTTTGACAGTTGATGTAGCAATGTGGGGTATAGGTTGCCTTGCCTTAGGCATCCTCTCCAACTGGGACGGGCTTTCGTCTACTTCGTTGTTCTGTACAAAACAGACTCAGCTTGGGGAAAATTAATTTACCATATTACCAGTTAAATATGGAGAAGGACAGTGAGAAACAAAGGCAAAACAAGAATTGCTTTCCTCCCACAGAACTCCCCTTCTTCCCAGGCTTAACTTCACTCCTTCACTCCTCACTCTTCTTACTCTTCCCCACAAGCCATGCAGGGGGATGGGGAATGGGGGTTGTAGTCAGCTCATGACACTTTGTCTCTGCTGCTCCATTCTCCTCATGCACTTCGCCGGATCCAGCATGGGGTCCCTCTCACAGGGTGCAGTCATAGAATCATTAAGGTTGGAAAAGACCTTCAAGATCACCTAGTCCAACCATCACCGTACTACCAATGACCCACTAAACCATGTCCCTAAGCACCAGGTCCAACCCTTCCTTGAACACCCCCAAGGACGGTGATGCCCCCACTTCCCTGGGCAACCAGTTCCAATGCCTGACTACTCTTTCTGAGAAGAAATGTCTCCTAATTTCTAGCCTAAACCTCCGCTGGCACAATTTGAGGCCATTCTGGCACTTAGCCATGTCCTTTCTGAAGTGATCCAACATGGGCTTCCATGAGAAATTAAAGCATCCATAAATTACGTGAAACCTTCCTATGCAATGCTACAGGCTGGGGGAAGAGTGGCTCGAAAGCTGCCTGGCAGAAAGGGATCTGGTGGTGTTGGTTAATCAGTATGCTCAGGTGGCCAACAAGGCCAACAGCATCCTAGCTTCTATCAGAAATAACATGGCCAGCAGAACTAGGGAAATGATTTTCTCCCTGTACTCAGCTCTGGTGAGGCTGCACCTCTAATACTGTGTTCAGTTTTGGGTCCCTCACTACAAGAAAGACATACAGGTGCTGAAGTGTGTCCAAATAAAGGCAACAAAGCAGATGAAAGGCCTCAAGAACAAGTCTTCTGAGGAGAGGCTAAGGGAGCTGGGGTTGTATAGTTAGAAGAAGAGAAGACTTGGGGGAGACCTTATTGTACTTTACAGTTACCTTAAGGGAGGTTGTGGTGAGGTGAGGTTTGGGCTCTTTTCCCAAATACCAAGTGATAAGATGAGGGAAAATGTCCTCAAGTTGTGCCAGAGGAGGTTGAGGTTGTATTTTAGGGGAAATTTGTTTACTGAAAGAGTTGTGAGGCATTAGAATAGGCTGCCCAGGAAAGTGGTTGAGTCACCATCCCTGGAGGCCTTCAAGAAATATGTAGATTTCAAACCTAGTAGCATGGTTTAGTGGTGGATTTTAGTACCAAGTTAAGGGTTGGACTAGATGATATTAGAGGTCCTTTCCAACCTGAATGATTCTATGATTTTATGTTCAAAACAAAATGACAGTACTATTAGAAATGCAAAAAAAAAAAAAAAAAAAAAAATGTGGAAACCATATGAAAAAGCCATCGTGATGGGTCCATAAGGTAATGCTGTCATGGATTGTGCAGAATACTTATATGACTTTTTGCTTGAAGTGAGCAGTAGTCCAGATTATTAGGATATTCCATCTTGAAGTACAATTCAGAATTCAAATGAGTATTTGAACAATGGAGAGGGAAGTGGGGATGAGGTGAGGAGCGCACCCACACTCTGTTAGTAGACTTACCCTGCTTTTATGCAACAGAGGTGTGAATAAGGTCAAAATACAAATGCATTAGAAGGGGATGTGAGGCACTTTTCCTAAACCACTGATGATTTCAGACTATGTATTTGGAAAAACCCAAACATTTCATAAATCACCAAAGCTTAATCCTTTTCTGGATAAGGAAGAAGGAAATCATAGAAATGAGACATTGCAAATGAATTCTTAACACAGAAACTTTTTCAAACCAGTCAAAACATACATAATGTCATAGGAACATGTGACAGGTACAACCTCCTGTTCAAAACAAGTCATTAGAACTGGTTGCTCAGGGCAACTTGAGCTTTGAATATTTCCAGGGGTGAAATATAAACGACCTCTCTGAGCACCTTTTCTAGTGTTTGAACACCTACAAGATGGAAAATATTTTTTTCCTATATCAGGGCAGACTTTCTCAACTTTCACGTTATGTCCATTGCCTCTTGTTTCACTGTTTATTTCTGGACAGTGTCTCCAGCTTCTCTACACCCCATTTTTGAGTAGCTGTGTATATATGAACATATATGAAAAATGTAGAAGTACTCAACGGGACACTCTCTGTGCATATCTCCACTTGTGATTCCATCACTAAATTCTTCACAATGATTGTTGCCCATGCAAGTATGAGACAGTACAAAGCAGAACTCTTTTCTTAATTAAGACCTTTTTTCTGTGTTCTGCACTTTTTCTGTGTTCTACCTCATTTCCTTTTCTATCTTTTGCCCAGACTCCATCATATGCCTCTGTCGCCTGCAGGGTCTTGGCTTTTTGTCTAAATCACTGTTCCAGCAGAAAACTGAGAGACAAAGTCAACAGCTTGAGATTGCATTTTGTTGGCTTCATGGTGATAATCCTTCAATGAAACCACAAGCAAAAAAAAAAAAAAAAGAAAAAAAAGTTCAACATGTAATATAAACTAGATTTTGCAGTATGATAATAGACAATTTTTTCATATTGAAGCTTTTTTGAAGCTTCTGGAATTTTTATTTATGCCTATGGCAGGTCCCTTATGGCATAATCTCCAACTACTAATATTAGCATATAATATCTACTAATATACTAATTACTAATTATACTAATATATACTAATATATATACTATATAATATATATATATACTAATTATACTAATTATACTAATACTAATAACTAATATTAGCAATAAGCTTTCATAGAATCATAGAATATCCAAGTTGGAAGGGATCCACAAGGATCATCAAGTCCAACTGCTGGGTCTCCAAAGGACCACACACACACAAAAAAAAATCTGATCATGTTTCTGAGAGCATTGGTTGAAATGCGTTTTGAATTCTGGCAGGCTCAGTGGTATGACTACTTCCCTGGGGAGCCTGTTCCAGTGCCCAACCACTCTGTTGGTGAAAAACCTTTTCTTCGTATCCAGCCTGAACATCCCCTTTCACAACTTCAAGCCACTCCCTCGGCTATGTCTAAGGACACAGCATACTGCTCTGGTTTAAACTGTACAAACTTTTATGCACCTGACAGAGCAAATTAAGCAACATGCACTTGTAGTGGCTTCATTCTTTCTTTCTTCTTCTCTTTAGTAATATCACTGTTTACTTTGTGTTTTTATTTATTTATTTGCTTGTTTATTTCTGTGGAGTTTCCCAGTCCTATTTTTCTTGTTTTTCCAAGCAATTTCTTTGAAACTGATGAGTGGAGCCACCAAAGTCAGTACTTACCATCTGTTGCAAGGGTCTGGGTTCCTCTGAAAAGGTCAAGATCTTGATTATCTTAATATGCACAAGTGCTGAGTTTAAACAGTTAATTATGATGTGCTGGAAGTAGAGAACATTGCTTCTATATGTTGTAGAAAGAAATAGAGATTCGAGGATTTTTTCTAGTGTACTTTCTCTTGCAGTCTATAAATAGAAATTATATATATATATATATAAACAGTTCCATTTATAATATTTCATTATAAAGAGCAATCTGTATAAAAGAAAGAAGTGACTTGGACCACAGTCTAAGTGCCTTCAACAAATTCTGAATGATCATTACAAATTTACTCTCACGTATAATTTAGGATGTTCAAAACAAGTAATGGCACTCAAAGTCGTGGCAATAATACAAACACTAATTGAAAGGCCATGTGCAATTATGGAGCAATACATAATTATACCATACGTAGAGAGAGCTCAACATTTTCTTCTGCAACGATCTGTTAACAGAAGATATCTTTTAAATTTTAATGTTTCTTTGAGGAAACTTTAAATGACACAGTCCTTTTTGCAGATAATAATTCTGACAGAAAGCAACAAGGAAGCTGAAAAATTCTGGTTCTGAAATGTGTTTCCTGTAATAAATCCTATCCACCAAACAAAAGAATAGATAAATTGAATATGCTTGTGCTTTGATACTAGTTTGGGATTATTATTGTATTATGTAACTGGTGGAAAATATAACCATATGATTGCCTGTATAATTTTGTGGTGAACTTATTCATTTGCTACATGGGAAACTGTAATCATTATCTATGTATTGCTACTATTGGTATTTTTGATCCAAAATAGATTTTTTTTTTTTTTTTTTTTTTTTACAGAGGTAAGGATGAGTGCCTTAGTAGTAACTGTGAAGGGATAATCGTAGAACAAAGGGCAAGAGCAACTCATCATTTGCAGCCCTTGAGGAACATCAGTTTCACTAGATGAGCTGTTTGGACAAGCACTGTAGCAAATTTGGGAATAAAACAAAAATGAAAATATTTTACTCTGAAGAAAATATCAGGACTTTTAATATAGTGGTAATAAGTGAAGCATGATACTTTTCAGAGAAGCAAAAATATTTTTAGCTCAAGGTGTGATATGTCAGGTACATGTCATCTGTTCACACTCTGACTCTTACACTGTACCAGAAATGTGCAAGACAGCTCCACTGTTCTCATGATTACTGACAAGTTTTATTTATTTGACTTTACAGCAATATTCAGCATACTGTGTTTCTTTTGGGAGACTGAAGATGAACATCCTAATGACAAGTTTTTTTTTGTTGTTGTTTGTTTGCTTTTTGTTGTTGTTTTTCATTTTGTTCTGTGTTTTTTTCTTCTTTTTCTTTTTTTTTTTCTTTTTTTTTTTTTTCCTGGAACTACAACCCCTCTCTTCCAACTTCATTACATTTTCATGTACTTCATGATATTTTCATGTACTTCAAATGTGTCACTCACATATAAAATTAAGTGATAAATGAAGAAAAAGGATACGATCCAAGATACACCAATATGTTATTGATACGTATAGATACTGTATCATTGAATGTGTTCTTGTAATCATAACTAATAAAAGAATGTGGAATACAACATTTTTTATATTCCATAAGGAAAAAAAAAAGAAAAAAAAATAATGTTAGCTGTAATAAATTTTGATAATATAGACTTCTGCTTTTGTTGTTGTTTGTTTTAAAAATTAATTTGCGTATATAGCACACTTTCACATCTGAAAGTATATGAGCTACAGTTTTTCTTTCTAAATTCCAGAGAAAAATCTTTTAAAATATTTTCATGGTTTTGACTGTTTTATTATAGCAAATGTTTTAAATAAAGAAAAATAAAGGGGAGGGAAGAATTACTGCAGCTAATATGGGGACAGCATTTTGTTTTAGAGAAGGAAAACAATCAAAGAATCTTTTTTTTTTAGGTCTGAATACAATTAATAAGAAAGAACTGGTTAAGACTCAAGTGTAGAAGGTAGTTTGGGTGAAAAATCATCATAAAATATCAGAGAGTAAGCTTCTAGGTAACTAGAAAGTGTGAGAGAAATATTGTAAGGGAACTTCACTCCCACAAAGAGGCTTCAGTAAACTCAGCTATGGAACTTAATCTAGGGAACATATTGTAGTACAATTAATATCAATTAATATCTATTAAACAACTCTGTTCAAAGTTCATTACTAAACTAGCCTGATGTTGGAGAAAGGCAGCAAAGCTGAAAGACTCCTACACCAGACAGGAATTGTTGGAAACTGGCACAGGTCTAAGAATAATTTTGTAAAGAATAGAACAGATTTGAAGAGGTAAAATTAGAAGGAGTAGGGAGAAAAATGACATAATACTAGCAAGAGGCATAGAAAACAACTAGGATTAAGTTCTGTAAGTGCATCAGAAATAAGAGAAAATCATTGCTCATTTCTGAACAGAGTTTCGAAATGTCCCATAAGGCTGTGTGAGCATGCATTCCTGAGCACAAGGGACAAATTTTTTCACTTGCGATTTGTTCATTGCAAGAGTTTTGTGTATGATCTAGCTCTAAGAGTGAATTCTGTAAGCTAAAGCTCTATATTATTTTTCAATTTATCACTGTAACATCGATGGGGAGTGTAAGGAAAATGGTGTAAATGCAAAAACTTAAAAATGTGTGCATTTACTACACCCAGATTCCAGTTCATCAGGACTATGGGTTACAGGAGAGGGCAAAAAAAGTCCTGCCCCCTCCCCCCCCCCAGCATTTTAGATTTCTCTTAGCCAGTAATGGAACATCCAGCTACATGGCAAAAATACCTTATTCACCTGTCAACAGCTGGCTTGTGCCACAAAGAGTGGGATTTTAAGTGCATAAATATTAAATCTTACTTAATGTAAGTGGAGATACACTTAATGTAAGTGTCTAATATTATTCTCAATCTTGCTAGTTTGTTATTATTATTATTATTATTATTATTATTATTATTATTATTATTATTATTAAGTATCTCTACCTATTTTGGACCTCCTAGCTTCTGGTAAAGCTGTTCAAAGTGTGGATCCAGATATGAACCATTATAAATGTATGTTTAAGCTTGTAGTGGCCTGTTAATCATCTGACATTAGGATTCAGCTGCATAGTCTATGTTTGGAATTTATCATATTTATTTTGTAGATTAGCTTACAGAGCAGGGAAAGAAAAAACAAAACCAACCAACCAAACAAAAAATCACATTGTAAACCTTGTTCCTGTTTCTTTCTAAAAGCAGAACTAGCGCTCACAACTCACAGTTGTTTAGGTAGGTAGTACTTTTCCTAGAGTTAGAGGTAAAAAATAGCAATACAGTTTCTTAAATCTCACTAATTACTATTAAAAATATATATATTTTTGATGGTTCAAATAACTGATGTAATAAAATGTGTAAAATGTAATAAATTTTGTCCATGTGACCAGTATCGCTGAATTAAAGATCAGCAGCAATAATTGAAATAATCCTCTCCACAGTGGTCAAATTCATTCAATTCTTGTGCATTTACATGCATTTCATTCATTTTGTGATAGGACCCTGATCTGTAAGATCTGAGGTCAGTATTTGTAGATAACTTCTTATACTGAGCACAGCAAAACTACCATAAGGGTTTTAAGGTCAAAAACATTTTTGTTTTCACTTTAATAGATACAAGATGTCTTTTTAAAAGTGGTTGTTGTTGTCATTGTTGTTTGTTTTTAAAGACAGCTAAGAGAAATAAGATATGTTAGTCAACAGCATTAAAGAGAAATGCTAATTCTGTACAGTCCAGTTTGAGTTCCTGAAAGAACATATCTCCCAGCGGGCAGTCAGGGTTGCTAGGGAATCTCGGTGCTCTCAAGAGTCTTCCCTCCAAATTTGGCTACAGGTTCACTGCTAGCATCCTCTTGCACATTCAGGCCCCTGTTCTTTCTGTCTGCCCTCTCAAGGCTTTTAAGTCTGGCATACGCTTTGCTTCACCTAGGGAAGTCTCATGCTTCTAGAAGGTACTACACCTCCAAGAGGAGCACTCAGGATACCAGCAGCCTCCTCCATTGCTCCTCAGTCACAGACTCTTAAAAGATCATAATATGAGAAAATTAATATGAAAATGAGAATGTCATCCAGTTTGTAGTGCAAATTATGGTATAAACGGGGTTTCCCTGTATAACTAGAATAAATGTCTTCAAACCAAAGTTAGATCCACTGAGCACTGCAGAAGGCTTGCAGTACTGCTGTTCAGACTTTAAAACATAGTCACAGACTGATCACTTTGATCTCATCTGGATTATTTCCATTGCCTGTGACAGAGACAGGTCATCCTTTCAGTTGACAGAACTATTATTTCATTATTATTTCATCTTTCACAAGTCAGCTTATTTAGAAAAAATATTTTTATAATACCTTTGCCTAAAAAATTCTACGAAGTTTATTTTTTTTTTTTTTTCTGGGAGCAAATAGATGAAAATTTTCTTTTCATACTATATCTGTAATGAGAATCCTGCTCTGCTGTATCACTATTCGGCGAGCAGTAATTACAAGATTTCTAACAAAATCAGTGTTTGAGGCAAATCTCTGAAGGGGAAACAAGGTTAGATGGAGTTCTGCTGGAATTCCTTTTATTTCACATGACGCTGAACATCAGACTAGAAAATCATTTTGCTGTCATTATTAACTTTTGCAAGAGATGTACTGCTTTCCATTGAGTTGTTTTCAAGTCAGTGGGGAAAAAGATGAATTTATCAGCAGAGAAGGAGATGAAAAGAATTAAGGAAAATTTGATGAGGTGTAAACAAAGCAGCAGCGTGAGCTGGAGGGCGAACTGTAAATTGCAACACAGTAGTGAGAAAATGAACAATTTACAAAAATAGCTTAAAAATTGTTAAGCATAAAAACAAATAATGGCACATTTTTAAAGCTTATTTAAACAATAAGCTAAAATGGTATTTAAGCGAAGATAACAAACAAAACTGCTTCAACCTTAAAGTACAATGCAGTTGCTTCCTCACATTGCCCTCACACTGCTTCAGGGCTAACTCTACATACAAACTAAATTATTGTGCCAGAGACTCTGGATTTTTTTTTCTTTTTTTTTTTTGTGAAGGTGCAAAAATGGATCTTGCATATTTTAAATGGCTTCATCCAGATTTACCATTATTAAAAGATATTTGGAAGCAAATTTCTTGATGTGCTTTTAGTATGTTGCAAATTTTGTTATTTGCTGATAGAACGCCAATTGTAATAGCTTAACTATAAGATTTCCCTTGGTATATGTAGGTGTGCTATTCATTAGAACTGCCAAAGTAAAATGAAATTTGAGTTTGGCTAGACTGGCACACACACACGCACAAATCTAAGTGCTTGTAGAGACAAGAAGTACTTTCTACTTTTGTATCAAACAGAGTAATTTCCAAGTAAATCTAGTAAGCCTAGAAAAGCATACAGCCCTGTAACATTCTGATTTTAAATAACTACTAAATGGTTGACTCCATTATACATTTTTACCTTTTTTTTTTTTTTTTTTTTTTTAGAAAAATGCAGCATACAAACATTCTTATAAGTACTCTTACATGTAATCTGTGTGGTTGGAGAAGAGGTAGTATTTGTAAGACCTGATCCAAAGTTTTTTGTTTTGAAATAAGATATACATTCAGCCCATACTGACCGTTAGGATGATAACTCTTTTCCCACTGGAAAGAAAGGATCAAGGATGTCTTTTAAATGTAATTGGTTTGGGTTTACTTGTACCTTTAATTCAAAAATCGAAAACAATAACATGTATTTGTACCATTGAGAAGGAACCCTCATTTGGAATGGAATACCCATGATTTTTGTGAATAGAAGAAATTTTGGAACTGTCAACTTTGTGAGGCGTTATTTCCAAACACTGACTTACAAAGGATTCATCATTAAAACATTTGAAAAGTTTCATGTGAATTAAAAAAAAAATCAAAAAACAACAACAAAAAAGAGGTAATTGAATGGACAATCTCACTGAGATATGAAAAAAGCCTAAAATTTTTGTTCAAATTGAGTTTGCACAGCTATCTGTTTCAGAGTCATGTCACTCCTCTTTTTCCAATATAAGCGTAGACATGTCTGTTGTAAGGGTGCCATAATTTTACTAATGTGTCCCAGCTCCATAAACGTCAAAAGCAACTTTGTAAAAATATTCAAATTCCCCTTTAACAGCTCTTCTTAAATTTAAACCATTATGACTTGCTTTCTCTTTTTCTTTTTCTTTTGCCTTTTCTTTCTTTCTCTCTTTTTCCTTCTTTCTTTTTCTCTTTCTCTTTCTCTTTCTCTTTCTCTTTCTCTTTTTCTTTTTCTTTTTCTTTTTCTTTTTCTTTTTCTTTTTCTTTTTCTTTTTCTTTTTCTTTTTCTTTTTCTTTTTCTTTTTCTTTTTCTTTTTCTTTTTCTTTTTCTTTTTCTTTTTCTTTTTCTTTTTCTTTTTCTTTTTCTTTTTCTTTTTCTTTTTCTTTCTTTTTCTTTTTCTTTTTCCTTGTCTTTCTCTTTTTCTTTTTCCTTTTCTTTCTCTTTTTCTTTTTCATTTTCTTTCTCTTTTTCTTTTTTCTTCCTCTTTCTTTCTCTTTTTCCGTTCCTTTCTCTTTTTCCTTCTCTTTCTCTTTCTCTTTTTCCGTTCCTTTCTCTTTTTCTGCTCCTTTCTCTTTCTCTTTTTCCGTTCCTTTCTCTTTTTCCATTCCTTTCTCTTTCTCTTTTTCCGTTCCTTTCTCTTTTTCCGTTCCTTTCTTTCTCTTTTTCCGTTCCTTTCTCTTTCTCTTTTTCTGTTCCTTTCTCTTTTTCTGTTCCTTTCTCTTTTTTCTGTTCCTTTCTCTTTCTCTTTTTCTGTTCCTTTCTCTTTCTCTTTTTCTGTTCCTTTTTCTCTCTTTTTCTCTCTCTTTTTCCTTTTCCTTTTCTCTTTTTCTTTTCCTGTTCCTGTTCCTTTTTCTTTTCCTTTTTCTGTTTTTGTTCCTGTTCCCGTTCCTTTTCCTGTTCCTGCTCCTTTTCCTGTTCCTTTTCCTTTCCCTTTTTCATGTAACACCTTCCAAATATTGTCCAGAACTTGAGGAGTGTGCCTACTTCAGAAATCATATAACACATCTTCAAAATAGGAATAGCAGAAGTAATTGCCAAAATACTGGTATGTAGGCAGCCAATTATCAAAATCTAATGCATATAGTATAAAGAAAACAAGAAAAATCAGAAGTTTTACATAAGAGATCGAAAGTGCTATATAAGTGACCCCATTCATTTCCATGTCTGATTTTTAACATACCTGAAGAAAGTTTAGTATATCCACTGGAGGAAAATATAAGATAGTAAAGACCAGAGTTCAAGTAAGGGTTCACAGCTTTTATGAACTAAAAACAGTAATAACATGTTATTATTCTAATTCCCTGAATATTTTGGCTTCACAAGATTTGTTAAATATTTTTTCTTTACTGACAATTTTTCTTTATCTTTTATATGTAGAAAAGATGGATTATTAAAGGTGCTTTGGAGAATAAGATTGCTGCTATATAAATTCTCATACAGAATATGTGAAGCGAGGTACACTAACATCATCACAGCAAAGTAATCTGAAAATACAATATTTCTGTACATAGTATATATCTCAAGGAACTTAGAAATGCTATTATTTCACAGAACAGTTGAAGTTACACTATCAATTATCAGTTGAATTAAGAAGACTTTTTTTTTTTCTTTTTTTTTTTTCTTTTTCCCTGAGTGTAAGGATCTGGATAAGTCTGATCTGTCTGGTAATAATTCATATACTCCAGCTCAGAGAATATGTCACAGTTTTCACAGAAGTTCAAGAATACAAAAGCTGGAAGGTCTTGTAAAAGGTCTTCAACAGCTCTTTTCATTTAAACTATGTCAAGAAGAGCAGTAGTGATGGTGGTCTTGCCCACAGCAAGGGCCTATGTTTTCAAATTCAGGCTAGTCAGATGTAACCTTGGTAACAGTTAAGGTAATAGTTGGCAGCAGCTGCAATGTGTTAGCAGTTACAGTTAAGGTAGTAGTTGCAGTTAAGATATTGGTTGTTCTAACTCCATGTTGAGTCACAGGCAGGCTCATCATTGTATCTTTTCCCTCAAACTACACATCTCAGCACCCCAAGGTCAGATCCCTACCATTTCCCTGCCTTCACCTTTCTACTGCACTGCCACCACCACCACCACCTCAGCCTATTCTTCTTCCTCAGCTTTGCATTTCACATCTTGAGCCTTTTCCAAAGACCCATACTTTAGTGGAATGCATTGTTAGGGTAGGGAATGGAGAATTAAATTTCCCACATTTCAGAGAACTTCTTCAAGAAGTGAGAGAACTACTTTTCTTTCCTCGTTCAAGATCACACTTTGCTTCTTACTGAATGCCAGAAAACCTTATTCTACACATTAACCTGATGGAACACAGAGGTGCATGTGCTCCCAATCAATCTGATCCTATAACATTGTGCTGAAAATCAAAATTTATTGAAAAAGCCTACACAGAAATGAACACAATTTTTTGGTCTAGCACTTAAGATACTCAACTGGGAGGGGGTGATGTAACCATAGTTTCAGCTCACAGAGTTGCATTCCACTCAAACGACTGAATAACTTAAATATAGCTAGAGCTTTAGAAATAAAAATTGGAGCTACCTTCTCTAAGAGAAAGCAGTTAAAAAGTCATAATTTACTTTTACCTCCATATACTCTGTAACATAAGATTTGTTCTTGTACAGTGGCATAATTTGGAGAACTTCAGTACAGTCTATGTATTGATGATAGGGTACTTTTGAGAGATATGTAGGCTGGATTGCCTGTTAGGTTTTTGATTGAACTGAACTCCTACTCCTAGACAAATTCTCTAAAGTATTATATAAAAGATAGTAACACTGTGACACTCTCAGAAAAAAAGTTAGCAACCACAGCTGCATTTACAAATCTTACGAGGAGTGTTTGAGGGAGCTGGGGTTGTTTGGCCTAGAGAAAAGGGGGCGCAGGGGAGACCTTACTGTGCTCTACAATTACCTTAAAGGAAGCTCTAGTGAGGTGAGGAACAGGCTCTTCTCCCAAGCACCAGGTGATAAGACAAGGGGAAATGGCCTCAATTTGCACTAAGGGAGGTTTAGGTTGAATTTTAGGGGAAATTTGTTTACTGAAAGAGTTGTGAGACATTGGAATAGGCTGCCCAAGGAAGTGGTTGAGTCGCCATCCCTGGAGGTTTTCAAAAAATATGTAGATTTCAAATTTAGTGGCATGTTTTACTGGTGGACTTTTCAGTACTAGGTTAAAGGTTAGACTAGATGAACTTAGAGGCCTTTTCCAACCCGAATGATTTTATGATTTTACAGGCCTGAAAGTGCTTGAAAGTTTCAGGGCTCACCTACCAGGCTGGGATTCACATGATGCTTCAGCAGAAGAATACCAAATTCTGAAACACATACCAGGCCAATACAGGAAATAGGGCATGACTTTTTCAATACTTTTGCACAGGCACAGAGGCAGAACAAGTCATTATGGGAAATATAAAGTTTAATCTTACATACTTTGGAACTGTGTTAATCAAATTCCATTTCATTCCTTTTTTACATAAGTAGTAACCATATCTGCAAAGGTATTTAGAAGTCAAATATCTCTTTGGGAGCCTTATTTCCTTTTGATTTCAGTTGGAATTGTGTGTATATATATCTTCCACCTCTGTGCTGAACAAGATCATGGCACAGATCCTCCTGGAAACTGTACTAAGGTACATGGAAAGGTGATTGGTGACAGCCAACATGTCTTTAGTAAGGGCAAATCATGCCTAACAAATTTGGCAGCCTTCTGCAACGGAGTTATAACATTGGTGGATAAAGGAAGAGCAACTGACATCATCCACGTGGACTTGTGCAAAACATTTGACACAGTGCCTCATGACAACTTTGTTTCCAAATCGGAGAAATGGATTTAATGGATGGACAACTCGGTGGATAAGCAATTGGCTAGATGGTTACAATCCAAGAGTTGCAGTCAGTGATTAAATGTCCACTTGGAAGCTGGTGATGAGTGGTGTTCCTCAGGGTTCTGTTACTGGGACTGGTACTGCATAACAGCTTTGTCAGCGGCATGAACAGTGGGATTGAGTGTCCCCTGAGCAAGTTTGTAAGTGACACCAGGATACATGGTGCAGTCAACATGCTGGAGGGAGGGAAGGAAGAAGGGTCCCAATCATTGGTTGCAGTCATTGGTCTCAGCCAACATGGGTTCATGAGGGGTAGGTCCTGCTTAACAAATTTGATTTCCTTTTATGATAAGATCACCCATCTAGTTGATCAAGGGAAGCCAGCTGATGTGATCTTTTTGGACTTCAGCAAAGCTTTTGACACGGTTTCTCATAGGATCCTACTGGACAAAATGTCCAGCATACAGCTAAACAAAAACATCATCCGATGGGTGAGCAATTGGCTGCCGGGCAGGGCTCAAAGGGTTGTGGTAAATGGAGCCACATCAGGCTGGCAGGTGGTCACTAGTGGGGTCCCTCAAGGCTCCATTTTAGGGCCAGTCCTCTTCAATGTGTTTATAAACGATTTGGATGTAGGACTAGAAGGTGTTCTGAGCAAATTTGCCGACGACACTAAACTTGGAGGAGTTGTGGACTCAGATGAGGGTGGAATGGCCTTGCAGAGAGATCTGGAAAGATCAGAGAGCTGGGCAATCACCAACCACATGAAGTTTAACAAGAGCAAGTGCCGGGTCCTGCACCTGGGACGGGGCAACCCTGGCTATACGTACAGACTGGGTGAAAAGATGCTGGAGAGCAGCCCTGCAGAGAGGGATATGGGGGTTGTGGTTGGCAGCAAGTTGAATGAGCCAGCAGTGTGCCCTGGCAGCCAGGAGGGCCAACTGTATCCTGGGATGCATCAAGCACAGCATTGCTAGTCAGTTGAGGGAAGTGATTATCTCGCTCTACTCTGAGCTGGTACAGGCTCACCTTGAGTACTGTGTGCAGTTCTGGGCACCACAGTACAAAAAGGACATTAAACTGCTGGAGAGTGTCCAGAGAAGGGCTACTAAGATGGTGAAGGGCCTAGAGGGGAAGACGAATGAGGAGCAGCTGAGGTTACTTGGCCTGTTCAGCCTGGAAAAGAGGAGGCTGAGGGGAGACCTCATTGCAGTCTACAGCTTCCTCATGAGGAGGAGTGGAGGGGAAGGCGCCGATCTATTCTCTTTAGTGACCAGTGATAGGACCCGTGGGAATGGTGTCAAACTGAGGCAGGGGAGGTTTAGGCTGGGTATCAGGAAGAGGTTCTTCACCGAGAGGGTTGTTGCACACTGGAACAGGCTCCCCAGGGAAGTAGTCGCTGCACCAAGCCTGTTTTAGAAGGAGTTTGAGAAGCGTTTGGACTGCGCACTCAGTCACATGGTCTGAATTTTTGGGTAGACCTGTGTGGTGCCAGGATTTGGACTCGATGATCCTTATGGGACCCTTCTAAATCAGGATATTCTATGATTCTATACCCACCTTTGGTTTCAGTGAGAATTCAGGCCCTAACAACTCGAGTTTCCTCTGTATGGGATAATTTCATTTCCCTTTTGAAGGCTTACAAGGATGTAGTAACAAAAGCAAAGGCATAAAACAGTACCTGAGGCATAGGCTACTATTGAGTCTGCAGCAGACTATGGGTATGATATTATCTCTTCAGACAAATATGATCTACATAATGTGAAGTGTTCCAGCATGCTTACAATCTGCCAAAGGCCAGAAAATGTGACCTTCATTTTAAGACTGTATGGAAAAGAAACAAAAACAACGACTACAAAAATTAAGAGAAGGAACTTTCCCTTCACCTAAATTTTATTATTTTGCAACTCCTTCAGGTGTCCACAACGAATTAGAACCCCTCCCCCCAAGAAGAAAAAAAAAAAAAGACATTGAACATAGAGATATAATTTCAGTTCACACCAGAAGACATTCTTCTCACTGAAGTACAGTTAAGCCCCACAAAGCGCAAAAAAAATGCCAAAAAGTACTGTATTTACAAGTTAGTTTTACATGTTGACATTATTTACTTGTCTGATCTTGCATTCAGGGCTTGATCTATCTGGGGGGGAACATGTAATGCTGTGCAAGGTTGTTTGGTTGTATGACTGACAGAATGACTTTAGAATTTTGAACTGTTTGTATAGAAGCAAAATACAGAAGAGTACACCATCCCCAAGGGAACTGTAGAAACTACCTGTTGCTTCTCAGGTTCAAAGTTTTCCCTTAAATTCTGTAAGCATCTGTTAAGGCGTAAGAAAAGGTGTAATCAGCTCTATGAGTACAATTCTTACGTACACATAAACATTTTCCTCTCCAATTTCCAACATGGACTGCAACATTTTTCATCATACTCTTAGATCAGGATTCTGATTCTAACAATGGTTCCTAGTGCAAATTTCCAGAGAAGTAAACCAGTCCTGTCTGCTTTGAATGAGATGGGATAGCAAACAAATGTAAATGAAGAAAATAAACCTGTAGGAGTGTTTTCAAATAATTGTCATTGTCCAAAAGCTTTAAATTGGTTGAATCCTTGGAATTTAATTAACGTAAACTCAGGTTGCATCACTGAATTTGAAGTGGTAAGATAGACTCGCATCATTGCAGTGCCTCAGTCACAGGTTAAATTGGCACTGCCTCTAACTTCACAAGAATGAAAGAGAAAAGCATATCTTTCTACCTTGTCAGCTACTGGCAGGCTTAGAAGAAAAAGAAAGTTATTAAAATTATTATTATTATTTTTTAAAAGGACATTTCACCAACTATGTAGTATTTAGTGGTAACCAGACTACAAATGAAAGGGAAGATGAAACAGTAGAAGGTACTTGCATGGCTTTAATTTACATGGCAAATGACAGCAACCACAATCTGTAATGATTTATAAGAGCCTCACGCCAGTCACCATTCAGACAGAAAAATGGGATTCCCATCTTATTTAAGGGGAGTGCTATCCCTCTCAAAAAATGAGAGTCTGGGGTCCGCTACTGAGTACTGAAAATCTTAAGACTAGGCAGCACCAAACTGAGCTGAGAAGGGAGAATGCGTCTCCTTGGAACTTCACAAAACAGAAAAGAAACTCAGGTTTTATCCCTAAGCAACTGTTTTCAGGGACAGGCTGCTAATTGGTTCTTTTTAACCCAGCGTCCATTTCAGCATCTTCAAAGCTAAAGAAATGGGGACCAGGTGTGTGCAGGTCAATGTGCAGGTCAATTTTCCATTCTTTTTTTCTCATGTCCTCTCCATGGTCATGTAGGTAAAAGCACAGGGTGGCACGGGGTATGTACCCACTCTATCGTCTTCCTTGCACAGAAGGACACTTACCCCTGATAGCTCAGACACTCGTTTGTACAGGTGGGGAGGAGGAGAAATTCTCTTTAAGTTGGTGGACCAGAATGCTTATCCACAGCCGAGATGCAGCCTGTAGGGAAGAGGAGAGACTTTCTTTGTACTGCCAGAGTTGTTTAGCCAATTCATCCACTGTGGGTTCCTCATGGTCTTTTGAGTGGAGGTGCACCCTGCTGTAGATGCCTGCCCATATCCTCCCACTCTCCCTGCCAATCATAACTGTCATGCCTCAGGACATATCTCTGGATGACACTCTTGAGTAGTTGTTTAACCTTAGACAAAACCTGAAGTGCATACATAACAATAGAGACATAACAATAAGAACATGCCTGTCTGTACAGCCCAAGGATAGTCGAAGTTTTGGAAAGCTACCACAACTCTCCTGGAGAAGAAAGGGAGAGTGAACAAGTGGGAAAAAAACATCTTCCCCTGATCCTACCTCAGAAACTATTTACAGTTACACGTTTCATGCTTTTTCTTCAGGGAGCCAATCTATGGAGGGGTCAGGGGGAGACGTCCAACAATGATTTCTCTCTTTAAAGTTATCTTCTTGAAGCTATAACTTCTGGCAATATAAAGGCTTTGACTTGCCTATTGTGAAAGCAGTGTTTCTTTTATGAACAGCACATCCTCACAATTTCCACTTAGTGGAAGTAATGATAACACTACCAGTTTCTACCTAAATCTGTTTTTACTTACCACAAAATATAATTTCAGCTCACATTAAGGCACCTTTTTCACACAGGCTGTTGTTCAACCTTAACAAATACTTAAGAACATTCTTCAAAGTCAGACTCACCTGTATGCTCTTGAGCTTCTGAGGGTTTTTTTTTGGTGTTGTTGTTGTTTGTATCTTGGGTTGGGAAGGGAGCTTAGAATCCACATAAGCAATTTCACAAAAAACAGACAAGGTGAAGGAAGTACTCAAACTCCTCAATATTAAACAACCGTAGAACCCAGGAACACTTACCTGCCAGCTTCTAAGCTTGAGTCACTTCCAAACTACTTCACAGGGAAGTAGCACCACCAGGGTTATACTGTACTGAGAAGGCACCACCAATGTAACTAACTCATAGAGTCTCTAAAACTGTTTCACAGAGACTGTAGAAAAAATGAAGAAAAAAACAGCCTATTGGGGAATACTGAGTCCACTTCACCATGACAATAGAAAGGCACTCTAGGTAACCTAAGCCTCAAACTCCCCTGGGCAGTCAATTCCCCCCCAACTGCTCATGCTTCCTATATAGCAAAGGTCAAAGGTGATCCACACCTGGCAGATTTCACTTAACAAGGGTGCAGCCAAGAGACCTTGTGGAATAGGCTCATCTATCTGACTTAAGGCTTTTAAGGTCAATTTCTCCTTATTGCTAATAGAAATAACCTGACAAGAGGCTTAGTGGTTAGAGTTGACCTAATGAATTAACTACAAAGGGTGCACAAGGGTCATATTTCTGTTAGTCATTCTGTGCGAGAAATTAGTACAGAGCCTGTTAAAAATAAATAAAAATAAATAAAATAAATAAATAAATAAATGAAAAATGAAAATGACCTTAAAGGCAAAATTGCTAGCATAGATTTTCATCTGTCTAGTCATGACAGATAAAGAATATAACAATCAGCATTATTTTTCTTGAAATTAATGTTATTTAAAATTGCTTTTCTGAGATCTCTTCTTTATGTAGGACTTTTCAAAATCTAGCCCCGTGACCTCTGACTAGAGTATTTACTTCGGCTTCATATAAACTCTCACGTATGAAATCCAGGATCCGGATCCTCACTCACTATTCAGGTCAAGGACTGGGCTGTCCTTGGTGTCAAACTGAGGCAGGGGAGGTTTAGGCTGGGTATCAGGAAGAGGTTCTTCACCGAGAGGGTTGTTGCACACTGGAACAGGCTCCCCAGGGAAGTAGTCGCTGCACCAAGCCTGTTTTAGAAGGAGTTTAAGAAGCGTTTGGACTGCGCACTCAGTCACATGGTCTGAATTTTTGGGTAGACCTGTGTGGTGCCAGGAGTTGGACTCGATGGTTCTTACGGGTCCCTTCCAACTTGGGTTATTCTATGATTCTGTGTTTCTATAAGGGAGAAAGAGTGATTCTGCCTGTGGAGAAGGACCTGAGGGTATTGGTTGATGAGAAGCTCAACAAGAGCCAGCAACGAGCACTTGAAACCCAGAAAGCCAGCTGTATCCTGGGCTGTATCAGAAGTGCAGCCAAACCTTTCTGCACATCACCAGGCAGTTCAGCATTTGGAGGCTACACACTGAAGGCTGACAGTGTAGTAGCAAAAGAAAGTTTAGAGATAAACACGTTTTACCTAGCCCAAAAGACTGAATGCTATTGAAGCTGATGGGTCTTGTCTCCCAAATAACTGTCTGTAGTGTAACTCATTCTTCTCTCTGGACATATCTCCCCCATTTTTGTAATAGTCAGCTAGCTCAAAAAGCTCTCAGTGATTTGCTACTGCCTGCAGTCCTGCTGAGGGATCTGATCTTGTAAGCAACCAGACACTTTCTCCTTTTAGTCCATCAGTTGTGTAGCTAAGACAAGACTGAAACTGTTATTTAGCAATGAATTAGAGATAAGATTCAGAACATAATGGGAAGATCAGTAAGTGTATGCCATTTTTTTTTCAGAGACCCTTTTCTGAGAAACACACTTTCAACTGTGAAAATCTTGAAATCACATAAAGGTATTTTTCTTTTTAGTCAAAGGGTTAAGTATCTTAATATGGCATTGTCTTTGGAATTAATTTAGTATAACATGCTATTTTCCCTCCCTTTTTTCCAGCACTCCAGTTCCTGAAATATAAATGATGATGCATGCAGCACAAATAGCTGTTACCATAGGAACAACTGTGCTAGTAATCCCCAGGTTTTTTTTCTTTTTTTTCTTTTTTCTTCTTCTTTTTTTTTTTTTTTTTTTCTTTTTAATATCTTACTTTGCACTTACATAAAGCTCCTAGTCTTCTTTAATTTGCAATCATTCTGGAAAGATTGTTCCCATTTACCGTGATTTTTTTTTTTTTAAATAACATAAATATCTCTATTTGATAAATTTCAGTGTTTGGACTAACCTTCTGACCTTGTCCAATTTTCACTACTAGAAAGATGAACACTAACAATTTTTTCAGGAATGGAATTTGGTATCTGTGACATTGAAAATGACAGCCTTATGATAAACATTACACATTGTCATGATAGTATTACTGACCTAAGCAAAGTGGTTTTCTTTCCTTTTTCCCCCACTGTAATTTGCCCTCTGATCATGTCTTGCCATGCAAGTGTAAGAAAACAGAAATATATGCAAGTATGAATAAAGAAAAAGAAAAATGCCAGGTAATTTTATTTATTTATTTATTTATGCAAATGTAATGCATAGATCTGTTTCATCAGAATCAGAAACCATGTTTCAGACATACTACCATGTTGCCAGAACCCTGTGCATAGGTGTAGAGCAAAATAATCAATGATAAACTTTCCTTGGAGATGATCCTCTCCTTGGCGTTCCCATGGCACTGGAGGGATCCCTATTTTCCAACAGCATTCAAATTGTTTGAGCAGTGGTTATGGACGTTGGAAGAATGAGCTACTCTACATGGTAAGTGGAGACATGATGAAAGCCTGCTCTGAAGTGCAGTCTCATCTCTGGACTGTTTGCCTCTGAGCTGTTTCACATTTTAGACATAAAGCTACCATATCACATATCACAGTGCACAGCTCTAAAAAATTAAGAAGGAATTAGGATAAAATAGCCATTGATAGAAAATGATAATCATGTGTGATTGGCAGAGATCTGCCTGTTTCACCATATCTGAATGGGCAATTCTATGTATGTCCCACGTCTCATGAGTGCTGGAATGTTGGGGTACATCTACCCTGCAGCCATAAAAGATCACACTGATTTTTTAGTTGTCCTGAGACTGCTGTTAGCAGCAGATCCGTCTGACACAAACTGTATACTACACTGCAGTCACCAAATTACCCGAAGCACAGACCTACAGATTCTGAGAAATTGAACTTTTCTGACAAAAAAGCACATTTTAGAGAAAACATCTCTATCACATCTATTCCAAAGCCCTCTTGTTCACTTGCCTAGTAAAAATCAGAGGTAGTATTCAGTCTACATAGTTAAAGCAAGTAGTTGCTGTTACAAACTTCCACCTTGTGGAAGAACCTAATGTTCTTCACAGTCGGTAGTGCCACATGACTTTACATCAGCTGAGTAATTATATCATAGAATCATAGAATCACAGAATATCTTGAGTTGGAAGGGACCTGCAGTTGAGTCTAACTCCTGGGTCCCCACACAGGACCACACAAAAATCAGACCCTATGTCTGATAATACTGTCCAAATGCTTCTTGAACTCCAACAGGTTCTGTGCTGTGACCACTTCCCTGGGGAGCCTGTTCCAGTGCCTGATCATCCTCTCAGTGAAGAACCTTTTCTTAATATCTAGCCTGAACCTCCCCTGTCACAGATTCATGCATAATAGAGGGGTTTCTGTTCAACAGCCTGGCCCTTCAAAGGTGATACCTCATTTAAGTTAACTAATTGTGGAATTTACTGAGGCTTCCCCATCCACCAAAAGTTTCTAGCTACAGTGGGCTTTTGGAAGTTTTCTTCATGCATACTATTTAATTTAGTTGCAAAACAAATTCACATCATCATTTTTTTCTGATTTGACATATAGAATTTAATTATAGTAACCATTTGACATTAATTACACAGTAGGTTTAGAAGACCTGATGCAATTTATTAGATTTGTACATTTAACTACAGTGAAGTTAGTGGGTAATCACATTTAGGAATATAAATTCTGTAAAACACTAATTAATTTACATATACTTGCTGTTTCATTAATATAAGTGTTTGGATGGCTAAAAATGTAAGGCATGGCAAATATTATATTATGCAAAGAAAAAGAATAAAAATGGTTATGTTTTTTTTTGTTTGTTTGGTTGGTTGGTTGGTTGGTTGGTGAGTTGATTTTTTTTTTCCCATGTGAGAGAGAAGAGAGCCTTTGCCAAGCTGTCAAAACACTATGACATTCTGAAGACAAAAAAAGAAGAAACCACCAACCAAACAAAAAACACAGCTGTTCTTTCCACACTTGCTTTAGGACTTAATGCACACTCATTCTTTTGTGGATGTATTTCATGACATAAAGGTTGCATGCAAAGTGCTATTTTGTCGTTTAGGTGCTGGTGGTTGAAGGTGATGAAGTTACTGTCATCAGTCTCTTTATTTCTACCTCTGCTGGCATAGATACACAGGTGTTTCTCCTGATCTAGCATGTCAAAACTATGTGGACAAGGAAGGCATTTAAGCTGCCATTTTAGAGATAACTTAGGGACAGGTGAACCTAAGTAGGAAATTTGACCAGAAGGAGCAGAAATGAAAAACACAGAGGTTGTGCAGAGCTGCAGCTCCATTTGTGGAGTGGTAACAGGATGGAGAACTGCAGGATGTCATCAGGATCCAAACTAGCAGCCTGGTTAAGCCAACTCAGAATTAGTCTCAGCACAGCAAATTCACAAAATTAAATGTGTTAGCTTCTGTTTACTGCAGTAATACTGTTTCTTCCATCCCCTGGTAACACTGAATCAGTTAGATGAATAACAGAAAATGTAGATAGGATATTCTAGAGATCTCACTGCCTTTTTCTCTGTGTTATGTTGACAAAGACGAGCTAATTTATGGAGCTAAGTAGAATTTTTCCACAAAACACTTTTTACTTTTTTTTTTTTTTTTTTTAAATGAAAGCTACCGAAGCTGAAACTTTATAAAAATGCCCTGCTTCTTCATGGTAACCCAAACCCCATGTTGTAGCAATTTCCATGGCAACTATGCATTTTTTATAGAATAAAAAAGTTTGTAAACCAAAAGCATACATAAATTCTCAATGCATAAATTGCTGTTGTCCTGGTTTCTAAGGACAGAGAACTTCTCTATAGTTTGCGTATCAGCAAGCAAACAAAATAATAAATTGACTGTTCTTTAACCAGACATACTACAAGAATATAAGAAAAAGAAAAATAAAAGTTTTTATTCAACCTTTTTATTCAGTAACATTACAGAGACAACTATCTGTACTGCAATTCTGATAACACATGACTGAAAGAATTCAGAAATCATGAGTCATTCTCTTAAAGCCACAAAGCTGGTTTTTAAAATCTTGAGATAGAACAAGCAAATGACCAAACCAAGACAAAACAAAGCACAAAAGGTGTCTTTTTTTTTTTTTTTTTCTTTTGTAGTGTGGAAATATGTGGAAATCAAGGAAGCAAGGAAGGGAGGAAGGGAGGAAGGAAGGGAGGGAGGAAGGGAGGGAGGGAAGGGAGGGAGGAAGGGAGGAAGGAAGGAAGGAAGGGAGGAAGGGAAGAAGGGAGGGAGGAAGGGAGGGAGGGAGGGAGGGAGGAAGGAAGGAAGGAAGGAAGGAAGGAAGGAAGGAAGGAAGGAAGGAAGGAAGGAAGGAAGGAAGGAAGGAAGGAAGGAAGGAAGGAAGGAAGGAAGGAAGGAAGAAAAAGGAAGGAAGAAAAAGGAAGGAAGGAAGGAAGAAGGAAGATGGAAGGGAGGAAGGGAGGAAGGAAGGAAAAGAAAGAAAGAAAGAAAGAAAGAAAGAAAGAAAGAAAGAAAGAAAGAAAGAAAGAAAGAAAGAAAGAAAGAAAGAAAGAAAGAAAGAAAGAAAGAAAGAAAGAAAGAAAAAGAAAGAAAAGAAGAAAGAAAGAAAAAGAAAGAAAGAAAAAAGAAAAAGAAAGAAGAAAGAAAGAAAGAAAGAAAGAAGAGAAAGAAAGAAAGAAAGAAAGAAAAGAAAGAAGAAAGAAAGAAAGAAAGAAAGAAAGAAAGAAAGAAAGAAAGAAAGAAAGAAAGAAAGAAAGAAAGAAAGAAGAAAGAAAGAAAGAAAGAAAGAAAGAAAGAAAGAAAGAAAGAAAGAAAGAAAGAAAGAAAGAAAGAAAGAAAGAAAGAAAGAAAGAAGAAGGGAAGAAAGGAAGAAAGGGAGGGAGGAAGGGAGGGAGGGAGGAAGGGAGGGAGGAAAAGGAAAGGGAAGGAAAGGGAAGGGAAGGGAAGGGAAGGAAAGGGAAGGAAGGGGAAGGAAGGGGAAGGAAGGGGAAGGAAGGGGAAGGAAAGGGAAGGGGAAGGGGAAGGGAAAGGGGAAGGGGAAGGGAAGGGGAGGGGAGGGGAGGGGAGGGGAGGGGAGGGGAGGGGGGAGGGGAGGGGAGGGAGGGAAGGGAGGGAAGGGAAGGGAAGGGAAGGGAAGGGAAGGAAGGGAAGGGAAGGGAAGGGAAGGGAAGGAAGGGAAGGGAAGGAAGGAAGGGAAGGGAAGGGAAGGAAGGGAAGGGAAGGGAAGGGAAGGAAGGGAAGGGAAGGGAAGGGAAGGGAAGGGAAGGGAAGGGAAGGGAAGGGAAGGGAAGGGAAGGGAAAGGGAAGGGAAGGGAAGGGACAGGGGAAGGGAAGGGAAGGGAAGGGAAGGAAGGGAAGGTAAGGGAAGGAAGGGAAGGGAAGGGAAGGAAGGGAAGGGAAGGGAAGGGAAGGGAAGGGAAGGGAAGGGAGGGAGGGAGGGAAGGGAAGGAAGGGAAGGGAGGAGGAGGGAGGGAGGGAGGGAGGAGGAGGGAAGGAAGAAGGAAGGAAGGAAGGAAGGAAGGAAGGAAGGAAGGAAGGAAGGAAGGAAGGAAGGAAGGAAGGAAGGAAGGAAGGAAGGAAGGAAGGAAGGAAGGAAGGAAGGAAGGAAGGAAGGAAGGAAGGAAGGAAGGAAGGAAGGAAGGAAGGAAGGAAGGAAGGAAGGAAGGAAGGAAGGAAGGAAGGAAGGAAGGAAGGAAGGAAGGAAGTTTGATTCCTCCATATCCTACAATATTTCAATTTTGAGAGTGAAAATGTTGAAATACAAAATTTTGCCATTTGTTGAATTTAATGTTTTGAGACTTCCATTTGAATATATTTGAAATGTTTTTCCTGTGAATCAGACGAAAATTGTTTTATTAGGGATTTTTCGGCCAAAATTGCAAATCCATTCATAACAGCTGCAAGACTCTTTGAAGCAGTCAGCAAGATTCCTGAGCAAGTCAGCTCAGGAATTCCCATACATATAGCTATACTGATCATAAATAGTCAAGAAAAAGACGTTATTGCTTGTTGTTACTGACTCCTCACGTTGTTCCCTAATTTAATCATTGGGTTTGTCTACATAACTTTGATCAAATAGCTATGATATATCAAATCATAGCTTTCCAAATGGGTAGCAACTTACTATATGTGCATAAAATCTCTGCTGTTATCTTCAGTAGAAAAAAAAAAGAAGGTTGTGTCTACAAGTGCAAAGCACTTTGGTTATATATGCAATTTTTCTTCATAAAGTCACACAATTAACTTTACTTATTAAAACAATGTAGTGTGCAAGAAAACATAATATACATTTATAATTGATATTATTCAAGCCTTTGAATAAGAAACAGAATTTTTGGTTTACCACCATGATTAATCTCATTATCACAGTGGGGTATTTAATATGTATGCTTTAAAGTAAACTTCATTCTTTCTAGAGACAGAAGGCTGAACAAAAATCCTAACACATGCCATATTTAAAGTACAAGGTACAGTTAGCAGTTGTATGCAGAGAAGACTGTATCACAATCTATTTTGTGATTTGTTTTGTCTTTTCAATGACATATTTTGTCTATTCTAGAGGTTGAATCATAATTAAAAAATTCAAGCCAAACTCCAGTTCTTGGATTTTTTGAGGGTTTAAATTAATCTTCAGAATATAGTGTGTGTGTGTATATATATATATATATATTTCATTTTTTTGCAAGTACATCCCTCATGGAATATTTTGCAAGTCTTTCTAAGTGGACTTATTAATAAAGTCTGAAAATAAATTCCAAGTATCTTATTTGCATTACATTGTTAGAAAATAGTTAGGGCAGTTAGAGTTTCCTACAGATAAATACCTTAAATTCTACTTCCCTTCCCACTATCATTGTCAAAATACCTTGTGAGCAAAACACTAGGAACAAAAGCACTATGCTGTGTACCTCAGTGAATATGCTGAGTTGGAAGTCCAACTGAAATGTAGTACCCCTTAAAAAATCCTTTTCTTTTAAATATTTAAGATATAATGAGATAACTATAAGGAGTATTCTTAATCTCTACACAAAGCAAAAGATATATTTAAGGAAAACATGACAAATTCTCCATTATTAGTTTTTGACTAGATATAATGACACGTTGTAGAATTCTTGTACAGGAAAAGGTCTTTAACACCTATTGTGGACTCTGCTAAAAATATATACCTTACTCTGAAAATACATAAAATAATTATCTTTTGTTTAATATTTTTATAATGTCATTCATTTCCTCTTTCAAGAACACCATGTCTCTATAGGTCATGTACTTTGATTCAATACAATGCTATCCCCACAAAAATTCATAATCCCATCCCCTCAATAAAGATAGCCTGAAGTTTTGATTCTATTTTTTTTCTTCTTTCTATAATTGGTTAACACTGAATATCCTAATTATCTGTGCAGTGCTAATAATTTATTAATACAAAAAGTAAGAAGAGTAGGAGGTATATAGTCATCTAGGTAAACTAACAGATGATTTGGCCAATCAGAATTTCAAAGCAGAAGTGAAAAAAAATAGCTATGCATCTCTCAGTTCACAGATGAGTCCACAGTCTATAAAATTCCAGACCCCAGTCTATAATATTTCTTTGAATAGGTGTGATTCCAGAAGGATGAGAAGAAGGGGTATCATTGCCTTGCTATTTCAAACAGGTTCTGAGCAGAGGAACAGAAATGCAGTCTATGACTGCTAAAGATCAAGAATGACATTCCATTGGCTCACCCTTTAGATTCATGTACACCATCTATAGATGCACCAGTGTCTCTAAGATAAATCTTTAGACCATGTGCCTTCTCTCACTTACTGGCAATTGCAGAAGCTTGACAAGATGGCCATGAACCAAACTCCAAATGGGGACAGCTTCATAACTTAACCAGATTCACTATAATCCCTCTTTTCTCCCTCTAGCATTTTCTCCCCAATAAATCAATTTTTGTGTTACATATGAATTACTATTAGCAACAAATGCAAGTTGTTCTTTGCTAAGTGAAAAGAACTTATGCTATACTGAAGATGGAAAGGAGGACAGATAAGGAAATATATGTGAGAAAGAAAAAGGTTTGCAATTCATACTTTGCCATGATCACACCATGCAGAATGGTAAACCTGCAGAATTTTGCCAAATTTTTTAAAAAGAACCCATTGGCACACACAGCATGCACACAGAGACATCCTGAAATAATAAATGGAAGGGAGGTGACCAAGTATCATGTACTTATGAAGGAATTATTTGGCAGCAAGCACTACCAGTACTGTGTTCACACAGGCTGTGTGCAAGTAACAGTCCAGACTACTGTTCGAGGTTGATTCAAAGTTGATATAACTGTGAGTTAGAGTCTTTTGAACAAGAAGTCCTGTCCCTGTATATGATTGATTCTCACAAAGGTGATCACCAGAACATCATACAGCAGGCACAGTCTGCTCTGGATACTCTATATGAACCATAGAATCATAGAATCATAGAGTCATAGAATGGCTTGGGTTGGAAGGGACATTAAAGATCATCTAACTCCACCCCCCTGCCATAAACAGAGATGCCACTCACTAGATCAGATTGGACAAGGACCCATCCAGCCTGGCCTTGAACACCTCCAGGAATGGGGCATCCACAACTTCTCTTGGCAACCTGTTCCAGTGCCTCACTACCCTTACAGTGAAGAATTTCCTCCTAACATCCAGTCTAAATCTATCCTCTTAGTTTAACATCTTTCCCCCTTGTCCTATCGTTACCTACCAGAGTAAAGGTTTCTTCTCCATCCTTTTTATAAGACCCCTTCAAGTATTGAAAAGTTACTTTGAGGCCACCCTGGCACCTTCTCTTCTGTAGGCTGAACATCCCCAGCTCTTTCAGTCTTTCCTCATAGGAGACATGCCCCAGCCCTCTGGTCATCTTTGTAGCCCTCCTCTGGACTCACTCTTACAGGTACACATCTTTCTTGAGCTGGGGGATCCAAACCTGGATACAGTACTTGAAGCGGGGACTCACAAGGCCAGAGTAGAGGGGGACAATCACCTCCCTCCACCTGCTGGCCACACCTCTTTTGATGCAGCCCAGGATGCAGTTGGCCTTCTGGGCTGCAAGCATGAATTGCTGGCTCATGTTGAGTCTTTTCTCCACCAGAAACCCCAAGTCCTTCTCTACAGGGCTGGTCTCAGTGAGTTCTTCTCCCAGTCTGTATTCCTGTCTGGGATTGCCCCGACCCTGGTGAAGCATCTTGCACTTGGACTTGTTGAATTTCTTGCGGTTCATATGGGCCCACTTCTCTGTAATGGGTAAAGCCTCGTTTGTTCATTAAATATTGCTGATGGGAAGGTTTTCAACGGTTAACTGCTTATACCCCCAATATCCTATTGAAGGAAAAAAACAAGTATAGGAATTTCCTGTTAAGTTAACAATTGCAGTAGAAACCAGCTCCAAAAAAGGGCAAAATGGCATTCCCCCTCGCATGAGAACACACATATCAGCAGCAAAGTCACGACCCCAACGCAGAGGAAGATGACGATCTTCATCCCCACGACCACCAGAGGACTGACGAAGACCCCCTAGCAACAGGCCTCGCAGTTGTAAGAAGACACCAGGATGTGCCACTAAACCCGGAACTACTAGGCTATAAATCGAGACTCTGGCGGGCTTAGGTGCGTGCCGTTGGCAGAGCAGGAGACTCCCCGGCCACCCAGCACTGTTTTACTTATCGCTGCTTGCTGAATTGCTCAAATAAATAGAAATTTGATCTACCTTACCCACGATGTGTCGGGAATGATTTCTACCAAAACTAATTTATAATATCTCCAGCCTGTCCAGGTCCTTTTGAATGGTATCTCTTCCTTTTTTGGTATCAACTGAATCACGCAGGTTGTTTGTGGCAAAATGACCATGCAGACACCAGGGTATGTTTAAGGATCAATAACTTCAACAACAACCTTATTGAGGACAGGATCTCTTCTTATGCCATTAGCTCTACAAGCAGTACTTTCCCACTAGCTATTAATTGGTTAACAACTTTGCCCAGCAACAGCAAACATTTAGCAACATCCATATCTTAAGGGTTGGAGAACAAGCAGTTTGAGACAGCAAGGCATCTCGTGAATCACCCTTCTTTGTTCCTTCTAACTTGTTTACATTCCTCACGGCCTCATTGTTATGAGTCTGATGGTATCACCAACCACAGGGCTTGTAAATCCCCATAGCCATACTCCCACACTTGTTGTCATCTGCAAACTTGCTGAGGGTGCACTCAATCCCATTGTCTATGTCATTGATGAAGATATTTAAAAACACTGGTCAAAAGACAGACTCCTGAGTGACACCACTCATCATCAGCCTCCACCTGGACATAGAACTGTTGACCAATACTCTCTGGGTGTGCCATCAAGCCAATTCCTTATCCACCCTTCAAATGCATATCTTTCCAATTTAGAGATTAAGATGTCATACAGAACTATGTCAAAGGCCTTGCAGAAGACCAAGTAGATGATATTGGTCTGTCTTCCCTTGTCGACTGATGCAGTTACTCCATCACAGAAGGCCATCAAATTGGTCAGGCACAACTTGCCCTTGCTGAAGCCATGCTGGCTGTCTTGGATCACCTCCTCGTCCTGCATGTGCCTTAACATTGCCTCCAGGAGGATCCATCCCATGATCTTCCCTGGCACAGAAGTGAGGCTCATCAGTCTATAGTTCCCCAGGTCTTCCTTTTTAAAAATGGGAGTGATATTTCCCTTTTTCCAGTCACTGTGGTCTTTTTCTTGCAATCATGATTTTTCATATATGATGAAGTGTGGCTTGGCAACTACATCAGCCAATTCCCTCGGGACCCTGGGATGCATGTCATCGGGTCCCATAGACTCGTAGTTGTTAAGTTGTGTCAGGAGGTCACAAACTTGCTCTTCATTTATGGTGGGAGGGATTCTTCTTCCCTAAGCCCCACCTAGAGGTTTGGGGACTCATGAGATGTGGGAAGCCTGACCACTAGTAAAGATCGAGGCAAAGAAGTTGTTAAGAACCTCTGCCTTCTCCACATCTGTCATTACCAATTCTTCTTCTTCATTTTTCAGAGGAACTACACTCTCCCTAGTCTTTCTTTTACAGCCAATGTACCTGTAGAACCCCTTCTTGTAATTCTTCACATCCCTCACCAAGCTTAGTTTTGTCAGTGCCTTGGTTTTTCTGATCCCATCCCGGCACATCCGGACAGAGTTTCTGTAATCTTCCCAGGGCACATGGCCCTATGTGCATTTCCTTCTTTTGCCAAAGTTTGACCAGCAGGTCCTTGTTCAAACATGCTGCTTTCCTACGTTCCCTGCTTGATTTATTTATTACCTATGGGAATAGAGAGCTCTTGTGCTCTAAGGAAAATATCCTTAAAGAGTTGCCAGCTCTGATCAGATCCTCTGTCCCTAAGGACCATGTCGCATGGGATCTTATCCATTAATTCTCTGAACAGCTGGAAGCTGGCTCTTCTGAAGTTCAGGGTCCTGACATTGCTCTTAGCCAGGCCCTTATCACTCAAGATCACAAATTCAACCAGGGAGTGTTCATTGCAACTTTGCCTTCCTCCAGTCTTAACCTCTTTAATGCGCTCCTCTGCTTTGGTGAGCACCAGGTCCATTAAGGCTTCTCTTCTGGTTGGTTTATCTAACACCTGGATGAGGAAGTTGTCCTGAAAGGACTCCAGGAGTCTCCTGGATTGTTTACTGCCTGCTTTCCCAGCAAACATCCATGTGGTTGAAATTCCCCAGGCGGTTAAGAGCCTGTGAGCCTTATGCTTCGTGCAGTTGGAGCAAGAAGGCCTCATCAACAGCCTCCTCTTGATTGGGCATAGAGTACCACCCAGTCCAGAGGATCCCACCCACAAAATGGATCCCACCCACAAGACGTCCTTTGTTGGTCTGGTCCTTAATTTTTACCCACAGGATCTCAACCTGCTCTTGGCTCTTTCTTAAAGGGAACTCTTCTCAATCTATCCGTTTCTTAACATAGAAGGCAAGGCACCCACCTTTCCTTCCCTGCCTAGCTCTCCTGTAAAGCTTGTAGCCCTCCATTCCAATGTTCCATCTGTGTGATTTATCCTACCACATTAGATCGTAGTTTTTCTAATTGCACCGTGGCTTCCAAATCCTCCTCCTTGTTTCCCGTGCTGTGGACACTGCTGTAGAGGCACTTCAGCTTGGCAATGGACCACGTTATCCTTTTAGAGAAGTCCTTCCTAATTCCTATAGGACAATTCACAGGTGTTTCCCTGCTGTTTTTTAAATTATTGGCATTCAGGTATTCTTTTGAGTCACTTGCAGACAGGCAAACTTTGCAACTTGCATGCTTGGGCTTTATGCAATGAAATACTGAGTATGAGAGTTCCTGAGGACACAGCAAAAGAGGTATTTATGTGGCAGGTATGATGTCTTTGTAGAATGCTAGGAGATGGAGATATGATATGGCCATCTGTAAACATAAGAGTCAAGTGCCCATCAAACTCATTACTGTTGATGGATATAAAATTAATGTGAGTTTGCCAGCCATGTCATTGTAATATTTCCAAGAGGCTGTCTGTCTTCTGTCCCCATTACTACTCAACTTTATAATTTCTGAGATTTTCTTGGTGTTCAAACTGGTCTGAATATTATTGAAAAGTGTAGGTAGGGGTAAATTTTTTTTTTTCTCCTCCCTAAAATAGATATGATAGTATGTGCAGAGAAAGAAGATGCTAAAAAGGCTAATATAGCAAAGTTATGACACTTTCTCTGATCTGACCATGGGATGTTTAAACATACTACTAATGGATCAGACCTCTCCTCTCCTCTCCTCTCCAGAAAGAAACAGTTTTTAATTACTTAGAATGTACACTTGGTAAAACCGTTCCCTGTTTGGGACAAATTCAGACATTTGAATTAATAGTAAAATGCCTTTGAGTCACCTAAGCCATTCAGTTCCAAGCTTCCTTGTGTATTAGCTAATGAAAATTTCTGACAAAATATTTTCCAGTTTACTTTCAGTATTGTTGAAGCTGCAACATCACTAAATTGTTTAACTGTCTTGGGTAAACTGGAGAAAGCATCTTAGGTTCCTTGAAAACAAAATAAAATAATAGAATTAGAGGTTCCTTGTGATTGCAGAATGAATTTTAGCAAGAGTGTTAGTTAATGGTTTGAAAAGATTAGATTTAAAGTATTCAACAGGGTCCCAATAAAAGCAAGGAAGCAAACAAGCAAACAAACAAACCCACCCAACAACCCTTTATATATATATACACACGTATATATATATATACACACATATATGTTTACTTTTGGTTTTCCCCTTGAATGGAATGTAGAACCTGAATATACGAATAGCATCATGGAGTAAATTGTTCAAATAACTGAGTGTTATGAAACAGTTTGTATTTTCTCCATGTGTTCACTGATTAAAGTCAATCTTTCTATTATATGAATGGTTCCCTAGATGATGATACTGTAAGTTTCAATTTTATTCACAATGTCTGTTCATCATGATAACAATTCCATAGCTGAAACCTTAGGGGATTAATAATAACAGGTACCTCAAGTACTGTCTACATTTATCAGCATTTGTAGTAGCAACTTTATTCTTCTCTTCTTCTTTTCTTGTCTAACTAGACTCAAAGGTATTTGTGTGGACTCCAATAGAGCAACTGTTTCCCTAATAATGACTGAATACATTGGGGTGTTGTGTGGAAGATGAGAATGACTGTTTTGTAAAGTTTTAAAATATTTTCACAGTGTTTTCAAAAGATTTTAGAGTTCATCTGTATTGGGAAAACATCACTTCTGGTTTTAATTCTATATCAAAAATTATCTTAACATTCTTATTTGGTTTGTTTGTTTGTTTGTTTTTACAGTAAAATTTAAATGAAGTGGAATATTTCTTTGATACCATTAAAACAAAAGAAAACAAAAGAAAACAAAAACAACAACAACAAGAAAAACAAAAACAAAAAACAGGACCTATCCTTCAATCTCTTAATAGTTGTTGGTCCTTACTCCAGCAGAGCCACTGAGAAAAGCTTTTGTACTTCAACCTAGTAACTTCTTTTTAAAACTGAACAATGACATGGTATGTACATCCATTTAGAATGCACTTACAGAGTCCTTAATGTCTTACTGAGTGTATCCAACTTCTGTCTTTGGTTCTGGAAAATAGAATGCTCTTAGGGTGTGCTTTATGGACATGTTGCATGCCTTGCAGATCATTGCTACTTCAAATAGAAATTGTTACTCTGCTGACCTGAGATACTGGTTACACTGTTTCAAGATACAGATAGAGGAAAGGCTTGATACTTCAGTGTAGCAACCAATGGGACCTTTGTGAGTGATTTTAGAGTGGAATCGAACCATTAGCTGAACAGTTAAAAGTAGCACTCAGCGAAAATCTTTTAAAATTATCTCTACCATTTATCTTATGAAAATTTGTTAGGCAGCTAAGCAGTCTTGCAAATCCCACCAGGTGTTTTTCTCCTTTAATGGAATTCAAAGTATCTTTGTAGACCTGGAAAGCTCCAAGCTTCAGGCATTTTAATGGTTGAAATCATTGCTTAACTTATTCTCACATAGTGGTGCAACAGGTTACTCAATTGTGAATTGTCTCTACTTCCACTTCCTTAAAAAACACGTAAGCCTGTGGGAAAAGGTAATCAAATGGTAAGCATCATACATCAATATAAGAGTTTCTAAGTACTGGAAATACACTTACGTTTGTAGAGTATAGATATTTTTGGCAACATCCCTGTCTTATGCAAGAAACTGAGTTCAAGGATGATCATACAGGACCAAGAAAGGAATGAAGATGAGACTGAAATTTTTTTGTTTCCATAAGACCTACTGGAAATCTCTGTATCTTTGTTTGCTGAGTATAAATTGGCATTTCATGGAATCATAGAATCATTTCAGTTGGAAAAGACCTGCAAGATAATCAAGTCCAATTGTCCACCTAACACTACAAGTCCACCATGAAACCATATCCCCAACCACCACATTCACTTTTCTTAAATACCTCCAGGGATGTGACTTCACCACCTCCCCATGCAGCCTGTTCCAATACCTAGCCACTCTCTCCCTGATGAAATCCTTCCTGATATCCAGTAAAAACATCCCCTTCCACAATCTGAGACCATTGCCTTGTGTCCTGTCACTTGTGACCTGGGAAAAAAGACCAACACTCTCCTCACTGCAACCTCCCTCGAGGTTGTTATAGATAGCAATGAGGTCTCCATTCAGCCTCCTCTTCTACAGACTAAATCACTCTAGTTTCCTCAGCCACTCCTCATAACTCATGTTTTCTAGTCCCTTCACCAGCTTCCTTGATCTCCTCTGCACATGCCTGAGCAATTCAATATCTTTCTTGCAATGAGAGGCCCAAAACTGAACAGATTACTCAAGGTGTGGTCCCACCAGTGCAAAATACAGAGGTACAATTACTACCCTCATGCTCCCGGTCACACTGTTTCTGATACATGGGGTTGTTGTGACCCAAGTGCAGCACCTGGCATTTAGCTTTGTTTAATGTCATGTGATTGGACATGGCCCATTGATCCAGCTTAGCTAGGTCCCTCTGCAGAGCCTTCCTACACTCAAGCAGGTTAACACTCCCACCCAACTTGGTGTCATCTGAAAACTTACTGAGGGTGTACTTGATTCCCTCATCAAGATCATTGATAAAAAAGATAAACAAAACTGGCCCCAGTACTGAGCCTTGGGGAACACCACTTGTGACTGGCCACCAACTGGATTTAATTCTGTTCACAAGACCCTTCCGGTCTGACCATCTAGCCAATTTTTTACCCAGGGAACAGTACACCTATCCAAGCCACGAGCAGCCTGTTTCTCTAGGAGAATACTGTGGGACACAATATTGAATGCCTTGCTAAAGTCCAAGTAAACAACATTCACAGCCTTTCTCTCATCCAGTAAGCGGGTCATCTCTTCATAGTCAGGCAGGATTTGATTTTCATAAACCCATGCTGACTGGGTCTCATCGCCTGGTTGTCCTGTACGTGCCATGTTACAGCACTCAGGATGATCTGCTTCATGACCTTCCATGGCACTGAAGTCAGACTGACGGGCCTATAATTCCATGGATCCTCCTTCCTGTTCTTCCTGTAGATGAGTCACATTAGCCAACCTCCAGTCAGCTGGGACCTTCTCATTTTCATTATGTGTTCTGTCATGGCCAGAGCTCTTTCTTATGCAGTGACACGCTATTCTGAACAGTGGTTCGAGTTAGGCCTCTAAGTAATGCTATAAAAAAAAAAAAAAAAATTATGAAAATTCACAACAAAATACATGGTCATGTTGCAAATATGCTTAAGTGTCTGAATTATAAAAAGACTTTGCTGTAGTTCATACTTTCACTTTGAGCTAAATGTGTTATTTTCTTTATATATATATATATATATTATTATATATATATATCCAAGGAGCATTTGTAAGTGTTCTGTCAGGTAGGTTTGAAATCTATGACTGGCTAGGATTGCTTTTCAAGATTTCATCCATTGAAATAAGAAACACACATCACAAAACATTTAATTGTATGTGTTGGGTTTTTTTTGTTTGTTTGTTTGTTTTTGCAAATAGTCTGGACCTTAAGCATGCTACCTTAACATACTCCTCTGAGGCACATTAATTAATGTAAAATTAAAGATAATTATGGTAATTAAATCTTCTCACAAAGTAATATGTGACTATCTAGTGTAAGCCTGTCTGAAAGGTCTAGTATGAGCCACAAAAAAAAAAAAAAAAGTCAATAGTTTGATATTAATACAATGTACTCCTAATGCTTCTTCTGAAATCTGCATTCTAAAATAAAAGACAAATCTGTCTGAAGGTGTGACACATCAGAGCTGAATGAGACAGCTATATTTGCACTGTCACTATCTGTCTCTCTTTTTTACATGGCTCTTATTCAATGTATGCAAATCTCAGTCCATAAAAAAATAAATTGCTACATTGCTACGTACTTCATTTACAGTGTTCTTCAGTTTAATCAAGTAGTTTTAGCTGAATCAGGCATTAAGGAGATGGTCTTGTACCAATGTTGTTGTGCTCTGATTTAATGTTATTGCAGTGACTATGCCATCAGCAGTCCTCATTGTAGCTCCTCCTAGATGTATGTTCCATGTCACAAATTTGTACTTACAAAAAACCCTATATTTAACTTTTCTCTGGACAGATCTGGTTCTGTTGCTCTCTCTTGCTCCTATACTAAGAGAAAAACTAATAAATCTTTACTTCGGCACTCATTAAAACAGAGATCAATTTGGTAAGCACCAGCATGGAAACAAATAGACACTTTACAGCTATTAATAAAGGAGGATAACTGCTGGCATTAGTCATGGCATTTAATTTCACCAAAGCAGCAGTTGGACAGTTTTCTTCCCTCAAGGTGATGATTTTCTGTGTTGCATTTTCATGCTCCATGGGTCACATTTTATAAATGGGCAAACCATGATTTCAAATGAAAAGAACCCCCTGCCCACCAAAACAAACAAAGAAACAAACAAAAAGTAGCAAACGAAACCTATCAACATTCCTCCACTCCTTTCCTGACAACATGTTGAAAATGCTTCTGTTTTACAACAAACAATATCCGTATAAATAAAAGATTGAAAGAAAACAATGTCTAACAATTTGAAAGAATCACCACAATGCTGGTTTATGTCACACTAAATGTGCTTTTCTTTCTCTGAGAAACGTGTTTTGCTTTGTGTTTTTTCTTTTTATTTTTTTCTCTGAAAAATAGTTTGCTAATCTGCTTAGAACATAATGATAATTGCAGAAGAGCATAAAAATCAAAAGATGAGAATCTAAAGAGATAAAGGAAAAACAGCTTGATGAGTCAGTAGCCCATATTGTATGTCTGTAAGACAGAAAGGCATTTACCTTTATTCCCACTTAAATTCACTGTTGTCAGTGCAAAGCTAACTGTTCCAGGCACTGCCCCATCTCCTTACCAAAGCCATAATCCTTGTTCTTAATGACCATAATAGAAGGACAGAGCTGCTTTGTATATTGCCAAACTAGGTTATATCCAGATGATCAAGTGGAGTTAGGAAGCTGCTTGTATGACTGATAAAAATGAGATATCATCATGGAAAATTTTTGGTATCATACACAAAGTGAGGAATCATAACCAAACAAATAGTGATTATCATACCACCAAACAGGAAGAATGGATGTGTTTCAGCCTATTTTTGCAGCTGAGGCTAAATTCGTAAATGAAAAAAAAATAAAAATATAAATAAAAATAAAGCTTACACTTGGACAGATATGAGGAGATTAAAAAGAACAGAACTTCTCCATGTGTGATAAATTTTAAGAAACAGTGTCCACATCTAACTTGGTGTTTCAGAGCAACAGAATCTGGATATATATTCCAGCCATAGCCTAGATTCAGATCCTTGCTCAGCTCCCTACTCTATAGCCTGGCTTCATAAACGTCCTAATATCTTTATTCTACCTTCACCTTGGAATGATGCAGTTTATTTCTCATTTTCAAAATTTTTATGTATCAAGCATCCCCACTGTCAAATGAACAAACACTCTTTTAAGCTTTCAAATCATAAATTCAAAGATATTGAAAAGAAATATATAATGTATAATGTTCTTCATTTATCTTTAAACAGCAATCAGGTGTATCAAAAGGCCATAGAAACATCTAGGGCAAAGTCTCAAAGGGTTGCTAAAAGAAATGTACCTGTCAGAAACTATGATATTGTTTTCTTAGAGCTTTTGACTACGACTCTGACTTAAATTGTCTTTGATCTATATGGTAAAGAAAACATGGATATTGAATTTGAGATTTTCCCACCACTGTGCTCATCAAAGGGACCTTAATTACCATTTAACATTTCTTTTTGTTTTTCATGGACTTAATTCAAGTCTGGCTAGAATTTAGCAGCATTTACTTTGATTTTCAAGATTTCTAGAAGAAATAAAAGACAGCAAGGTTAAATACGACCATAAATCAATGCTGATTTAGACCGTTCAGCTTATGTAGATATTATTGTCACTTCAAGAGATATTGGTAGCATTAAAGAAAAATTTTGGACATCGCAGATTTTTCTATTGGCAAAAAAAAAAAAAAAAAAGCTACAGTATTACTAGTAAAATGACCATGTATTTGAAATGATTAAAATGGCTAACACTTAAACAGAAATCCGAAAGAGTGTAAGTTTTAACTAATTTTGTCTCTTGTACCACTAAATACAGTCCTAAAGGGCTGATTAAATCAAATATCTATAACAGATAGAAGGGTCTTCTTTAATGTTAATGTTACAATGATTTTTGTGGGTAAAGTTATTAAAGCAGAAATCCAGAATGCTTTGTGTGAAATTAAGCCTGCTTCCCCTCTCTCTCTCTCTCTCTCTCAAAAAAAAAAAAAAAAGAGAAAGCTTAATTAGATCTATTATTATTATTATTATTATTATTATTATTATTTCAGGGATTTTTAGGAATTCTTTATATAAACCATCAGAGAAGCAATGAGAAGATGGGAAGCATAGTCTTCATTTATGTAAAAAATTCTCATGCTATGTCAATTTTGTATAGAATAGGCTTCCACTCTATTAGCACATGGTGCCGTACTTATGAATAAAACATTTCAGTTCGAGGAAATGAGTCATAAGTCTTCACTATTTGTTTAACTTGAATAATATGTTATTCAAGATAACCTACAAGATCACAATTACTTTGTGGATAACCTATTCCATTTCTTTATTGTTTAAAAGTAAATTTATTGGTCCAGATAGTACCCCTAGGAACTCATTCAAATTGTATGTCTATAACCAGTTTTTAATAGTCATATAATAGATGTTTACATTACTATCACAATCAAAAGAATTTCAAGCCCTGAGAAAACCATTATCGTCACTGCTGTACTTTTGTGCGGCAGCTATATATAGGACAGTACTGGAATTGTTGTGATTTGGTTGGCATGTACTCACTAATGGCAATCAAGTAGATGAAGGTTTATATCCCTCTCTTTATGTGAATACTAGAAATTATCACAAGGAGTATTCTACAGTTTTAGGGTACATTGTTCTGAATGTAATATTAAGATTGCTATTGAATGACTGTGTAAGACGCTCACATAAAGGTAAGAAAGAAATATTTCTATTATATCACTTGTTTTTAGCTGTGATAGACTGAATAGGTCTTCCACAACTCCCTGGAATGATGTAACATCCGTGTAAGTCCTCTAGAAATAAACTCCAGAGAAAAAGACACTAATTGTGGATTTTAACAGAAATCACAGTTCAGAGTGTCTGAGGCAGTAAGTTCTACCTGTGAAAAAAAGTTGGTCCTACAGCTGACTTGGAACAGCTTGCCAAGGAGGTTTCAATTAGTAGTTGTAGAGTTAAATGAAAGATTGCTGAGTATGGTGTGGAACTTAAGGTTTTACTAAGAAGGAAATGCGGTCGGAATCATAGAATCATTAAAGTTGGAAAAGACCTCCAAGATCATGTACTCCAACCATCTCCCTACCACCAATATTACCCACTAAACCATGTCCCTGAGGTGGTTCAAGTTCCTAAACCAAGTCCCTAATGATTCCCATCACGTCTCTGGGCAACCCGTTACAATACCTAACCACTCTTTCTGAGAAGACACGTCTCTTAATTTCCAACCTGAACCTCCCCTGGAGCAACTTGAGGCCATTCCCTCTAGTCCTATCACTAGTTAGGCTATTGTTTCAAGCTTGGAAGTGCTGCTGTCTGAGCTGCAGCATGTCAGGCTTATGACACATAAACACCAAGGAGGGATAAATAATTAAAATTAAGAAAAGATGGCCAAAAAACAAAGGGTTATAAGCTAGTCGTGGATAAATTTATTTGGAATTAGAATAAAGTTCCTAATTTTTACTAAGGGATAGATGAAGAATCAGTCAAGAAAGTGAACAAAAAAGAACTCACTAGGTTGAAATAAGATATAGATGCATTAACGGAGAAAATTAATGTTACTTGTGAGAGTAGAATTCTGATTTAATGATTCAGATGGATTCTTCAAGTTCTTTTGAAAGTTGATGGTATTCTCTTTAGGAGTTAAGCTAACACCTTCCTGTGGGGGACCCAGTTCAGCTACAAAGAACTGTCCAAAGGAGAATAAATTTCCCTAGAATGCAAGAGTCTTTCTTATCCTGAAAGCTCATTCACAATGTTTTAGTTCTGCTAAAAGTTTCAAGAAATACTGGATGTGTCTTTAAAGGAAAAAGTTCCTCCTATCTGTCTGTAAACCTCATGTAGAGTAAGTGTAATGTATTTTCAGTTTTAGAGGTTAAATGTGCTTCATCAGTGTTTTTCCTTTATTATTTAAGTACTTAATTTTCTTCAGTCTGACACATCACAGGCAGACTAACAGGACTGAGCCTGTTAGTTTAAACAAAAAATTGAGTGTGGTTGGTTTATCATGCTTTTGTTGAAATTCAAGTCCATTTCAGATAGATAGTCAGAATCATTCGTAGTATTTAAAGAAAGCCTAACGGGAAAGATATTCAAATATGATTAACTTACTTACTGATTAACTTACTTCAAATATGATTAATAACTCTGCTCCTAAATGCATAAAATCTATATGCATAAAATACAACTCATAGGTCCCATATGATGTCATTTGATGGTTATATTTCTAGCAGACGAATATATGTCATATTACTTTTATAGTACTGTGGAGTCCTGAGTGGTTAATTTTTAAAAAGGATCTCTTGTAAACACAGTGACACAAAGTTAAATTATTACTGTTTAACTGGATTACAGAATGAAGGTAATTTTAAAATCAGTTAATTTAACCAAATGATGCCCGACTCCCTTGCCACACACTTATTTGAAAAATTGAAAGATCTCAAGGTTTTCTTTTCTTTTTTTTTTTTTCCCTGCATGGGGAAAAATAAAAATAGTAGAACCTGCTTACAGCTTATAAGAGAAACACTTTAATGACAGGGCAGTTGTCAAGGTACCAAATAGCACCCTTAAAAAAACAACAAAAAAAATGCTTTTTATCTTTTCTGAATTTAGAATGTTAATTTGAATCCTGGGATTTAAATTCAGTTCACCATGCAGTGTTTGAGGGAATTCCATTTTGCTGATGGGAGTCCAGTAAGACCGTATCCTGAATATTTTGGGGTGGCTGAGAACAAAAGAGCAGATAAGAACACCCCCCTTTTTTCTGCAAGTCAAAAATAAACTTAAGAATACGCAGAGTACAATTAATAAACTATCATAATACAGTGCATTTCTGAAGTTGCTGTAGAATAATCCTAACTGTAAAGAGATCTGTCTAAAATACAAAGTTCTAAAAGGAAGCGTGATGTCCAAAATACTGACATGCTACAAAAGTCTTCCTTTTGACAATTTGGTGATCCTGATCTCATCCATTCTACACTGATGTTGTCTTTACCAAATCCACAGCATTAATAAAAACATTCAGAGTATAACAATTTTGAATTAGTCACAAATTATGCAAGATTTAAAAAGGAAGTATGGTTAACTTAATTTCCATTCTATGCAAGTCACAAATTGTATATAACTTTTAAGATTGTTTTCAGTGTTCTGAAGGTTGCATACATATGTAGTTCTCACTTTTTATATGATGGCTAGTGTAAATCTGCAGTAATTAAATACAATGAATTCTCCTAAATCCTGATATATCCATGGTGAGTGTCTTCTTATTGACATTGGTTTAGGCCCATGATTAATACTTCTTTCAAAGGAATTGCCTCATCATTATTATTATTATTATTTAAACTTAATAATACTTTTACTAGTCACCCTTAATTTAGAAAATGAGTAAAGAAAGGATTGTCTTATAGTTAATAACTCTCCAGATATTACATCCAGTGGTATATGACAATACATCTTGTAGCAACATTTTATCAAAAACAGGGAACAGATGTTTATATGTGTGTTGAGGTTGAAGGGATCAAACAGAAGGATTATTTTAAAAAGATGGCCATAATCTTGCTGAATGCTGGAAAGTAATCCTGTGGAACTTCAAGGAAGACAAAGGAGGTGCAACATTCCTAGGCATTGCAATGCCTGTATATATAACAATGGAAAATGTATTTTTTATTAATGTCATAAGTTACAGAACTTTCTACTTCCAAAGCTTCCCAGGGGAAAAAAAAAAATATTTTTGATTCATTTTAATTCTATAAATCATTTTAAATTTCCTAATTAAGAAAAAAAACCACCTCATATTAGTTGTCTGAAATTTTTCTGTAACATATAACACTCATAGTAAAAAACAAATTGAATATATCTTAGATACAACACCATGATCAAGAATTTGGTAGGCTTAACTGACATAAATCAACGTATTTCCCATGCTCCCATGAAAGAAGGAACATTTCAAGATTTCTGTTAAAGATCAATCCACACAGGCTTATCTTGTTTCAGGGAAATTATTTGCATTACTATTTTCCTCTCCAGTTTATATAAAATGAGATAGAGTAGAACACAGGTTAGCTTTAAAATTGAAATGATGTTTCTAAAACTGAAATGTTTTTTAAAACATTTTCTCACTATATTTTGATTTGATGTTCATAAATTGATCACACATTCATCCTTTAAGTTTGAACAATGTTTGCTTCTGTTCCTATTTCTGTTATTTAAGAAATGCTGTTGAAATTAATACTCAGGAAATATGATTTCTGCATGGGATAGCAAGAAAGCACTGGCACAGAAGCACTCCAACTGATTTGATTAAGCCACTTTTTTTTTTTTTTTTTTTACAGGGGCAAAAATGTTTGATAGATTAGGGATGGATTGTGAAGTGATAGATATAGTCTCTTATTAGCAGATTTGCCAGATTGTGGAACAGTCTTAGCAAATGTACAGTAAAAGAAATCTGTTCTCATGTGAGAAGTGTCAACTATAGGAAGTTAGTTTTCCATTCATAGGAAATTTGTTAGAATAAATATCTGACAAATTGCTGCTACTTCAGGATTAAAAAAATCAAAGAAAATCTTTGTAAGCACATTTTTATTAAATCTTTAATATACTTGTTTGCAATAAATTTTAGAGACATTCCTATCTATTTAATGAGGAAATATATCCTCATATTTCAGCAGATAAGGGTATTTTTAAAGACACAATACTTGCTTCCATTTGATCTAAGTGGTAATTATATAAGAATTAACATCCCTGTCATTTAGAGTGAGGAGGACTTTATAGCGTCTCCAGTAAAACACCTACATTTTAAACAAGGAGAATAGAGAGTTTTAAAGGAAAATATATAATAGAAAGAAAATGAGAGTGAAGTACTTTGCAAATATGTAATAAAAGATATATATTTTAAAGCTACAAAGTGGTGGATCTTCCACCCTATTTTTCACTATTATTTAGCATAGTTTTAATTATTTACTGTTGAATTTTCCACTTGCAATTCATTCAGAATATCCATTTTCTTGATTTCACTCTTTATTTATAGGCACATGACTATAAGATGAGAAATTAGAGTTGCTAAACACTTCACTAGCTGCTCATGAAAGAGTTTTGAGACATGGACATTTTTTTATGTTAGTGAACTAGATATTCAAAAGCAAATGACCAGTCTCTTAGCAGAATTTCTATAAATCAAAATCTAACTAAAATCACCACATTGTAGTCCTATTTACAGAAAATACTTAATTGTGAAGACATTTTTATTCACTATAGCTCTTGAATACATACTTAAAATTATACCTATTCTTAGGTTCAACTGGCTTCATTAGGGCAAAGCAGATGTTTAAACTGATTCTTGCAGTAGAAATTCTGTTTAAAACAGGCCTTCTAAGTCAATTCCTTCTAACATCTTTCAAGTGATTTTGTGATTTTTATTACAAATTCAGTCTGTAAAATTTTCATTAAATTGTTATATTTATTATATCTTATTATTATTATATATTAAAATACCTCCATATTATGATATTATTCATTATGTTTTTTGTTTGTTTGTTTGAGAGCCATTCCTTTTGTAAGTCTTAAACTTGTCCTGAAGTCTGAAAAGGACTGCTGCAGTTTTAGATCCACATGTATTACACCTTAGTTCTGTTAAAGAATTTGCTTACATATCCTGAAATATGACTACAATATGATATGAAGAGCAATAGCATTCCTTCTTTAGAGATCTATTGCATGGATCTGTAAGAGATGCAACAGTCTTTGCCAAACTGTGTTTCAGTTTGCATAGAAATGAACAATTCTCTTCTAAGAGGTAGCAGAAGCAAGGATGTTAATGAGATTTACGCTTGTTTTTTTTTTTTTTTTGTTTTTTTTTTAGACAGAATGAATTAGCAGAAATCAGCAGCTCATTTTCTTAAACACAAAGATAAAACATGCATTTTATCTTGAGCCTAAGATTATGACATGTATCGGGAGAAAAGTTAAAGTATAACACTTCCATGAGTAGTAGAGCAGATGATTCACTATCCGCTATTCTGCTTTAGAATCTAGGTATATTATAAAATATGCGTTGCATATGTAGGAATTATTTCTAATAATATGTGTATACAATTGTCAACATTATTAGCCAGTCTAAAGTGAGTCACCTAAGGATATCAGCTCCTGGAACCAAATATTACCAAGACATCATAAAGCAAGCAAAAGAGGTATAAATAGCACAGATTTGATTTTGCTCAAAATACTTTTTTAATTGCTACTTTGTGGCAGAAAAATACATATTTGCCACTAGAAGAAACCCTGGTAGTCCACATGCCCTGTTAACACTTCTAGAAGAGTTAATAGACTAGAATTGCAACAGATTTTTTTTTTTTATTATTATTATGTTTTGTCTCTCAACAATTGTGGAAAGCCCATACTTGGTTAGAACCTACAGCATCACACAGAAATGAAGCCACCCTGACCTTATATCTGTAGAACGTTGAATATACTTGTGCCAAATTTTCCAGAGGGTAATTAGAAAGGAACTGTGTCAGTTACTTGCCTCTGATTTATCTTGCTGAAGCAAATCTGGTATAGATAGCACCTGCTCAATTGTAATTCTGTAACTATGTGAACGTATTAGCCCTTCTTACTCTAGAATTATTTTGAAAGATTTCCCTGCATAAATTCCTCATAATAAAGAAAGACTCAGTCATGGTTACTTCTTCATAATCATTCACTGCAAAAGAAATAAAACAAAGACATTGGTAACAATTAATTTCAGCATTAATTAATCTTTTAACCTTGGTGACTTAACCTTACCCAGCACTCAGCATTATTCACTCTTTCTAATTCATCATCTTTTTATTGACTAATTTTTCATCCAGGAGGTGGAACCCTGATAAATGCATTAAAAATATAATAAAAATATCATTTTGAATAGAAATTATATCTGCAACATTGTCATAATAGTGACTAACCTATCACAGGAAAGAAACCATGCCTCTGAGACATGTAAATGAGTCAATTAAAGTGATTTATACATGTGTCAATCTAATGGATATTTAGTAAATAAATAAATTTTCTTTTTGATGAATTTGAAGTATTGCAGCTTATTAAAGTTCATGCAGCTTATTAAAGAGGATGGGTCCCAACACTGACCCCTGGGGAACACTGCTCTTGACTGGTTGCCAGTTGGATTTCACTCCATTCACCACCATTCTCTGGGCCTGGCCATCCATCCAGTTTTTAACCCAGCAGAGTTTACCTGTCCATCAAATCATTTCAACTTTATAATGAAATATATAGCTGAATATAGGATAAAAATAATAAAAGGGCAACTGAAACACATTTTTAGAATATTTTTCACACGGTGAATGTAGTTGAAATCCAAATGAAAAGTTGAGATTTGACAAAAAAGATTTTACTTATTTTTTCTCAATGGAAGTGTATTTCATCAGTTATTTTTTGGTAAATTGTCCTTCCCCAAACTCACTTTTAACATTCAACTTGTATACTATAGATGACCTGAGCTGCCTTTTCAGATGGTTTTTAACTGTAGTATTCGTTACCTAGTGTACAAACTGCCTTTGTTGTATTCTGCATCTTTTTTTTTTTCTCCTCCAATATTTATTATTAGCACCTAAGAAAGGGTTAATAGAAGTTATGTAGATAAATCCTTGTCCTCAAATTCTCTCTTGGACTTCCCCCCCCCCCCCCCCCCTTTTTTTCTTTCATGTCAGTTTGCATTTTCTATTTTTTCTCTTTGGTTTATTTTTTAAATTCTTTTTCTGATTTAATATAATTTTCCTACTTTCCTTCTATTTATTTATTTATTTATTTATTTCTGCAATATTGGAAAACTCATACCTATCTTCCTGAGTTCCTCATAACATCATTGTGAAAATTAAAAAAAGCACTTTTGACCAAAGAGAGCAAAGGTGAAGAGAAGGATTCCTTGTTGTTTTCCTTTCTTGCTCTTAACCTCTTTTCTTCTGTGGGCCAGTAAATGTGTTTGACCATGGTGTTGCAATATTGAAGAAAATCTTTTGTCACAAGACAGTCTAGTTTGTGAATATAGGTTTCCTCTGGCACTCTTTGGCTTTCCTGTTTCATGCATGAGGTGTAGTCTTTCTTTTCAGTCAGTATAACCTCAGGCACGCTCTGAAAATGAGCTTCCAACAGAAGCTGTGTTACTTAAATTTAAGATGTCTCAAACTGTGAATGTTATGACTCTCTGTTGTCTGACATAAACTGCATCAAACCCCCTTCCTCAGCTAACAAATTTCCTGAGTGATATTCAGTCATTCATCTTTATTCACCATATTCTGTAACAGAGGATACAGAATCTTCCTCCCTCCCTCCCTCACCTGCCCATCTGCTCAGGCCCCCATGTCAGGTCCAGGGCTGTCAGGCCCTGCCCCAACAAGGGCACAGCAGGGCTGGCTCCAGTTCTGCACTGCCCTGCCCTGCCTGGCTATGACGCCCTCCCCAGCCAGGGCCACCATGACTGACCTAGCTCTGGAGTTGTGTACAACTTAAGTGCAGTTTTTCAGTAGCAGTTTTATAAAAGCTTAGAACAGTTTTACTTAAATTACTCTGTGTAAGGGAATGTGAAATTAAAAACAACAACAACAACTAACAAACAAAAAAAACCCAACAAACAAACAAACAAACAAACAAAAAACTTTAAAAGCTGCTATAAACAAATAAGACTTCAGGTGTGTGCAGTATTCCTAGACAGCATGCATTCAGGAATCTGGTGATGCTCCTTACCCACCAAGATCCTGCTGTGGGGCCTGGGAAGTGCCTTCTCACTCAACTCAGATGGATCCCTTCCGATCCGATCTGATCCCTTCCCTTTCTCTTCTCTTCCTCTCCTCTCCTCTTCTTTTCCTTTCTTTTCCTTTCTTTCCCTAATTGTTTGCACCTGAAGTTACAGAAAGGGATACAAATATTTTTTAGCAGCCCTTAAGAGTATGTCAGAGGCTTTCTGATAGCTATAAAATCTGTGTTGCCAGTAAATAATATCCATGTGGACCCTATCACATAGCTGATAATATATAAAAATCAGATGGGTGAAGCAAGTCTCTTCCTTGAGCCACAAAACCTGTCCCTCTAATAGAAGCTAATGACCATGAGGCAGAAAGGACTGAATAGACATGAGGTAGTTCTTGAATCACTGTAATTTTCAGTCTAGCACATGAAGGCGAAACAAACTTGTCTTTTAGATATTTAATACAGCAAGCGAAAAAGCTGTGATGGCTAGGACCTTCCACAATAACAGCTTAGGGGTGTCACCCTGTGGAAAGCAGTAGCCAACAGTGGAATGGCATGCTAATTAAAGGCAAAAACAACTTCAGCCATCACATTTTAATTCACAACTCCACTTGATAGTCAGATCCCTGAAAGAGAATTATATTGTGTCAATATATTTAGGATAGATATCTCTATCATTTGTCTTAAAATTGTTAGAATAAGTAAAGGTGAAGTGCAAGCATCACCTAATGTTTTTGTACATATATTACTACCGTTCTATTAAACTGTCCACTGAAAATCAAGCACTTTTTCCTTTAGTAATAACCTGCACAACTTTCTAAGGATTTTAAAGAACATAACTTTTTTTTTTTTGATCATCTTGGACAATGACTGAAATGCTTTCTAATGGGAAGAGAACTCCTATATCTCTAACTCCTCTCCACAATACTGTGAACAGTGATGTGTACATCTATGTGAAAAGGAAAGTTTATGCTTAAGTTTACGCATGTGAGAAAGGCTTCTAGAAAGGTTAGTTTTAGATCAGATATTTGGAATAAATTCTTATTATGAGGGTGGTGAGGTACTGGGACAGGTTACCCAGAGAAGTCATGGACGTCCCATCCCTGGAAGTGTTCATGGCCAGGCTGGGTGGGGCTTTGAGCAACCTGGTCTAATGGAAGGAGTGGTGGAAGGGCGCTGGTGGGAGGGGGAAGGGCTTGTAATTAGATGATTTTAAGGTCCCTCCTAATCCAAACCATTACATGATTCCATGATTCTGGATAAATCCACTGGTTCCAAACCAGTGAAAGAAAACAAACAAATAAATAAATAAATAAATGAAAAGAAAGGGAGACTAACTCCTTAATTTTCTCATAAATTAAAACTGCAAGAAAATTTCTGAGCTGAAGTTTAAATTCCTAACAGATAATTTATATTACTAGTATTGGATTTTTCTTTATTTGTTAACTATAAAGGCATTTTGAAGGAGAAGAGAGATTAATAATGTGCACGACAAGAACAAAAAACAGGAGATATACAAACAGGAAAAATGTCCTAAAATTCAAACTATTCCTTTTTTTTCACCAAAGGCAAAAAATGTCGCTTTAAACTATAACAATACTATAAAGTGCTTACATATTTCCCAACCCATGCATAACTACTAGAACTCCCTCCAAAGTTCCACTGTAAACCTAATAATAAGAGAATCTGCGGTAAATTGTCCTTCAGTCTGCTTATGTTAGGATAGAAAGAGGATCTATTATCCAGGAGGACAGTACAGTATAATATACTACTGAACACAGAAAGCTAAATAATCATTTAATTGACTATTATAAATGATGTTGTAAAAACATGTTCAATTAATCTGTTTATGTATTATGTGACTTCCTGAGATCCATAGGTGAAAGGTGGGTTGAAGATTTCTGGTAAGAGAGCTTCACCCTGCTTTGACAGAAGCCTATGACGGCAGTTGAATACAGATAGCAACTTCAGGGCCTATACAGACAGGTGAAATTTATTGAATTTGACATATCTAATAACAGGAACCTTTGTTTGTTGGCCTTACAGTTATTGAAGTCCTTAACTACATAAACTTTCTATTGGCTGTTCTCATTTAATTTCTACAATTTTACATGCAAATTGTTGAAAGAGGAAAAATCTGTGAGTAGTCTTATGAAGAGGCTAATGAATCAAGTCAAGTGTGCATGAGGAAAAATGAATGTCCTCTGCATTAGCATTTTTTCTACAAGAAAATCTAAGAGCACAAAAGGGATATTAACAAAAACAAAAACAACAAAAAAAAATTGTTTTCGTTTTTGCTTTTCTTTTTTGTTCTGACTTATTTTCCCTGTGCTATTTACCAGACTTTTGCATACTTAGAAGAACTTTGGAATTTATAATAACAGATATAACTCTACAGCTATTAGAAAAAGAGAGAAGGGATGGCAACAACGATTTCTTCCTTTCCAGTGACTTTAGTACAGTTGGTGACATTATTATAGTATTCCAGTGATGTCCCCAAGCACTTTGGTGTTGTGAGATAACATGAAATAATTTAAATAAAAATATCAACATTTTTTTTTTTAATCTATCACCTCAGTGAAAATATAATTACAACTGATCGTGTCAGGTGTAGACAAAGTTTTATGAAAAAAAAAAAAAACAGAATAAATATCAGCTGTACTCCATCTTTTCAACTCAATGTACCAATCACAACTTATTTTCTGGAAAGCCAGCTAAATGGAATCTACTGGAAAGATATTTGAATGCACAGTTAAATTAAATTAAATTAAATTAAATTAAATTTAAATTAAATTATGCTATTGAAATTTTTAGTAATGCATATACATGATACGTGAAATGTTGAACGTTTATGTTGTCATATCTGTGTTGAAACCCAAGGTAATGATTTCTAAAATTATGTTCATCTTGAAATGGGTAGAATTAGAAAATTATCTTATTATATTTTGAGAGAAAAAATATTTTTTCTTGAGATGAAAAGTGTATGTAATTCACAAGAGATCATAGTGATGGTGCTTGAAATAATGTGTTTTTTTGTTTGTTTGTTTTGTTTTGTTTTTTTTTTTTCTTTTAGCATTTCATTCCAAGTTCTCCCTCTGTTTGATATGGTGTGCATCTCACTGATGATGAAAGGAGACAGACTAACAGTTCTTTGGAACTTCCACTCCATGGGACCAATATGTTAAAAGCAGGGGGAAGTGGTAAAACACACAATATATTCTATTCTAGATACATTAAGAGGGACTTAGTCTCTATATAAAACTCTTCTGGTACCAGGAGCTTGCAGACACAGTTCGTTTTATATTGCTTTTATACTTATATTGCCTGAAAAAAGCAAATAATAATACTTTGGCTAAAGTATTTTGCAGAAGTACTGAACAGAGCCTGGAAAATTAAGCTATAAATACCTATTTCTTGGCTTAAAGAGTTATTTCAGTCTGATCCAGCCATTTTATTATTATTATTATTATTATTATTATTATTATTATTATTATTTATTATTATTATTATTATTATTATTATTATTATTATTATTATTATTATTCTTCTTTCATATATAATGGTAATGAATTAGTTAGGTCCTATTAGTCTAAAATACATTTCTTTCATATTTCCTTCAACTTTTTAAAACATATTACAGTAATTAGTATGTATTACTATTGTTACTTCACTGTTGTTACTCTACCACCCCCCCCAAGATGAATCCAAACAGAAAGATGTCTGTTTCATATTTTAATAACTGAAAATAGAACATTTTTCCATATTATCTCTGCCTAAATTTATTTGCCATATAACATATCCTACTTGATGAAATTGTGTTATAGGATGTTTTGTTAGCAGCCTTCAAGGCAATCAAAATTCTGACACCATGTATTTAAGGGAAACTGATACAGAAGAACAGAACAACAATTCCACTTATCACAATCATATTATCATTCTGAAAGCAGCTTCTACACTGATGCCATATCTATAATTCTCCAGCAGAGAGATAACAAAAACATAAACTTCAAAGACTCTCCAATAAAAATGTTTTTTGCACTTTTTTGATATATTCACACAGATAAGGTATAGAAACATTACTGTCTTGTTTGGTTAGTAGGTTTCTTAGACCATCATCATAGATGGCTCTTGGCAACTTGTCTTTATTATTTTTAGTGTGTCAGAATTTGTTTGTTTGTTTATTATTTTTTTTTTTTCTAAAAAAGATCTTCTGGACAAAATTTTTTAAGTTTTTATGGTAAAACTGTTATAATAAAATTTAAAGATTCATAGCCCTCTTTCAAAGTTACAGCTGATTTATATGTTTTCGTTTTTTGTTTGTTTTGTTGTGTTTTGTTTATTTTTAAATAGTAAATTATGAAAGCACTTTAATCAAATCATTACTTTGCAAATATGACTTCAGTAAATAGTTCAACACAATAGATTATTAACATTTTCCTTATTCCCCCACCTCCCCCCACTTTTTTTTTTTTTTTTCTTTCCTGCTCTTAGATACAGTTATTATTTCAGGTTATTCAAAACACAGTGGACAGAAGTAAACAGATTCAGATTCAGATTCTTCCATCTCTTTATGTTGAATGTACAAAAATTTATTATATTTCCAAATTCTTGTCCTCACAAATTTCATGACTGAGATGAACTTCAATCTCATACTGTTCTTATTCCTTGTTTTAAATTTTCTCTTCTATTCTATTCTATTCTCTTCTATCCTTTTTTTTTTCTTTTTTTTTCTTTTTTTCCCCCCATTATTTATCTATACATTTGTTTTCTTACACATGATACTCCTTCCTATACATACTATCTGTACTCATAGTCTTAGGGTTCTCACACATTCCATCATTATTTCTAGAAGTGACAAAAATAATGTACACTTTTCAGATTCTTTTTGAATTTTATGTATATAAATATACCTTATACCACATTTTGCTAAATTTGTTATTTTAGCAGGGTTGATTCATTTATTTATACATTTTTGTAAAAATAATTTCACTTTTTTTTTTTTAATGTTTTATATTCTATGTTTAAACCAGTCTTCTAATAACACTATATACTTGCAAACTAATCCATCTGGTTGATTACCATGAGCATCCCATGTTTAGCATATTACAAACACTATTACCATAGTGTCTCTTGTCTGAGTATTGGTTTGCCTACTTTAAATTTTCAAGGTCTTATCTTGATGTTTAAACTGAGCTATAAAAAGTAGTGACAAATTTCCTACCAAAACATGAAGAATGTTCATCACATATGATTATTTATATTCAATTATAGTAGTAAAGTTTGGGATTCATTTTTCTAAGAAGGATTACAATAACATATTAAATGAGTTGAAACCATTCAATAAAATTAATTGCAGATGTAGTAAAACATAGCTTTTTGGATGACTCAGTGAGATAAAACATTTTGATCACACCAACTCAAATAAAATAAAAATAATTATTGAAATAATTATTGACATTTGTGCTGATTCAGGTAGTTTTTCTTGGTAATAATGTAAACTGTTACATTTGTCCTTTGTCTACCTCCATGTAAACTATCCTTAGCTGAAAAGAAAAAATAAAAATAGAGAGAGAAAAGAAGAGAAAGGAGAAGGGGGAAAAGAGAAAAGAAGGAACACAAGGAGTAAATATAAAAATAGCTAAGAAAAAAATAAAGAAAATTAAAATTAAAAAAATACAAAAAAAAAGAAAAAAACACAAGAGGAAAGGGAAGGGGAAGGGGAATGGGAAGGGAAAGGGAAAGGGAAAAGGAAAGGGAAAGGGAAAAGGAAAGGGAAAGGGAAAGGGAAAAGAGGGAAATTAAAAAAAAAAAAGAGAGAAAAAAAAATGATCTAGAATGCAAAATGGACTTACCCTTCTACTTGCTGTCAATATTTTTAGAAATTTTATAGCTCCATATTATCCTTAACTATGTCTTGTTCTTAATAATATTTTTCAGGCCCTCTTCTGTTGTCACCTCAGACCACTAAAATTCTCATTGCAGTCTGTTTCTGCATCCTCATGTGCTCCATCTGGATTGTAAAAGAACACCTGTCAGCAGACAACTTAAAAGGAGATCTGTCAGAAAATACGTATTTTAGAGACATTAATTTGAAAAGTGATTAGTGGAGCTATACCAGAGAGCATCCTGACAATCTGAAACTTTAGGAGGTTAATAGCTTACAGAAATATAATTATCATTTATGGACAGTTCTGATTAATGTTTCAGCAGTTCAGTTCTTTGCTAAAATGTCACAAAAATTGAATGAGTATTTTGGGAATAGTTGGCCTGTTCAGCAACAAGCATTACTATTTTCTTTGTCTTTCATGAACGTTCGCATCCTTGAAGCACTAGATCTATCAGTCAAGTCCAGCTGATCTGTGAGATTAGGTAAGTGAATATATAAAGGGAAAATAAGGCAGTGAAAGAATACTTGGAAAACAGCAAGTAGGACTGCACAATAATGACTAACAGATCTAAGATGCATCATAATTTTAACTGATTTTGAAAAGAAAATCAAAATTCCTGAAGTTAGCCATTTTTACCTATCCATTTTCATGTTTTAACACTCAACTATCCAAATTGTTCATTATAACTAAATTGTCCCAGTAGGAAAATCTTTTAAATCCCTGAACATACAGCCTAGAATGATTAGAGTATCTTTCTTGAACACAAATATTTTTAATGCCTTTATTTAAAATGTACATTTATCTTCTTTTATCTACAGTCTTTGTGAATAAATAGTAAACTCAGTAAATATTGAATATCATAGTACCCCCTTGTAGATATTTTTTCCATCTAACAAATTACCAAATCACAAGTTATTCATCAAAGTAAGCTATTCCCTCAAACATATACTGTTCTTCTAAAATAACCTAGAAGTTATGGAAAGACCAGGACAAAGCTGCTTGTTTTTTTGTCCTAAAAAATTAAAAGCATAATTCTGGCCACTGAGGACTTTCTATCATTTAGACATCGGCCTTAAAAAAATAGTCACTAGAGTTCATCAATATACTATGATTATATGTTTGATTACTGAAATAATGAATTTCCCCAAAAGACTACTTTTTACCTCATTTAGATTCCTTGCATAGAAACTGTCTTTAAACATTATTCTGCAAACTCTTTTCTGGTAAAGTCTTTCCTTTCTGAGAGTAAAATAATGTTATCCTGGCCTATTTAGGAGTGCTATTAAGACCTATCATTAAGGTACTTCATTTTATGCTTCCTCCTATATCAAAGTTTATCCATCAGCATTTCTTTTCATCAATTAAAACAGAAATGGATGAGACCTAATCATTGTTATGTGGGATTTCTGATTCTGACTTTTCTAAAAAATGCTTTTTTCTGTTACGTAAAAAAGGGCAATAACAATGGAAAAAAATGAGGGTCCAATTCTGTAAAACCCTTTAAAAAGGGTTTTACATAATTTTTACATAATGTAATTTAAAAAAAAAAACAATATAATAAAGTATAATAAATATATATAATGCGGAATATAATTCTTACCTATGAGGTAAGAATAAGGGTTCAATTGCTTTATCTGACCTCACATGGCTTTTTGTTTGTTTGTTTGTTTGATTGTTTGATTTGCTCAAGCTTAAATTTGTGATCTGTGTGATAAAAAATACCCACCAGATTTGGATCTGAGCTGAGCTGGGATACGCCTAGCTTTTAGATCTTGAAGATTTCATGTGCTTAATTGTCAGCCCACAGGGAGCTGTAACCATGCCAAAAAACAAATCTTCAGATGCCCAGGAAACCTTTATGAGTGAAAAGTCAATTGAGTACAGACTGTAGCTTCCTGAAACACCAGATGGCACTTGATCATGGTATTTGATCATCTAGGTATTGAGGGAGCTAGGCAAAATGAGGAGGCATAAGTCCTCTTATGGGTATAGCAGCTGTTTTCTTTCATGGAATGTGTGTATTTGGATTCTGATACTGTGTTTGACCAAAATAAAACAAAGACGAAAAGAAAACTTCGAAGTGTTTCTGTTCCTGTTAGATTTTCAACCTGAAATTCAGATCAAAAAATGTTAGCCTGGAATGGCTTTATTCTTGTTTCTGAAAGTTATCCAAAGGAAAAAAAAAAAACCATCTTCCCCAACCTATTCAGAGTTGGCCTTTGATATTCGGAGCCTATTTCCTTTCACAGGATCTGAGAAAAGAAGATATATTTAAGAGCGACTGTAGAGAAAGAAAATAGCCTATAATCTTAATAGACATTGAAATACAGTTTTAAATATGCATGAATACCATTCATGCAGATTAATATTATTTTTCACAAATGCCAGCCTATATAAATGGCACTGCATTATATCAGTTTTCTATGGCTGACTGTTTTTTTGTACAAGTGTTGGTAACAGCCATATTTGAGATGTGGACCCTTCCAACCCTTTAGTTAACAGAACGCCTCTATACTTAAATTTTCTCCTTCCACTCTGAATACCTATATAAGCTGTTCATTGCAGCAAAGGAAAGTTCTAAAAATGTGATATGTATAACTTGCTTTACAATGTTCTCTTACTTGACTAAACACAAGAGTGGATAGCAAAAGCAAGACCTGTAAGGGATAAAAAGGTATATCTATAAGAAAGTATACATACGAAGATATGTTTAACTCTAGCTTATTTATAATGTAATTAGCAATCACAATGGAATAAAAAACCTTTTAACCCTTTTAAAGTTAACATCTAGGCTCATGTCAAGCCTTTCGTCTACCAGATCCTCCAAGTGCTCTCCACAGTGCTGCTCTCAATGAGTTCTTCTCACAGTCTGTACTCCTGCCTTGGATTGCCTTGACCCAGGTGCAGCACTTTGCACTTGGACTTGTTGAACGTCATTTGGTTCATAAGGGCCTGCTTCTCCAGCCCGTCCAGGTCCCTTTGAATGGCATCCTGTCCTACTGTTGTGACAACTGCACCACTCAGTTTGGTGTCATCTGCAAACTTGCTGAGTGTACACAACAGCAAGTTGAGAACTAACAGAGTAACTAAAATCCATATCAGATATTCCTCTGACCTATTGCAAACACATTTTAGTGCTTATAAAATTTTAATTGCATGTCAGCTGTGTATGGATTCCCCATTCCAATGATGAGTATTTGCCTTGACTGTAGGCAGGCACATTACGTCTTTTATTCCAGAACCTGATCTCTTAAATAAATGTCGTTTGATTCCTAGCTGACATTCCTTTCTCACTCTTCTGTTGTATGAAGTTAATTTTGCACACTGTGTATGAATCAAGTGTCATATTTCATTTTTATTTTTACTGCACACAGTTTTTACTTATGAAAGAGAAAGCAATCTATAGAAAGAAAAGGAAAATTAATGTAGTCAAATTCCATCTGAAGAAGACAGCTACTCCTCGACAGAGACCTTGATCTAAGGATAATTCCTTGTATGTTCCTAACTTGAAAAATGTGAGTCATCGCCAAATACAAATTTCAGATTTGCTGAAGTACAGTCTTGAGTCAGAACAATTATTTTTAAGGCCATAATCCTTTAAAACACAATGAGCATCTAGTGTTATCTTGACGTTTGTGTGTGAAGCAAGTACAGTTAGGCTCACTGATATAAAGCTGGAACTATATTATTACCTGTCCTTTTAGCAATGTAGACATATAATTCATAAAGCAAGCAAATTAAATAGGAATACACCACTGTATTGGACAGAATGATTTTAAGTATCCTTTGGTGACTCATTCTGTTTTATTTTATAATAGACTTTTATATAATACTTTCCTTGAATGTGTCATTAAAAGAGGATGACAGAAGGTAGGAGGTGAGAATGACTGGATGAAGATTCAGCACCAGATTGGTATTCCATTAATATGAGCTGCCATTTCCTTATCATCAAAGAAAAACATTTGGTTGGATATCCATAACCATAAAGTTTTATTTTTACTAGAGTCTTACATTAAAATAACTCTACATCCTAGTATTTCACTTTTTTAAAGTGATAATTTATTTATTTATTTAGCGTTGGCAGAGATTCAAACAGAAACATTTTAATTTCTCATCAAAAAGTAAAAAGTATATTCCTATGTTATTCGTATGTCCTGCACAGGACATGGAACATCCTGTACCCTGATTTCTCTTTGCCCCAGACACTTAAAGAGAAAAACAAACAAAAAAAAACCACCTTGTATTAGTTACATTAAATTTTATTAAAGAAATAAAAATGATGTTTATAGCTGTAATTAGACAGTCAAAACCAAATAAACAAAAAAAACAGCCAAAATTGCCAGTAGTTGTAAATCCATAATGGAAATATGCTGATAGTGTTCTCCTCGTACTCTGCTTCTGTAAAAACAAGGGATATTTCACCCGAGCAATAAAGTAATGGTAAGATTTTATTTATTTTATTTTTTTTTCTAGATTAAAGTACAGAGAATGAAGAAACACATTTTCCTCCTTTTTCTAAGAAAATCTCTTAAATTATGTATAGATCAAACCAACAATATTAGGGTGGAAAGGCCTTGGAAGGGTGGAAATGCCTTGCAGAGAGATCTGGAAAGATTGGAGAGCTGGGCAATCACCAACCACATGAAGTTTAACAAAAGCAAGTGCCGGGTCCTGCACCTGGGATGGGGCAACCCTGGCTATACGTACAGACTGAGCGATGAGGCACTGGAGAGCAGTCCTGCAGAGAGGGATCTGGGGGTTGTGGTTGACAGCAAGCTGAATATGAGCCAGCAGTGTGCCTTGGCAGCCAGGAGGGCCAACCGTATCCTGGGGTGCATCAAGCACAGCATTGCTAGTCAGTCGAGGGAAGTGATTGTCCCGCTCTACTCTGAGCTGGTGCGGCCCCACCTTGAGTACTGTGTGCAGTTCTGGGCACCACAGTACAAAAAGGACATTAAACTGCTGGAGAGTGTCCAGAGAAGGGCTACTAAGATGGTAAAGGGCCTAGAGGGAAGGCATATGAGGAGCGGCTGAGGTCACTGGGCCTGTTCAGCCTGGGAAAGAGGAAGCTGAGGGGAGACCTTATCACAGTCTACAGTTTCTTCACAAGGGGGAGTTGAGAGGCAGGTGCCAATCTATTCTCTTTAGTGAGCAGGGTTAGGACCCACAGGAATGGTGTCAAGCTGCAACAGGGGAGGTTTAGGCTGGATATCAGGAAGAGGTTCTTCACCGAGAGGGTTGTTGCACACTGGAACAGGCTCACCAGGGACGTAGTCATGGCGCCAAGCCTGTCAGAGTTTAAGAAGTGTTTGGACTGTGCTCTTAGTCATATGGTCTGAATTTTTGAGAAAACCTGTGGGGAGCTAGGAGTTGAACTCAATGATCCTTGTGGGTCCCTTCCAATCCCTTCCAACTAGGGATATTCTATGATTCTATTGTTGAATTGTAAACAATTTACCTTTTTTACCTTTTTTTTTTTTTTTTCAAGACAGGTGAGATTTTCTTGCATTTTGGTTTTAGTATTGAAAAAAAAAAAAGATTAAGTAATTACCAGATTAGTACCTGTGAGGTAGACACCAACATTTAAGTTTTCTCAAATTTATATGCACACCATAACAAGCTTTCTCCTGCTGTTCTTTTTCCTCTCACCTCTGTCCCCTATTTTCTTAATCCTCTGAAGAGAGTAGGTGGGTAACTTTCATTCTGGTCCTGTATAAATTTTTTACTATACTTTCAGCACATTTTATGTATGGCACACTTTGATGGCAATCTAATTGCTATCTCCAAGGCAACTGTCTAGTATTCTGCTTATAGTTATGTTCTTGGAATGGAGAACAAAAGAGTACAGAGTAATTTTTCATAGTATTTCTCCTGCTTTTATGGCAGGGATGTATGGAAAGAGAGAGAAATGGAAGGAAGGAAGGAAGGAAGGAAGGAAGGAAGGAAGGAAGGAAGGAAGGAAGGAAGGAAGGAAGGAAGGAAGGAAGGAAGGAAGGAAGGAAGGAAGGAAGGAAGGAAGGAAGGAAGGAAGGAAGGAAGGAAGGAAGGAAGGAAGGAAGGAAGGGAGAGAGGGAGGGAGGGAGGGAGGGAGGGAGGGAGGGAGGGAGGGAGGGAGGGAGGGAGGAAAGGTGTTTATGAAAATCTGTAAATAACATGGATATTATTTATGGATTTGGATATATTTGTGAATTGGAGTTTCTTTGAGAATCTTAATGTTCACAAAGTAAGTTTCCACTGAGTTTTGCCATTCCAACCAATACTTCTATTACCAATGCTAATTTAAGTTTTGGAGGAAGAATATAGAAAAATAACCTTACAAATGCTTAGCTGTTATTCAGGGAAAGCAGCTGAGCAGTATTTCTTCTATTACTTCAAGAATTAAACTAGCCAGCAGAACTTGTAATATGTTTGTAACAACAATGGCTCAGGTCTTCCCCTTACTGTGTAAGCAAAATCACCACCAAATAGGAGTTTATATTTATATTTGGAATATAGAGAATTAAGTCATTTCCAGAGGTAAGGGGATCAATTTCTACATGACTAACTCCTCCTCACATGTGAGGGGTCTCCTGCATGCAGCTATTGTACAATTGCTGGCATTTCCATATCCCATCACCAGATGGTCAAGATCCTTTATATAGCTGCTGTCAAATTGGGCTGTTGATCAGTCAGCAAATATGTACTTCACAGTGATTAATCCTGCATGCTGCAGTAAGAAGTTTCTTACAGATCAATTCTTCAGCCTGTTACAGTAAGGACTGAAGGAAAATATTTGCTGTATGCAAAAGGGGGGGGGGGGAGGGGGGGGGGGGGAGCACAGATACACCTGATGTATTCTCAGGGAGAAGAGGTATCCTGATGTGGATAAAATTAAGTGTTTGAAAAAACACAGAGTTCATGCCATCAGGTTAAGATGAAAGATGAAATTTAATTTTTATTTTTTTTTTAAATTAAGTATAATTCATATAGAATATATCACTTGTTTCTTTAAATAGAAGAAGCCTCTGTATTCCTGTAAACTTATAGTCAGTCATTGCCTACTGACAAATTAAAGTGACTGGAAATAAAATTTTATATTCCCCATTTTCTTTCTCAGTTCTTGTATATGATATACTTCTCTTCAAATATGGAGCACTCTAAAAGAAAATATATATATTATATATATATATATATTCTGATCTTTTCCTCCTTGTTTTCCAGCTTTTATACATCTTACCCACACATCTACTCTAAATATAATGGCCAGAACCTGAGCTATTTTTTACTTGTTTTAGTGTTGATGAAAACAGAGACAATAAACTAATTATTATACCAGCAACTGAGGCTTTAGAAAACTGAGAAATATCATGAAACTCAATAAAAATCAGAGGAATGTTTAACTCTGTAAGCATTCAATTTGCTTTCAGTGATTTCACTTGCTGAGCATTCTTTTGTATTAAATGTAGGAACAGTGATGCCACAGTTAAAGTGGCGTCAAGTTTTGTTGTCTTTCTGAATTTACAGAAGAGTCATCACTTGTGAGTACAGATTAGGTATTTCCAATGAAAACCCACTTCATTCAGGCTTTAATTTAGTAAAAAAATTTCCATCACATTCTCTTTATTAACATTCTGTTCACAGCTTTTCATGACAGGTGGAACTCAGGTCAAGTGCAAGGTCTTATTATCAGGAGATAACTTTAATTTTATTATAACTTTTATTCTGTGTTTGATGCAAACTTGCTGAGCCCATAATGGTTCCAAATTGTTTAAGCTTATCTGCATTCCTTTTTTGTTTGTTTGTTTGTTTTTTAATTTGATGGTGATGGCAAACTCTGGCAAGGTATCACCTGAAAGCTGATGGTTGCATTTACAAAGTGTATCGAGTATCAAAGAGCTGAAACATCTTTCATTGTAAGCTTTGCAACTCAGATGATGAAATAATTTCAAAAGTAAACTTTCTTTACATTATAAAATAAGTAAAATATAAAAAGCAAAAATATTGTATAAATTTGCATACAGTAGAAAATGAAATTTGCAATGGGTTTCATAGCAACTTTAGAAATGCAGGAGAGTGAAGAAACTCTAGAAGCAATGTTTGGCAAGATTTCCCTCTGAAGTCAGTGACAATTTATCCATTTACACCATATATATATATGTATATTTCATGTAAATTTAATACTGTTATTTTATTGTAAACAAAAAATAAATAAATTCCAGTTTTGTCATCAAATGCATGCTGACGTCTACTTCACAGTCCTAGAAAACAAAATTATTTTGTTTATTAATTTCTTTTTTACAATGAAATAAATATTTTTTAATCTAAGTGAATTAGGAAAAAAATATTGATATAATGTTTAATTTTAGAAATCTGATTTGCAGTACATGGTCTTCACAGCATTTCTAAATGTTTTTTGATTTGGAAAATTCATTGAATATTACTTCATCACTAGATTAATAATTATGATAATCTGTTTTAATGTATAATTAATATATATATTTCCGCAGATATATCAACAACACAAAGACAAGACTTCACCATACATCTTAAGATTTCATGAAACCGTAAAGTATTGCCAATTTTTGAAGCTATTGAAGTTACTCTACAGTATGTGTTAGCCTTTATTGCTTTATTTATTGATTTTAATGTATGATGATGAGTTTATGTAAGTGTTGACCCACTGAAATCATGCCAAACCTGTTAAATATGCAAATTTATAGTGAAAAGCACAGATTATTTACCAGTAAATGACAATATGCAGAAAGAAGAAGTGCAGAGAGGAGATACTGATGATTCATATACCCGTTTTCCCACCATTTTTTTGGATCAATCTAGTAAAACATTCCATTTTTCATTTTATGTGCTCAAACAATCCTACATATCTCAGACTCAAATATTCTACAAAGGCTGTTTCAAAGATTATTTTTTTCTTAAGTTCATGTGATTCGTTAATTTTAAAATTATTTAGTGTTGCTGCTCAATACGTAATTTACTATTAGATTCTTTTCATTTGCTTTAGTTTTATAAGACCTCTGTGTTGACCTCTGTGTCTGAAGTAGTCTTGTTTAGAAAACTGACTTTTAGTCTACAAGATTTCCTTCACCTATGACTACTTGAAAGGGTGATTTCTGCGTGTCAGATCCCCCTTCATAACTTTGGTCCTGAACAATGTCATTGAAACAGATCCATTGGTATGCCTTAGAGTGGGGTCCCCATCCTGCAAGATTATTTATTTATTTATTTTCCTGTTGAAGGTAAATTGAATGACAGCACAGCTGAAATCTGATCAGATTAATAATAAATAAATAAATGATGTTGCTTTTAACAGCAATTTAGTCTTACCCAAGAGCTCACTTTTTACCTTGGTCATCATGATTATTTTTAATTATTCCAGCATGCTGTGGTATGTTCCATCTCTTTCAACAAGTATCATGCTTTATTATTCACTTCAGATTTCTAAAAAAAAAAAAAAAATGTACTTTGTACTACATAAATACCAAAACCAATAAAATAATTCTCTCTTAAACAGTATTAGAGATCCAAGTCTTTTATCTCTTTTTCTTGCAAAATTTAAAATTATATTAGGTTTGGAATTTTGTTAGTGATAAACAATTGTACAATGAAGTTACATTAATATGTGTAAAACTACTTTGTACAAATAACAGGAGTGAAGTAAATATAGAAAGTTACTGGTTATCTTTTTCCAGGGCTTATGAAAAAAAAAACATGTTGAATATAGGCCATAAATTGCCTTCTATAAGGCTTTAATATGAGTATTAGATCTGCAACTGTAAGTAATCAGATTACTTAAAAAGAAAGGGATAGAACTGGAGGTGTCTTAGTGTATTTTTTCTCCAAAATGTTATTGTGATTTAAATGTTTTAATCCACAGTTATTCCTCAAAGATACAGCATGGTTAATGTCAGACTTGCATACTTATTTGACTCACTGAGGGAAAAAAAAAAAAAAGGAAACTAAAAGTTTCATTCATCTGAAAGTTTACTGTTCTGCTTTTGACCATGTATGTTCTGCAGACTTTCCTCTTTAGATATATGAATATGTGATCCAGACTTAGGACACAAAAGTCACTGAAAGAAACATCTTTCATTCTTCTCTCAATCTTTCAGTATTCCCTGTTGCCTTTATACACTACCACGTACAAACAGGTGTTCTGGAAATATGTTATCTGACCAGTAATAGATATTTGCACCAAAAAAAATACCCGTATAATTTCATGAAACTTGGAACTATATTATTCAAAACTGATTGATAATGAGACCTGCTTGCTGAATTAAAGACCTGTCTTACTGTCTTATATTTGCAGTAAGTTGTTTCTGAACAAGAACTACCACTGATTTTGATAACAACAACAACAAAAAAATACTTTTAATATCACTTAGTTTACGTGTAGTCAGACATTTGGCACATGGATAATCACTGCCATTACAAGCCCTTCACTAATGAAAACAGGTGCTGTTGCTTACTGTTTAGTGGCTGTGATTTATCATGGAAACTTGCTCTGCCTTTCACATCAGCCTTAATGATGAATCACATGTCTGCTAAAGGTCTGAGGATATTTCACTTCACTTCACTCTTCTGATTCATTCACACAGTAGGTGTCTATTGAAATTTGTGTTTCTGTGCTTGGTCTTACTTAAACCTTTTTTTTTTGTTATTACAGGCAAGAAAGCTTCCAGCAGACCTTTTTTAGATCTCAGTGGTGACTGCTTTTGCAGGAGTGACTCAGAGAGCAGGTCTCTTAAAATGTTTATTGCCACATTAAATTAGCTGGACTAATCATAATCCTTCAAATGATAAACGTGTAGTAACTCAGCTAGTATAAGCAGATCTAAGACCAGTCTGTGACTGAAAGGGGCACTTCCATCCCTTCATCCCTGACATATGTATTTAGTGTGCGAATGTTCTCCAAAGCAGCATTCAACAAGTAGGATCAGACCCATAAAATTTCGGGGGGGGGGGGGGGGGGGAGGGGGAAGAGGGACTTGATTTTAAATTTTCAGTCCTTCAGATTAGTTGGCTTATCTGATAGCTGGCTAAGTACTTATATCAGTGCTGCAGTCAGTGACTAAAAGGGGTAGATCTTATTGCTTTTGGTCAGGGCTTACAGAAAATTCAAGAGTAATGTAAGCCAGACAAAACTGTACTCACACCATCCCCAAAGGAAAATTTACCTCTCAGTCCAGAAACCACTGCATCTCCACAGCAAGGGGGTGATGTAGGACACTGTGGGGTGAGAAATCTACTCTTACGGTGGAGGGCTTTCTAAGCCAAGTGTGTAATGGCCAAACATACATGACAATGTCTTACATCTGCCACTTCTGACATACACTGGGAGGACATCATAATGCAGTCTAAGTTCTGCAGCAGAGACACATCCTTCTCCATCTGCAGCATGGAAGTTGAAAAGTTGCTGTTTGGAACCTGCAGCCCCCCACACCCCCCAGGTCTGCCACCTTCCTCTGGGGTCAGTGCCTTTTTTGCATTTCCTACCCTGCTTCAACCCAAATGAGGGTATTTAAATCAGATTTACTAATTAAAGTGTTCAAGCATTCCTTAGCTAATTTTGCTGGAAACCAAGAAGGGGCTGTTCATAGGAAAAGCTCGTCTGGCAGATGGGAAGGGAAAGGGTGGTTACTTCTACCAGGGAGGTGGGAAAAATCAGCTGGGAGTGAGGTGTCATCACTCCATTTCAGTCAGCACAGCTGCAGACGGAAGATGATTTCTTTCTCCACCCATTGTACTTCATATCAGGGGTAGACTAACTTCAAATCTAATAAGTAGCTTCAGAAGTTTCACAGGATGAATTTAGAGCTTGATGAAGCATGAGTCATATCCAATGAAGGAGGTCAGAAGTACTGCTGTTGAGGTTTACTCCATGGAAATTATGTGGAAGAGGCAAGTTTAAAAGCCTTGGTTAAAAAGCTTTTGCATCTCAGAAATTTTCTCATTGCTTATCTCAGTTAAATGAAGAAAGTGAATCCATTGCTTTGTGTGGAATTCTGCAGCGCCAAAATTCATGAATAATTTATGATAAGAAATAAAAATTGTAGAGCATGCTCTCTTAATTCTCTTCACTGAGTATGTTATTAACAAATGATTTTGTGTAATTCAAGGGTAGAATAAATAGATATAGATTTTATTATAACTCAGATATTCTCTCTGTCCCTCATTTTCTCTTCAATACGAGGAGAGTAATATTTGAAATTAACTTTAGCTTTAAGTGTTAACTACTTAACTTAAAATGGAATAATTTCATATTCCATTTAGTGTTAAGCTAAAGGGAAAAATTACATTTATGATTCCATATAATGCTAAGAAAATACTTTTAATGATTTTTGGAACACAATATGCAGTTTTAAAGGAATGTTTTTGGCTCTTGTTTAACTCCATTAACCTCATGCAAAATATAATTTATTTTTATTTTTGCTCTTGCTCATTCCTTTTCCTGTCATCATTAAATGTTGTGCTGTTCTTAATGATGGCATAAGGAAAGCATAAATTAGGAAGGAGCAATACTTAATCCAGATCAGGTACAGGCAACATAATACCTCCTACTGTGCCTTTAACATCTGTGATATTCAGTATTCTCAGCTGGTCTACCATCTAGTTATTTACAAAACGTCAGCTTTTCACTATCACACAAGAATGGGCATAGTCTGTCTGGCACAGCCTTAGGCAAAAGTCTAGCTATCAGGGACTGGGAATCGTTATTCTCGTCTTTATGTTGATCGCAAATATTTTGATCGCAAATATTTTGAAATATTTTTTGAAGGGCTTCATAATGTGATGTGATATTTGGTTAAATTTTACTCTGATATTTGTTGGTCTTTTTCTTTCATGAGATAAATCCATATTCATCATCTTCTAGCATGAAAAAAAAAAAGAACAAAAAGCATGCAGAACCAGTCTCTGATAGGATATTTCATACTGTGATAGGACAAAGGATTGGAATTACAAATAATTTATCTTGCAATGCATGTATTAGCCATAAATCACTATCAGATTTTCAGAAACCCTGATATTCTATAAAAAGATTAAAAATCCTTAACTCTTCTTCAGTCCCCCTTCTGTTGTTCCCTATTTCCACTTTTTTTTTTTTTTTTTTTTTTTGTCAGTGACATTAATCATACTGTTTGGAAACATACTATAAAGGCAAAAAAAATATTTCAGATATTTTACTCTGACAGAGGTAAATGTTTCTATGCAAAGAGTTGCTACAACAGGAAGGTCAAATAGTAAGGAACAGTGTATAACAGTAAATAGCACACAGATAGAAATGCAGGAGTGCAGACTGGGTTGGGGATCCTTCTCTGATAAATGCGATGATAGTGCATCTAATTAAATACTAAAGACATACATAGAAACAATGAGTTAAAGTATTTTGTTATAATTTTATATAACGAGTTTTAGAAATGCAAATTCAAATTAGGTGGATTAGGTAAACACAGCAAGGGAGAAGACAGAAGTATTTAAAATAAAACAAAATGAGTTGATTTAGAAAAAAAAAATCTGATAACCCTGGGTACAGATGTAAAACAGAAGTTTCCCTATGACTCCTAATTCAGGTTTGGCATTATTTTTCACCTGGAGTTGTGCATCAAAGAGTCCAGAGGAAACAACACTCATATAGCATGTTCTAATGGGATCAGCAGAAATTCATTTTCTTGGGAATAACACGCTGTCCAAGTGTTACTATTTAGAGACTGACTGTTGTAGCAAAGGGGTTTTGAGGTAGCAATACTTTTAAATAAGTCAGATCTCAAACTTTCTTGACACTAATGTCTATGAAACCTTATTTTTCAATGTGGTCATATTCTTTCGTATTTCACAGAGTTACTCTAGATCACACACTAGATATAGTTTTGGAGGAGAAACCATTTTTATTATTATGTGTTGAATTTGATCTAATGATATGTAAAGTAATATGTTAAACAATATTTAAAAATATGGTTTTACATAACTTTCACATCCCCTTTATAAAAATAACAGGTAACCTGAAAGCCCTATTAAAAATTTCCCACTGGTATCTGACCATTTTGCACAGGACCATATGAGACTATTCATCTGTGGATGTATCTCCTATTTCAGACTTTAACTTGGCATTTACAGGTGAAGCCAGTACATAAAGCCACATACCTACATTGATTAGTGTACTGGTACACATACGAAATTTAGACAAAGTTCACTGTTTTCTGACTACTTGTTAAATGGGAAATAAATTTTCCTCATAGTTTCATTCCTTTATGAACTTGATCAAACCTCAGTAGTGCACCAAACTTATGATTTATCTTACTTTCACAGATAGACACACTGAAAAGATGCTTTTGTTTGTCTTTACTTTTTTTTTTTTTAAATACACATGATCTAAGCCCTGCCAAATCATAAGCTTTTCCTTTATCTTGACAAAAGCAAAATTATAATATACACCAGCTCGGCAATGTTATTTCCTTAGCTTTTGCAAATCAGCACATCGTTTGATAAACACAATAATTAGTACTTTCAGAAAATAATTCCAATAGAGAAGCTTTTCAGCTAAAGATATGATTTTCAGTTCTTTGTAATTGCTCATTATTCCTTTTAACCAATGAAATGTTACTCATTTTCACAGAAAATGTAAGCTTGTCTAGAATAACAACAACAATATATATTTTAAATCCTGTTTTAACTATATATATATATATATATATTTCTTCTATTGATATAAAATTACTCACACAGAAAGTGGTTGTAAGGAGAAAAAAAACACTATTTCTGAGATGTATTATTGTCTTCCAATCTGCTCCTAAATTAAAAACAATTGATGTTAGATGGGTCAAGTCTCTTGTCAATTAACTGGATGTTTGACTGAAGAATTCATCTCACAAAAGGTTTCTGGCCACCATTATCATGTAAAGGTCTTATGCTACCCTATTTGCATAAACCTTTCTAGAGCATACTTAACAGAGGAGAGGAATGGGAAAAGCAGTTGGTAAAAGAGGTGATGACTGACTCCCTTTTAGAGATTATTCTAGGACAGGAATGTGATGACATAAACACAGTATACATTTTGTTGTTCAAAAGAAGTGTTGCCTTCCTCAGTCCAGAGTCCTGGATGTACATGGTTTTCTCTTCTCTTCCTGCACTTCATCTCAGTTCTGTTTCTGAAACACATCTGTGGCATGGAATAACAGGCACACTAAACTATTCCTATGAATAGCTTAGTATGAATTGAATTGTGGCAGAAACAGTTTTGATATGTTGTGTAACTATTAGGCTATATATGTCTTTTTATGAAAGAATCAGACATAGTGTTAAGATCATTTTAAGGTTCTTTTTGTACACACGGCTTTACTCTACATTATGTTGTTCGTTTGTCTGTTGTTTTTTTATAAAAGAAAAAAATGCAAATTAAACTCTTAATAATTATTATTATAGCAACAGCAGCTAGGCTTATATTGCTTCCCACCAGGCTCATGAGGTACATTAAGAGCAGCTGTACTAAAAATGAAACAAAAAGAAACTTGTAATTCAAAAATTGAAATTGAATTGAAAAGTGTTACCATGTTCATTAAATATAATCCTATTCTATTCAACAACAACAACTGCAGAAACACTGCAACAGAAGGAGAAAGTGCTGAGGATATTGTAGGCATCATCTAAGAAAGCAATCTGACTGGGGTCCTGAAATAGAAATTGCTATGGTGCTGGCAAAGGCGACCCATCTTTAAGCACACAGTTATGTCTCTGCTGCGGGTACAGAGAGATGATGACATTGATACTGGATGTGGAACACCTCTTGAACCCATGGGACCACATTTGTGAATCCAGAGAAAGGATGGAAGTGGCTGGCAGCTTGCCTCATTTCTTTTGGTCCACCCTTGTACATGCATGTTATGCTACAGCAATGTTTTAAACCACATTTAAAAAAAAAAAAAAAAAAAAGGAGATAAAAAGTAGATTTAGTATTTTCTCACAGGAGGTAGCCTAGAGCCAAAATTTCATCCTGATTGCTCTGTTTTCCTCAATGTACGCTTAAGTGAGTGATATCTGGATCTTAACCATTAAAAGATGTCTCCATTAGAAAGAGATTTTAATTCACTGTCATTTAATTAATTACCTCACTTGTGACTTTCAGTATTTTTCAAGTCCTGGATTTAATCTCTTTACTAATTGTTGGCTGTGCTAGAGATTCAAACTGGAATTTGCCTGTTTTCCTATACCATTATTCATTGTAAAGAATAAGAAAGAATGGAACAAAATATCTGAATGCAGCAGTGATGTGAGGAAAGAACTATTTTTACTGTCTATGTCATAAGAGTTATATTTTCAGTTCCACAGCATGTTTTGTGAAAATATCTTCAAATGTTTAACTTTTTTTTTTTTTTTAATTTAATATTAAGGAAGAATTATCTTCTTAGAGACAATTGTTTGCAACATAATTCTGTTTAAATTTTGGTTTTCTACATTAGAAATCTCTTTTTTTTTCTGTTGCAAGTTATATATTTTTTTAAAGTATCTGTCACTGAAAATAAATGTATTGGAGATTTTTCATAGTTTTTGAAATAGTAATGATATTCTTGATAATTCCTGGAAAGCATAGCACAGTTAGAAGTGTTATTTGTTCAACGTTATGTGTAGACATGGTTGGAGAGGCCTGTGTCACAATCAAAGAAAAAGCTTCCTAACGGGGCCTTACTACATAGCTGTATATAGGTCTCCTTATTGTCTATGTCCCTGAAAGCTGTTCTACTGTTGAATCAAGCCATAATACTTTCTTATTTTTATTCTGTCATTTTTCCTGTGTATATCATCACTGCTTAGATTCTTATAATAGAAATGTGCTCTACTGTCCCATCTTAAAGCTTTATGATGTGTACAGATCACATATTCACACACAAACATACATGCACAAACACCAGCAGTGCTTTTTGTAGTACCTTCTTTTGTTTATTTCTCTCTTGAGTGCTATTGGAATCAAGACCTCTACCACATTACAAGGACTATCGACCTGTTGTGGTTTAACCGGGATGGCAGCTAAGCACCACACAGCCGTTCGCTCACCCTTCCCACTCCCCTTCAGTGGGATGGGGAAGAGAATCAGAAAAAAACGTGAAAGCTTATGGGCTGAGATAAAGACAGTTTATTAGTACAGAAAAGAAAGAAAAATCATAGAATCATAGAATATCCCGAGTTGGAAGGGAGCCATAAGGATCATCAAGTCCAACTCCTGGCACCGCACAGGTCTGCCCAAAAGTTTAGACCATGTGACTAAGTGCACAGTCCAATCTCTTCTTAAATTCAGACAGGCTTGGTGCAGTAACTACTTCACTGGGGAGCCTGTTCCAGTGTGCGACCACCCTCTCGGTGAAGAACCTCTTCCTGATGTCTAGCCTAAACTTCCCCTGCCTCAGCTTGACACCATTGCTGTGGGTCCTATCACTGGTGATTAAGGAGAATAGGTCACCTGCCTCTCAACTCCCCCCTCACGAGGAAGTTGTAGACTGTGATGAGGTCCCCCCTTAGCTTCCTCTTCTCCAGGCTGAACAGGCCAACTGACCTCAGCCACTCCTCATTCGTCTTCCCCTCTAGACCCTTCACCATCTTTGTCGCCCTCCTCTGGACACTCTCCAACAGTTTAATGTCCTTTTTGTACTGTGGTGCCCAGAACTGCACACTGTCCTCGAGGTGAGGCAGCACCAGCTCAGACTAGAGCGGGACAATCACTTCCCTCGACCAACTAGCAATGCCGTGCTTGATGCACCCCAGGATACAGTTGGCCCTCCTGGCTGCCAGGGCACACTGCTGGCTCATATTCAGCTTGCTGTCAACCACAACCCCCAGATCCCTCTCTGCAGGACTGCTCTCCAGTGCCTCATCGCCCAGTCTGTAGTATAGCCAGGGTTGCCCCGTCCCAGGTACAGGACCCAGCACTTGCTTTTGTTAAACTTCATGTGGTTGGTGATCGCCCATTATTATTATTATTATCACCTATTATATTATTATAAATAATAATGATAATAGCGCTACTAAAATAACATGTACAAAACAAGTAATGCACAATGCAATTGATCACCACCTGCTGACCCATAGCCAGATTATCCCCAAGCAGTGTTCTCCCCACCTTGCCCAGTGTGGTGGTTTTACTCAGGTGGGCAGCTGAGTTCCACCACAGCCGCTCTCTCACTCCCCCCTCCTCAAAGAGGAAGGGGGAGAAAATACGACAGAAAGAGCTCAAGTTTTGAGATCAGAATGATTTAATTAAAGGGAAAGGGAAAGGGAAAAAAAAAAAAAAAAAAAGGCCGTGCGGAAGCACAGAGAGAAAGAGAAAAAAAAAAAGTTATTCTCTACTTCCCATCAACGAGCGATGTTCGGCCACGTCCTGGGAAGCAGGGTCTCAAAATGCGTAACTGTTGTTTGGGAGGACAGCCCCCTCCCCCACGAGAGCCCCCCTTTTCCCTCCTTTTTATTGCTGAGTGTGACATCATGTGGTATGAAATATACCTTTGGTTGGTTTAAGTCAGCAGCCCTGGCGATGTCCCCTCCGCATCACTTGCCCACCCCCAGCCTGTTGGCTCTTGGGGGCTTGGAGGGAATCCTGATACTGTGCCAGTACTATGCAGCAATAGACACAACACTGGAGTGATACCAGTGCTGTTCCAGTTACGAGTGCAGAACACAGCACTGTGCGAGCTGCTGCAGGGAAAGGTGACTCCATCCCAGACAGACCCAGCACACTCAGCCACCCCATATTAATTGTTCAGTGTGACATGATATGGTATGGAATATCTCTCTGGACAATTTGGGTCAGCTATCCTGGTTCTATCTCCTCCCAGCTCCCGATGCACCCCCAGCCTGCTCACTGGCAGGGCAGTGTGACAAGCTGAAAAGCCCTTGACTTAGTGTAAGCACTGTTCCGCAACAATTAAAATATCAGTGTGTTATCAACATTATTCTCATCCTAAATACAAAACACAGCACCCTACCAGATTAACTCTCTCCAGGACACTATCAGGACACTACCTTCTGTGGTTTACCAGGGTGTTAATAGAACAATTAGAGCATGAACCACTATTTTTTGTACTCTCCACAGCTCTGCCCAAATTTCTTTTCTACTCAAAGACTTAAAGTTCTCTCTCTCTCTCTCTTTTATTTTATTTTATTTATTTTATTTTATTTTATTTTATTTTATTTTATTTTATTTTATTTTATTTTATTTTATTTTATTTTATTTTATTTTTCGTTAAAAAGAGGAACTTACTCTGGTTGTTCATATCCTGGAAAATTCAAACTCTCTCTCAGCCAACACACTTCTCTGAAGTGATTCTTTACATTCAACATCATGACCTAGATCTGTTCTGCTTCTAAAGATGTAGGTCCTGCACATCTCAGAAACTATATGTGGGTGAGGTTTTGTTAATCTGTAAATAATACAGTGGTTTCAGATTTTTTTTTTTTTTAAAAGCAAAATTGTGTATCCTGTATTCCGAAAAGTATCTTAAAAAAACTCTAAGACACTTGTGAAGAGCTACTTTTTCCATTTACAATCTAAAAGCACAAAACAGAAAAGGTAAGACTGAAAATAAAACATGGAGACTGAAAATGAAAACTTTTTATTCTTTTTTTTCCCCCCTCACAGGGGTATTTCTATTCCCCCTTAGAAACCTGATATACATTGTGATGAAAGAACATCATATTCATTGCTTATTCATGATGGACCGTTATATTAATTACTTATTATATTATTCATTAAATGCAAGATTTTGGCCAAGGTTCTTTTCCTGAACTGCCTTTCTATATAATTACTTATCCAACATATTTCCTTAAAATGTGAGAGCAGATGGATTAAATAAGCAGGCTAATTGAAAGAAATTGATTATTTAATAAAGAATAAGTGAGTATTGGTCCTAAACAATATGAATAATTTGCTTTCAAACTGCAGGGATTTTTTCATTAAATGCAAAACATAGTCTTTAAGATTTGGTTTCACAGTATTTTAGGTGAAAAACTTACCACTGTTTTCTACAGAACATCAGATCAAAACAATAAAAATTAACCATGAGGTTAATTCTCAGTTAACAGCCAAAAATATGGAGCTATAGATTATTTAAACAAGTATATATTTTAATAAACACAGTAGACATTTGAAAATTGTAAAGCATAGCTTGTATACTGTTTGCCTCATCATAAAATAATTAACAAATTTGAAATTTGTCTGAATCTTTTCAAAATATTTAATTCAAATTTGATGTCATTAAAATTTAATGGTTTGATGAACTCTTCATAGAATCACAAAAGTATGAAGAATACGAACTCTGTTAGGGTATAGTGGGTTTACATGGCAAGGTTTCAGTAGCAGGGGGCCATAAGGATGGCTTCTGCAAGAAGAATCCAGAAGCTGCCCCATGTTAGATAAGGGCCCCACCACTGGCAAGAGCCAGGCCAGTAAGTGATGTTGTCTGTGCCTCTGTGAGAGCATATTTAAGACACGGAAAAACAAACAAACAAACAAAATAAAATAAAACAAAACAAAATTAAACAAAACAAACAAACAAATAAACAAAACTGCTGGGGACACAGCAGCTGGGAGACAGCGAGGAGTGAAAAACAGCTCTGCAATCACCAAGGTCAGTGCAGCAGGAGGGCAGGAGGTTCTCCATGCGTGCAGCAGCAGTTCCCCTGTGGCCTGTGGAGAGGCCCCTAGTGGAGCAGGCTGTCCCCCTGCAGCCCATGGGTCCCACACGGAGCAGATCTCCACGCTGCAGCCCGTGGAGGAGCCCACGTGGAGCAGGTGGATGTGGCCTGGAGGAGGCTGCAGCCCATGGAGAGCCCCCGCAGGAGCAGGCCCCGGGCCGGAGCTGCAGCCTGTGGAGAGGAGCCCACGCAGGAGGGGGTCTGGGGGGAGCTGTCACCTGTGGGGGACCCGTGCTGGAGCAGTTTGCTCCTGGCAGATGGACCCCGTGGTATGGACCCATGTGGGAGCAGTTCTTGAAGAGCTGCTGCCTGTGGGCAGCCCCCGCAGGCTCAGTTCGGGAAGGATGGCATCCTGTGGGAGGGACCCCACATGGAGCAGGGGCAGAGAGTGACCAAAAAGGAGTGGCGGAGATGAAGTGCTATAGACTGACCACAACCCCCATTCCCCTGTTCCCCTGCACCGTTCAGGGGAAGGAGGTGGAAGAAGGTGGATGGGGGGAAGACATTTTTGGTTTGTTTCCTTCGTTCCTCACTTCTCTAGCTTGTTAGTAATAAGCAATAAATCTTACCATCTCCCCACTCTGAGTCTGTTTTGCCTGTCACGATAATTGTTGAGCAATCTCCCTGTCCTTATCTCAACCCCTGAGCCCTTTGCATTGTATTTTCTCCCCCTTTCCTTTTGAGGAGGGGGAGTGAGAGAGCGGCTGAGATGGAGCTTGGCTGCCCACCCAAGTAAAGCCACCACTTAGGGTTATGGTATAACTAAGGAATACTGATCCCCTGAGTCCATTTGTTAATCTACCACCTTTTCATGAAGGCAGTTTGGTAAATTAAGTCTATTCAGCTCTGAGCTGATGCATGAAAAAGCATCTGCAGAAAAACAAACAAGCAAACAAACGACAACAACAACAAAATACCTAACATATTCCAATAGATGAGTATCTATGAGTTTCGTGTTCCCTACAGGGAGAAATCCTTTTTTGTGTGTAAGGTCATTAAAAAATGTTCAGTGTCAAGGGTTACTGTCAGTCATCTGAAATGCAGTGCCTTGTTTTCTCTTTTCCATAACATTGCAGTTATTAGAGAAGATTATTTTGGGGGTTGATAGTTCTTTTCTTATTAATTTCCCAGATGAAACTTAACAAATATGTGTGTGTAAAAGTCAACTGTTGACGTATCAACCTTTAAAAATGTTTCAAAGCAGGGAAAACTTCATAAAAGGGGGCAAAAAGCTCTCAATCAGATTAAAAGATCAAGAAAAATCTTCTCAGATGGGATTTGAGTGAGTTTCAGCAACAAAGTCCAAAACTTTCATGCTTATTTCCTGTATTTGTAATCAGAACAAGGTGTCTTCTTTCATCACCTGAAGGTTTCCTAGATGCCAATTATCATCTGAGCTAACTCCTGTCTTGACCACGTTGGGAACCTGCAAGTGGGTGTTCTGACAGGTCACAAAGGTGAATATCCTGAACCATCCCCTTTCTGACAAGAATACTCTCCTGTTTGGGAGAGTCACTCTCCTTGGTCTTGATGAATCTTCTCAAGATGAGTGCTGAACTATAGATCTCGAGCAAAGGAAGGAAACTGTCACCTTTGCTGGGGCACCTACCAGTTGGGCACAGAAAGATCACATACAAATTCATTTAACTTAAGTGGATAGGAGTAATTCTTAAATTGCTAGGAGTAAATTTAAAATTACCTAAATTACTTAAAAAAAAAAAAAAGTTTGCTTTTGGATTTATCTTCTAGAGATATCCTCATTCATGGTGCAGGTGGAAAAGATGCATTTGAGGTTTCTGTGAAGGTGTCAATCATCTAAATAAAGTATTGCACTGCCTCATTTATAGGATCCTAATAGCTTTATTGGATTTGGTCCATTTATCTTACTGTGCCAATCTGGCAAAGAAACTAGAATAGTATCAGCCACAGAGGTGGGGGGGAAAATGAGGGGGAGTGGGTGTTAAAGAGGATGAAGAACCATGTAGAGACTCAGGTAGCTCCATTACTTAGTTGTCTTTGCCAGGCCACTTGTCCTACCCCAATTACTGGCACTCATATTTACCTTCTCTGTTTCACATGATGAACTTGCTCTCTTTTATCTCTCACCCATTCACAAAATCACTGCCGTTGCCCTCTACTCAGCACCCTTCTACTGCTCCCCCATTATGGTGTTTTTCAACCAAGACCTTCCAAATCTTGTCTATTTAAGACCAAAGAAAATGCACTAGGATAATACATCTGAAAAATTAATTCACTCCGTTGTGTCCAGTGCTCCTTCTGAGTAAAAAGTGAAGATCTGAACCTCTTTAAGTCTGAACAGAAATGCAAAGAAAACAGGTGATAATGTTAAATTTAATTTGACATTGTGGATCTTTTTTCCAGGCTGCAGATTAACTAGAATAAATATGACTTCTATTAACTTCTCTGTGAAGACACTAATACTTGTTGACCAGAAGTCTTTAGTTTAGCCTTCATTTCATTTGCATACATTGAAAAGTGCGTAACTTTGAAATATCAAACAGTTTAAGTTGTGTTCCCTTATTAGACATTACTGTCAGTTTTAAAAGATTTGCAAATATAGGTCGATCAGCTTCTGACTTTCATAGGTTGGATTGGGTTAAAATGGTTGTTCTCTATTATACATATATATATATATGTATTTTAAATTAAATAAAAATATTTATTATTCCAGACTGTTAGGGGCTTAAATGATATTTGTATGGGCGGGCAAGGCTGCTACAGGTAGCCTTAGAACTTTAGGATTGCTTTATGCAGCTATAATCTTAGCCAATAATAACTATTTTTTTTTAATTATTTTTTCCCTCCAAGACATTACATGGCCATCAACAACAGCTTGCAGCTTCTTCATCAGTAATGAAATTTACCCTTGTGTAGAGGTAAATCAGTAAATATATGGATAATTTAGTTAACTTGTGTTTCCATCCAGTTTAGAAGCTCTAGTACTAGCATGCACCAGGGGAGGTTTAGGCTGGATATTAGGAAGAACTTCTTTACTGAAAGGGTTGATAGGCATTGGAATAGGCTGACCAGGGAAGTGGCTGAGTCACCATCCCTGGGGGTCTTTAAAAGACGTTTAGATGTAGAGCTTAGTGATATGGTTTAGTGGAGGACTTGTTAGTGTTAGATCAGAGGTTGGACTAGGTGGAAGTCTCTTCCAACCTAGATGATTCTGTGATTCTGTGATAACATTAATACACAGGTATGGAGCGGGGCGGGGGGAGGGGGGGGGGAGGGAATCTGTTTAATAAAGTATTTTGCCTATTAAATTATATTATAAAGAAAAATGCATATTCAGAGGTGCCGCGCTGTGAACAAGGTATTAATTTTAAAATAAACCACTTCTAGAATATAGGGCAAGCACAGTCATTTCTAATAAATCCTTTCTCCTCCCATAAAATTATAGTCCACCATCTCCTACAGAAAGGAGAAGAAAAACAAAATAGTTTCCTCTTCTGGGATATAATTAGAAGGAAAAAAGAAAAACAAAAACGTTTCTGTGTAAACCTACTCTTATACACTGTTACCACTAGACTTTGTTGGGTTCAGACTTTAAGGCAAACTTAAAGTCTGACTTCTGGCAGACTTTTGTTGAATAGTCCTCAGTGTTACTGTTTATGTTTCATAACATTGTTTTATGCTGCTTCCAAAGTCTCAGCTTTATCTTGTACATGCAAAAAAAGATCTTCTGGATATTGTGCCTGGATATTTTTTTATGATCTCACATTCAATATTATTCCACCCTATAATATTTAAAATATTTCTTTTTCCTAGAGGCTGCTCGGAACCGTTGGCTAGACATTAGAGATTACTAAACTTCAATGTCTAATTACCAGTCATATTTGATAATTGCTAAGAAATTAATTACGTGATTGAAAAAAGCTCATTCCTTTAGAGTTATCAATGTAATATTCACCTCAAAACATTTTAAAAATTTAATGTATATGCATATTCACCAAATGTTTTTGAAACAGACTTTAATGCCTTTGGTAAACATAATTGTAAAAGGATTTTTTTAACTAATTGATTAAACACAAGGTATTATTTTGCCTGAAATTGCTGTTTAGTATATGCTGAGCTACTTCAGCATCTGAGTGACATTTAGAGAGGGCTGGTGAAGCGGTAAATATTTTTAATAGCTTCTCACATGTTGTGCTTACATATTACTGGTATTACTACATCTGTTTAACCCTGGTATTTACTTTGCATTTACATAACTGCACAAAAACTTCCTTCTTTTCCTCTAACAAAACTGGTATTTTCTTATTTTATTTTTAATAATGATAATACATATTTAAAGACGGTAACTGTTCTTTTACCAGTGGGATTCAGGTAATAGTACAGAAAAAATCAGAGAATTTTGTTTTCTATGTGCTGTCCTTGAACAAGTAAATACAATTGTTTCACATTCATTCAGTAGCTGAGATTAATCAGAAATACCAGAAAAAAAAGTCTTTATTTCTGTGTAGGTCCACAATACTGGTCAGGGTACCACAGAAATGATCCTGTTGGTGTTGGTCAAACCTTCTAAGAAAGCTCAGAATTTTCTTCCAGAAGTAACAGCCATTACAGTCGTATGGCCCAGACAATATTTCTAGTCATCAAGCCTTAACAAAAACTTGAAAATGTGTACCTAAAATATTTAAAAGAAACAGTCAAATACAAATACATTGGATACAAATAGAATATATGTATATATAAATTCATCATTCTTAAGCCAAAATCAGGAGTGTATGGTTGCTTTTGAAATGCAGTCTACTTCAGCAGTGTTCTCTTCAAAGCAAAACCTCATTAAATTCTCTTATTTTGAATACGTTAGCATGGATTCACCAAGACAAAGTCATACCTGACAAATCTGATAAACTTTTATAATGAAATGACTGGTATGATAGATGAAGGGACAGCAGTGGATATTATCTTCCTGACCTTTAACACTTTCACTCATAAGATCCTTATAGAGGACCTGTTAAAGAATGAGCAAACAGTGAGGATCAAAAACTGTCTGAATGTCCAGGACCAGAGGATAGTGGCCAGTGTTGCAACGTTAAGTTAGAGACCAGTAACAAGCAGGGTACTCCAAGGGTCAGCACTGTGTCCAGTCCTATTTAACATTTTCATTAATGATCTGAATGATGGGGTAGAGTATACAACTCAGTAAATTTGCAGATGACACAAAACTGTGGGGAGGCAGTGGGCACAAACTGGAACACAATAGGTTCTGTGAATTCATGAAATTACTCCTAAACAACTGTGCTCACAGATATCTAACAAGGGAGCACTGAACACCCAGCCACATGTTCATCATTTGCACAGCAGCAGAATGTAGAAACCTCAGTCACTGTAGTGACCTAATTTCTGATTACTGGCTAAACTCACAATAAATGACAATTCTTACTTAAAAGGTCAAGAAAATCAGTTCTGTGCAACACATCAGATAAATGGTTCTCTGATGTTTTTCTAACTAATGACCAGATGTTTCACTAGTCTTCAGTGGCATTTAATTTTCTGATCATCAGTAGGACTCTGTAGGTATTTCATGCAAAATGAACCTGACTGGAAGAGCATCGTACACCGCAGAGTTAGTGATCCACATAACAGACAATTCGAGCACAACCAGACAAGTACTGTGCTGTATGTACTGTTTGGTTTTCAGGCCTGTCTTACTCTACACAAATTTCTTTGCTGCAGGACACACTTTGCCAGCACATTGTAACAGAGGATCCTGCCACTAACTCCCACTTGGTACCGGCGATTATGATGCCTGAATTGCTTTGCTTTTATCTAAAACTGTGGGAAAAAGTTCTCACGTGAACAGTCTTTCTTTTTAACAGTAGGGACTATGAATAGAGTTATTTTCCTGCAATAAAACTCTACAATGGCTGCAATGACCAAAATGGGTTAACCTCTTCAGTGGCTGGGGTCTGCAGAGTCTGCTGTACATGGATCAGATGGCCACTTGGTACAACAGCACTCAAGATTCCCACCAGCTAAAGGAATGGGGGATTATGTGTATTCTTCTCTCTATTTACATGGTTAACTCTAATAAATAACACTCTAAATGATACTTTACTGAGTCTGAGTGCATTTCTTACCAGGATTATTATGGACCAGCATCTCCTGATGGGAAAAAAAAAAAAAAAAAAAAAGATGTGCCTGTACTGAAAGGAGGAGAAACTTATTTCCCCTACAGTTAAATAAAACATGATGAACTCTTCTTTTTTACTTTTATGTTAGTGTAACTACTTTATGACAATAAATATCATCCTTCTGGATTTACAACAGGGTATTTGAGAAGCAAAGTTCCTGAAGGCAGAGCAATTAAGGCAACTTGATGTATGAAGCATGAACCAGAAGCATGAACACAAGTTTTGTGCTGAAAACAGCCCTAGGCATGGATCTGCAGGGAGAATGAGGAAAGGGAAATGGAAATGTAGCCATTTTTCTTAGCCTGTAGTATGGGTATGATTTCTATTGCCAGTGCAGCACTGAAGCTTCTTTACATGGGGAATAATTTGATGCTGGATCAGAAGAGGACAGCCAATAACTGATAATAATAGCAGTAAGGTCCCCTCTCAGGTCTGTAGTAGGGACAAAAAGAAGGCATGCATCTTTCTGCCTGGGGCTCTTCACTGGAACAGCTTTTAGTAGTGCAATGACATTTTTCAAGCAGGAGACCCCCTGCTTCAAAGTATGAAGTAATTATTTATTGGCTAATATACACTATAGATTTTGAGGGAGAATGGTCTACTAAGCTAAATACTAACACAGCTCCCTAAACCTAGTACAGCACCCAAAACATGTTTGCTCTCCAGGCAGTCAGCACTCAGGGAAGTGTCAGCATTACCAGGAAGTATGTGGATCTTCCATGTTGATCAAGTGCAATCTTCCAGATCCCGGTTCTATTTCTTTAATGCTACAAAGTTTTATGCTAATATTTTCCTTCTGAATCCTTGGCTTGATAGCTGCCCCCTTTTCAACAGTCTGACCTCTATCTGACACTCTTCTTTTCTTGTCTGACTCCACTCCACAGACTTTATTAAAGCCCTTCTTCAGAACTTATCACTTTTCTTAGAAGTGTAATCCTTGGTTGTGCATAGGTGCTGCATGGAAACCTGATCTTGGGTTTCTGTGAGAATTGAATCCCTGGGATGAGAGGAACAGCAAAAGAGCTTGTGTCTGGTGTGCATCACTGTAGCTAGAACAGATCTGGGTCCCTATAGAACATGTCTCACAGGGCTTGCCGCCTGAGCGAGCCCTTCTGTTCCTGCTTGCCTATCACCAGTGGGCAAGAATGTAAATCAGGACTTTGTCAGACAGTTTGGATAACAAAAATTGCCCAATGGGAAGTTATCTTGCACAAAGGAAGTGACAGAATTAACCACAGATACATTATTGGACTGCAGGCCCAGGCAAACCTTTTTTGAAATGAAGTTAGGAATTACTTAATTTTTTATTTTTTATTTTTATTTTTTTTTCCAAAAGGAGCATCAGAAAATGTAAAAGTGAAGCAAATTACATTACAGTATTCCCCACACATTGAATGGAGACAGGCAGGAACATCAAGCCAATCCTCAGCACTAGAAAAAAAAGACACTATTCTTCTGACTTCTCCTTTCTGACTAAATAGTTTCCTCTTCTTTTCTCTGTTCTGCTATGCTCTTTAGTCTTTTATTTGAAATTTCAAAACATGTTTGCAGCAAAGCTTCTATCAGAAAATCAAAAATACTGATTTTAAAAGCAGGCATTATGGCAAACAGACTTGGAGCTTGGAAAGTGTTAGGTTCTTCATCAGATCTTATACAAGTGAATAGACATTAGTTCTAATCAAATGTTCAGAGGGCTTAGAAGATATTCAGTAAAATCAAAATAACAAACACAAAACTGAAGTTTCTGGTGCTCCTGTTGTGATATCTGATTTATTTCAGCCCTCAAGAATGCACGTTCCTGAATGGTAGCCTTGTCAGTTTATTGCTATTTTCTGCTTGTTTCTGAATAGGTTGATCTGCAAGCTTAGCTGTTTAGGAGTTTCTATGTTACTCAGTCAATTTTTTCCTGAAACCAACTTTTCAGGAATTATGTTTAACCACAGTTTCTAAGCAAGAAAGAACTGTAGGAAGAAATAATGTCTATTATGAAACCATCTGAAATGAATGGAGAAAAAAACAGTCACACAAGTTTTCTTCCAGGTCAAAAAGATAGCTTGTTTTTTTTTTATCTCCAGAAAGATCATTTTGTCATAGAAAAGATATTACTTTCAACTACAAGTTTTGTTTTGCTCGTATCCTTTAAAATACTTTGCCACAACAGAACTATTCCTGTTAAGCAGAATGCACAAATAGTTTCTGATCTTTAATTCTATCTTATTCTGACTGTCTATATATTAACTATTTGGAAGACAACTAGTATGTGATCCCACTGATTAGTAGATAGACTGTACTTTTAAAATTATCCTTGGAAAAATGATGTCTATGAAGCAATATTTTTCCATGGTTTGGAGTTATTTATTCATATTAATAAGGACTCCTAGTTTAGTTATCATATTGATCTTCTAAAAAGCAAAAAAAGAGTTTGCCTTAATGACAATTACTGTTCCTAAGGAGATAAGTACTTCTGAGATATGAGCAGACGGTTGCATTGTGAACAGTAACAATGCATCATGAAAGAGATGGATCCTTAAACTGTTTATATAGAAGCATTTTTTTTTTCTCCTATCAGCATCTTCCACCATTTTATGTTATGTTGTATATCATATCTTTGTGAAACAGAAAAATGTAGCATCCTTATTTAATAGCACAGGCAGTTAAACCAAAAAACAAACAAACAAACAAACAAAAAGAAACACTAAAAACCTTCCCAAGATCAGAGAGTTCTTTGGCAAAATGCATATTTATTATTGGTAGTTCATTCCCTTCTTTACTGCACAAGCTGATCATTTCTGATACAAAATATCTTTAGAGAAAGAAGTCATCTGGTGAAAAGTTTTTGGTTTTATTCATTACAATGTCTTTTCATTTTTGGATTTTCCATCTTCTTCTCACCTGTAAAACAATTAGACATCTTTCCCATTTTCTGTTATTCCAATAAAGCATTTCTTCCTTGTGATCAAAATGACAACTCTTCTTCATTAAATTAATTCCTTAAGATTTTTATTATTAATTTTATGACTGATTGTCCTTAAGTTACTGATTGCTCTATTTTCTTTTTCTCACAGCATTTCTTCTGTCTACCTTTTCTATTATATAACAAAATGCATTTAATTAATTTCTTCTTTGTATTCAAATTTGAAAAAAATAATATTACCGTTCTTTATGTATTATACACTGTTTTGTTCTTACATTCATTGTTTTCTACAAGGATTCTTTCGATCAATATATTACTCTTTATAACAATAAATACAGCAGTAGTAAGAAAAATGGAGAAATTCTATGAAGTAATCTTGTTCATGCCCAGAAAATCCATGAGAGTTTCACTAAAAATATTCACTTCTGAATACTCTGCTTAACATTAAATAATTCAGGCAAAATTGACTTTTTACTGCTTCTCTTTTGTAAGCTTGTCTAACACCACTGCTACGACAGTTTGTCTGTCTACTCTGAACACTGCTTCTTTGATCACTACTTCATCTTGCAAGCTTCCTCTTTCTGGACTCATCTTGCTCTGTGTATTTGGTATTCCCATTTTCCAACACATAGACAAGTGCAGTCTCTGTGACTGCAGGTACAAGGAGACTGTGTTGTCTAGCAGGCATCCTTGCTCAGGAGGATGTTTCTCAGTTCTGCTACTGTCTTGCTCCAAAGCTTTGAGCTGGTCACTTTATCTGTTCCTCATTCTCATTTTTCTCTGTTTTCTCAGTTATGTGTGTTCTGGGAAAGGTATTTGTTTCTGTGATAGGAATATTAATCACATGTGGGTTGTCTAATGTTGCTGTAGATCCACTATCAAAAACAAACAAACAAACAACTACATTATTCAGAATGAAATGCCATAGTGTCCCATTCCTTTAATGAGAGAAGTAATGGGTGCTTATCACCTTACTCTGTGTACCTGGAGCAAATAGATCTTCCACTGACTACAGTGAGAGCAGAAACAAGGTTTAAATGAATACCAGTCCGCATTAATCACAGCTCAAAAGCAAAAATATAATATTAAAAAGGAAAGATTTGTTTAACCTTTGGGTTTTTTATATACTTTTTTATATAATGATTTGTTTTTATCATTTATATGGTAACTATGCTTAGTCCCATGTAGTTTAAGTTTCATGATTAGAAAGGAAACAAACCTATACAAGTTGGATAATCAAATATTTTACTGTAAGAAACTTGTTTGCAAAGCAAACTGTGCTATAGTGTTTCAAGGTATGAATCAAATATTTTATTTTCCAAGTCATCTGATTCACTGTAAGGCATTTTTTTCTTTTTTTAATTTTTCTTTTTTTTTCTCTCTTTTTTTTTTTCCTCCTTTAAAATCTACCCCCCCCCCCCCCCCCCCCACCTTTTGTTTTTCAGTTATTATGTTTAAATTATCAAAAACTGCCAGGAGAGTATTCCTCAACAACATTTTTGCACTTTCATGTAGGATTAACAGAGCTCTGTTATTTTGATGTTTCACACTGTATTTATGTCTTTAAAGAAGGGTGACATAGTTTAAGTCTGTAAGTCTTTTCCTGAGATGCAAGCAGGTGGAGGATCTGATCAGCCTGGTGGCAGAGCTCAAGGAGGAGGTGGAGAGATTAAGGACTATCAGGAAATGTGAGCAGGAGTTGGACTGGTGGAGTCACTCCCTGCCATGCCTGAGAGAAAGGCACCGGGTCGACACACCCCAAATAGTGGTGGACCCCCACCCTGTCACTGTCGGGCAGAGGGAGGGAACCTGAGATATGAAGAGGAATGGAAACAGGTCCTTGCTCAGCGTTGCAGGTGGGCCCCCTCCCCACCTGCCTCACCTCCTCACGTGCCTTTACAAAGTAGATTAGCGGCCCTGGAGCCTGAGGGACAAGACAGTAAGGATGTGGGGGAAAGTCCACACAGGAGGTTGTCTAGGACAAGGAAGTCAACTCCACGCCTCAAGACTTCTTCCACCAAGAAGGAAAGAAAGGTAATGGTTGTCAGCGACTCCCTTCTGAGAGGAACAGAGGACCCCATATGTCGGCTGGACCCTACCCGTAGGGAAGTCTGCTGCTTACCTGGGGCCCGGGTAAGGGACATTACAAGGAAACTTCCTAATCTTCTTCACTCCTCCGATTATTATCCCTTAGTGATAATTCAGGCTAGTAGCAATGAAATTGCCGAGAGAAGCTGAGGGCTATCAAAAGGGACTTCAGGGGATTGGGGCGGTTACTGGATGGAGTTGGTGTGCAGGTGTTGTTTTCCTCTATCCCCTTAGTGGTGGGGAGGGATACTGAGTGGACCTGAAAGGCCCAGATGGCTGAGAGGCTGGTGCTGTCACAGGAATTTTGTTTTTTGGATCATGGGGAGGTTTACTCGGCACCTGGCCTGATGGCGGCCAATGGGTCCCACCTGTCTCAAAGGGGGAAAATAGATTCTAGCCCAGGAGCTGGCAGGGCTCATCAAGAGGGCTTTAAACTAGGTATGAAGGGGGATGGGGATGAAATGAGGTTTCATAGGGATGAGTCTGGGGGAGCAGTCCCAAAGCTGGGGGTGAGGGCAATGGTGAAACTGAGGTGCATCTACACTACTGCACACAGCATGGGCAACAAACAGAAGGAGCTGGAAGCCATTGTGTGGCAGGCAAACTATGACCTAGTTGCCCATCATTGAAATGTGGTGGGACCACTCCCACTACTGGAGTGCTGCAATAGAGAGCTACAAACTCTTTAGAAGGGACAGAGAACTAAGGAGTGGAGGTGGTGTGGCTCTCATCTGCAGCTGGCTGAAGTCACTCAGTCACCAGCACTTGTCCTCATGGGGGACATTAACTTCCCATACTTCCTGGACTTTCGCCACATCAACCCCATGCAACACTACAGGCTTGGGGCAGAGTGGCTGGAAAGCTGTGCAGACGAAAAGGATCTGGGGGTGCTCACTGATGCTCACCTGAACATGAACTGGCAGTGTGCCCAGGTGGCCAAGAAGGCCAATGGCATCCTGGCTTGTATCTGGAATAGTGTATCCAGCAGGATGACAGAGATGATTGTCCCCTTGTATTTGCTCTGGTGAGACTACACCTCGAGTACTGTGTTCAGTTTTAGGCCCCTCAGTACAAGAAGGATATCAAGGCCATGGAACATGTTCAGAGAAGGGCTATGAAGCTGGTGAAGGGCCTGGAACACAAGTCCTATGAGGAGCAGCTGAGGGAACTGGGGTTGTATAATCTGGAGAAGAGGAGGCTCAGGGGAGACTTTATTGCTCTCTACAACTACTTGAAAGGAAGCTGTGGGGAGATGGGGGTTGGCTTCTCACAGATAACTAGTGATAGGACTAGAGGGAATGGCCTCAAGTTGCTCCAGGGGAGGTCTAGGTTGGATATTAGGAGACATTTCTTCTCAGAAAGAGTAGTCAGGCATTGGAACAGGTTGCCCAAGGAGGTGGTGGCATCCCCGTCCCTGGGGGTGTTTAAGGAAAGGTTCGACGTAATGCTTAGGGACATGGTTTAGTGAGTGACATTGGTAGCAGAATGATGACCAGATGATCTTGGAGGTCTTTTCCAACCTTAATGATTCTATGATTTACTTATATTACCTCTGAAGACCTTAACCATTTGCTAGAGCTTTAAAAAATTCTCTTAATGTAGGGAGCAAACAATTATTGAAACATATTTCATATGACTGAAAATAAATTGAAGGAGGTTTTAAGGGTGCCTAGAAACTCTGTCCAGATGACAGCTGACCTACCTTATAATTCTCTGTTCTAGGCTGTATTTGGTTACTATTATTAGTAAATTTTAAATTTCAGCATACTAAGAGAGGAAGACACTTTTTAAGCAGTCTTACTATCAATTATTTCTGAATAAAAAGTCAGTTTTTGTTTTTTTTGGGGGGGTTATTTTTCTAGTCTTTTTTTTTTTTTCTTCTGTTGTTTCGTTTTGCTTTTCCTTTTCAATACACAGGTCAAGCATTAGATCTGTAAAGTTACTGCTGTTATCAAGTTATTTAATTTTCTGTATGGATGTAAAATTAAGTACCTCACAGTACTTCAGTGAGGTCATAAGTCAAGGAGCTAAGCCCCAAGGAATGATATAAGTAATGCTATTTTGAAATCTGGATTAACTAAAGAGACAGCAACTGCATTTGTTTTTAGAGGTTCATTGGGAGAGTGAAGGATTTTGTTTGCTCTAACAACTCATGGGGTGGTTTCTAATCAGACTCCTATGGTGTCTTTATCCAGTGTGAGGTAACCTAGTAACAAAGGATGTTGAACTGGAAAATATGATACAAGTCACTCCTGAGAAAGAATTGTATGAAAGAACACAAGTACTCTAAGATTTTAAATAATTATCAGAACTTCTCCAATGGTGATTTATCCTACATTGCAAAAGGAACCATTTATGGCTTACCAGTAGAACAGAGATTTAAATTAAAATACATAGTAAAATGAGAATAGAGTAAATTATCAATATAAGATTTTCTCCTTTTTTCTCTTTCCTTTACTTTTGAGTCAGAAAATGTGTGTCTGAAGGGACATAAGAGCATACCTACTTAATAACTGTTCTGAAACACAGATGGGATCTGAAACATTTTTACCAAAGAAAGAAAATATATAAAATATAATACATGTACAGTCTCCATTGCAGTGGACATGTAAGGATCTTATCTGTAAACTCTGAATATGCTTAATGGAGGCAATAGTTTGAATTCCAAATAATAAAACAAGAGTTCACTTCTTTTTAATCCCCTCTGGGAAGCCCGGTTAATTAAAACTGTTTATTACAACTTGATCAGAAAGTCTAAATTCAATGTGTCCTAAATCTAGCTACTACAATATTCTCTGTCTTTGAACCCTCTTGAGGCCCTGAAGACTTTGACTTGGTAATGCAGCCATCAAAGAGAGAGACCAACTCACTGTTTAGTCAAAGCTGTTTGTTCCAAGGTGCAGTGCAAAACATGCTCTAGGCTTTCCAACGCCGTAGTCTATTTCCTCCTTAACTTCAGTCCAATAGCTCATTGCCATACTTAATTTAGCATTTGAATCAAATTAATTATTCTGTAACAGGACTGGTGTGGAGGATGTAAAATTCTTTTTTAGCATGAAACAGTAATTGGCACAGTGGAGTGCTGTCTGTGAGCAGCTGCTGTAATCGTTTATATGTTACAAATAGGTAAGTAAATGTAGTTCACACAGTCACACACATGCACACACATGCTCATGAAACATTAAAATGAAATAGTGAATAGAAGAGATAAATTCACAAGACAAATAAAAAAGGATAAATAAGTATCTACAGCTGTCTTCCTGTTTTTCTATGAGGAAAGCAAAATACACTGACAGCTTTACGAACTACAGTTTATTTGAGGAGAAATATGACTACTGAAGAATATTTTCTTACCTGTACTTTTTGAGTATTAACCAAAACCATGACCGTTATCAGCTTAAAGCTTAATTATAAATTATATATAAATATATGTATATATATTAAAAAAAAAATCAGTTACATCTGCATACTTTTTTTTTTTTGGCTCAGTTGACAGTTCACACTGGAAACAGTACAGATTCAAAATCTAAGGATAGAAATGAAAATAACATTATTAATCTGTGAGCAATTTAGAAACTTTTTGCTACAAGCAATCTGTAAGCGAAGTTTTGTACTGAAAAACAAACTGGGACAGGGAGCACCCAGAAATGATTGTCTATAGAGGGAAAAACAATTTTACCTTGTGATCAATTCCCTTTTATCTCACAAAATACAACCAAAAAATAAAAAATACCTAACCCCTGAGCAATTTCTCTCTTGAAATTCATGTCAAGAGAATGCAGGCTTTTCTTATACCAAACCCTGTTTCAGTTTTTGACAGCTGAAAGAAATTAATAAGCTTTCATTCCACATAAGATTCTTGTGGCTTCTGCCTGTATCACACAGGTTATTGTACCAGACAGTTTTAAATGTCAATTGCTGCCATTTTACATTAAAGATAAAGCTTGCAAATGAAGTCTTAATGACTTTGTTGTTGACAGCCACAGAAAAAGCCAGATGATTTAAGCCACCTTAAATATCTCCCATAGTAGCTTCCCTTTGCAAAAGGTAAGTGGATTTAATTTCCCTATTTTCACAACAGTCTAAACCGCCCTTGTGACACAGTAAATCAGACATGCATCTTGAAGGCTCTGTTACTTCTTTTTTAACTGAAATTCCTACAAAACACAAACAAGTAACTACTCCCGGAAGTGTGGTATAACTGTATACAATTGCATGCAAATATCCTGAATTTAAAAATAAATATAAATCCTGAATTTGAAAAATACAGATACTGAAATATTCATTTCATACTTTAACTTAAGTTTTACTTTCTTCCTAACACCAACATGACCCTATGCCTCCACAAAAAGCTTAACATATTGTAGGCACACAGTAAAAGCCATGAGCATCACTCCACACCTTACTGTAGGCTTTCTATGACTTAGACAGAAGTATGTCAACATCAGTGATAAAGTTCTGCTTGTCTCTGTTCTCTGGCTATACTGTTTTGAAACTTTCATAGTACAATCAGACCAACAATGCATATTCATCTACATTTGTCTATTGGAAATCATTGCACAAAGAGATCTATAATATTTTGGTACTTCCCATGGGAATCCCATACTCCTCTGCTTCAATGAAATTAATGTTACCCCTGAGGGTTTTTTTTATGTAATCCTGGCCATGTTCTCATTTTGTCTGCTTCAGCTGAGAACACCTGAGGCTCTCTCAGTGCAGCTGTCATGCTTCTTTTGGAAATATGGTGGAGATCAATTTTCTTCATGGTTTGATATTATCACTAGATAAGAAGAGGCATTCACTTCCTTACTGGAGCTCAGCCTCATGTTTCTACAGAGAGGGCATTTTTTACCAAATCAACAGATCAGCCTTTCAGGGTGACCAGATAGAAAGGGTGGATGGATGTGTCTCTTTCACTTTAATCCTTTAATCTCACTTATCAGATGTGTGTGTGCTTTCCTGTTAGCAAAATATTTTTTTTCTTGATATATACTTGTAATATGATCTGTTAAGGCATATCTCATAACATTGTTATTGCTGCAGTGGGTCTCTGTCTGCAAGTTTTTTGGTTTTTGTTTTTTTTTTTTTTGTCACCTCATTTTAGCCTTTTAAAAATACATAACATTATACCGTTTAGTGAATTCATATTTGCTCTAGGAGAGCATAAATGCCTTGTTCTGTCCCTGAAGAACATCCAGTAGATGGGCATTTTTGTTTCAGAGATGCCTTGTACCTCTTCTTCAATTTCATTCCCTTGATATTGTTTATGTTACAGTGAACCATTAAAGCTTTACTCTATATCAAAATATTTCATCAGAGTAGAAAAGTATGAACATCAGGGGATCTACACATTAAGTTACATTGAATACAATGAAGCATGTTAAGATTCCATCTTTATTAAAATACACTTCAGGCTAGGTCATTCACCAGATGTTTTCAGAATTGCCATTCTGATATACAGTATTCATGTTGAAACAACCGAAGACAGATAAGCAAGGGAAGATCACTGCCAAAGTCAAGAAGAAAGAAAGAAACCCTCTCAGAAAGAATAATGTAATCAAAAGTAAAGGATCAAATGCCATCTGCAGTTGCCACCAAAAGGAACTCTTCAGAAAAAAAAAAAAAAAGTCTAAATATATTATTTCTGATCCTCTCTTTTTCTCTGTCCACTCTCTGCTTTCCCCTTTCCCCTTTCCCCTTTTTTTATTTTATTTTATTTTATTTTATTTTATTTTATTTTATTTTATTTTATTTTATTTTATTTTATTTATTTTATTTTAAGGTAGAAGTTTATGATAAGTGTAGCTAATTCTTTTCTGCTCTCTGACATGGTAAGAAAAGTGCACACTTTAATCTTTTCTAAAGCAAAGCAACGACATAGTAATTTGCACTGAAAATGATTTGTTTCCAGTTCTGTAAAGCTTTACCTGAGACCCTAATAATGTCATTAACTGTAATAGCAGCAGTACTATTAATTATTATTTATTCTATTGTACTAGGCATTGTGAAAATATTTGTCAAATAACAGGAGTGGATGGGACAGTTCATAATTCCAGTATGAAATGAAAGACAACTACTGGCTATAACAATCTAAAATGATGGCAAAATGCAGTACCCAAAATTGTTAGGTAAAGGTTTTATCATATTCTCTATCTATTATTGTAAGCACTGACCTTTCTGCATAGATAAGATACCAAAAAAGAGCTTTAAGGGAGTCAGTGAAGTGGTTCTCTGAGCATTTAAAAGGAAAAGCCAGTTATAAGGAGGCACACAGAGAAGATAATAATATAATTATTTGTCTGAAAGGCAGGAAACAACACTGAACATTGGCTGACTGGTGAGTAATTAGATTATTTCTCTAGATACAATTAAATTTTCTCAGCCCACATCAGAGACAGTAGGAATTTATATTTGATACTATAAAGGCCTGAAAAGTCAAGAGCGATGGCAGTGATGGCAACACATCGCATTAATGATTTGCAGAAAAAAAGAACAGTCTAAAGATTTAAGAAATCATGTGTAACATTTAACCAGTAACTGTGGATTGACAGGATGTTGGTGTTGTTCATTGTTTCTCTGAAATGGGAGAGAAGTCTCCTAGGATTAAATTTAGGAATTTTGCATTGATACTGCTTAGAAATTTTAGCTGAGACACAAGGATTCAGTCCTAGAGAAGGTCAGAGACTGGATGAATTTTTACAAGTGAAATTGATGATGACAAATAATCCAGAATTCCAAAAGGCATCTTGGTGATCTACTGCAGAAATTTTGGGGTACATTGAGTAAAAATTGAAGGATTAAGAGAATTAGGATGGAATTCAACATGGGATTCAAACATGGAATCTAAAAGGACAATATTAAAAGCAAAATATAAGTCATGGACTCAAGGTCAGCTAATAGACCAAGAAAAGTAAGAGCAGAATATTGATTCTGAACTTTGCCCAAGAGAAAGTTATGAAGGACAGCCAAAGGTTTTGTAATAGGACAAGTTAGTCTAGGTGTTTTTTTTTTTTTTTCCCCTGATATGAGATGGGGAAAAAAAATAAAAAAAAAAGAAAAAGAAAAAAAGAAGAGCTTGAGAGTTTTCAAATTTACCTGCAGGCAGACAGAAAGTTTGATTTAAGTCAAAGAAAAAAGGAAACATGATGAGAAAAAAAGAAATTATCATTATATATAATTTAATTCCTCTGAAGTAAGATTTCTACCCATTGTCCCTCCTATTCCTGACCTTATCTTGCTATAAATGCTATTCCATAGACAGTCTCTATGCTCTGTCTTTCACCTAGAACTTTAATATCACCTGCAGGAGACGCTTTATAAAGCAACTAGACAGTTTTATCAATTCTGAATCTCAAAAAAATATTTTATTTTGTAGGAAAAGACATTTTAGTTTCAATGAGTCTGAGGATTTTGTGTCAAAAAATGCTCTTTAAAGATGAGCTTCTCTTTTTTTTGCAACTACAAAGAGGAAGCTGTAAGACTTTATTTGGAGAATGACTCCAAATAGACTAGACGACTTCGTCTTCCAGGCTTTTCACTATCTTAAACCTCAATGGCAGGAAAAATCTTTATTGGTGTTCCTGAATGACTTGCTTGCCAAGCTCCTACAATGACTATGACTACACCAAATATCCAGCCATGTAATATGACTGTATCTGAGCAAAATATCTTTAATCCCTGAATGTTTTTACTGGTCAGTTTTCAGGTGTAAATGACCTACAAGTGTTCCAGTACCTGTCAATCTTTTTGGTCTCCACATAACTTGCTCAAGTTTATCAATATCTTTGTGTATTGGGGGACCCAAAGCCAGACAGAGTATCCAGATTTGTCCTCAGGAATGCTGAGTAGTGGGGGACAATCACTTGTTTTTTCTTCTTGATGTTCTGATGTTAATGTTGTTGGTAATCTTTTCTGCCGGGGTCCTTATGGCCCAGGGCCTTTTTTGCAGAGCTGTTCTGTAGAACCTCAGTGCCAAGACTACAAAACAGCCAGGTAATTTTTGTATTTGCCCTTGCTGAACTGCATAAGGTTCCTGTTGGCCCATTCCCAAAATCTGACTAGGTCTTCCTTAATGTCAGCCCTACCTTCAAATATTTCAATCAGTCCTTCCAATTTGGAAGTGTTTAAAGTATTTCAATCAGCCTGCAAAAGTGATAAACAAGGACTCATTACCTCCAGGTCCATTTTATTTTATTTTATTTTATTTTATTTTATTTTATTTTTAATTAATTTTAATTTTAATTTTATTTAATTTTATTTTAATTTTATTTTAATTTTATTATTTTTTTTAACAGGACAGCCCCTAGGATAGAACACTGTAGTACTCGCTGCTCACCTTCAGGCAGAGTACAGCCCACTTATATTTATCCTCTGAGCGTGACGATTCAAACAGGGCTTTTTTAGCCATTACTTGATATGTTTTTCCCTAGCAGTTAATTTCCTTTTATTTTGATTTAAATAATATACTTCAAGAGCACCTGTGATATCTGCATTACACCTGTTGGCACTTCTTTTGTCCTCACCTGTGTTTGCTCAAGTTCCATTTCCTTAAAGACTTTTGGCAATAGACCTAGCTATTTTCCTGTCTTTGCAATCCTTTGTCTTCTCTTCTATTTCCATAGCACATCTTTTTTACTCTTGGAAGATTGTAAATTCCTGTGTAACTTGAACGTTTTCCCAGATATGCAGTACCAGCTACAAGCTTTCAAGCATCTGTGGATGAAAAAATAATTGAGTCTTATAGAATCATGACTACCTAACTCTTTCCTTATTCTTGAACCATAAATGCAAAGCTTTTCCTGTTCCAGCTTCAGCCAAACTCTGTGAATGTCTTTAAGCTTGTAGAAGATCCCAGAAAATGTATATTCAATAGGAAGAATTCACAGTGATACAAAAGTAACTCTCCACAGTTTCCACACCTAGAAAAAATAGCCTTAAACAATGTTCAAACAGTGCTTCCCTGTCTGCTCTGCTCCAGCACAGTCCTAACAGCAGTGACATTTAACTCTTGTCCAGCTGTAGCTCTGAACTCAAGTGACATCTCCCAGCCATTACACAGCAAATCTTTTTCTGTATTGTAAGAAGGGAGTGTTAAAAATGCTCTCAGTCCATACCACTGAGTTAAAAAGCCAGAATTTTGTTAACTTGATTATTATCTATTTCTCTGTACTCATAAGTATAACATAAGTAATATGAGGGTTGAATCTTCACAGTACAGTAAATCAAGTCTATTCCACCTTAAAAAAAAATAAAAATGTTCATTTGTAAATCCCACTTCTTTCAAAATTTTAGACATCTCATATTCAGAAACACATTTTCTGTAAAAGGAAACCAATATATTTTTAAAGAACTGTAATTTGAAGCCTGAAAGGGTTTTGTTTGTTTGTTTGGTTGGTTGGTTTTTAAGCATTTGGGGAAAAGAAACTACAGCACTAGCAACAGCTCATGAGACTCACAACAGGCAGTAATGTGAGGCAAGTTAGAGCCCTGTCTTGTTGCTAGGTAAAGAATGACCATCTCAGTGAAATTTTAAGGAACACTGCTTTTAATATATATTATTCGGTACTGCATTTTCCTTCAGACAATTATATTTTAAGAGCAGAATGTGTCTTAAAAGTAGTACACTACAAAATTGCTATAGTAAATCACCTGAACAACATTCAGTGTTATATCTGACAGGGAAAAGATGGTAAATGTAAAAATAATTGATATAGCAACTATTCTAAATGTTTAGTTAGACATCATAAGTTCATTTAAAGTGTGTATGGCACACAGTATACATCTTTGTAGTTTAAAATGTATATATATATATATATTTCTGTCAAACATATGTAGGGTAAATAAAACTTGGAAACTAACTAGTTTTAAGACAGCAACATGAATGTCTTAAAACATTCATTGTACACATACAATATACCACCTGTCTGAAGTACATTCAAAAAAAATTTTTTTTTTCAGATCTTTGTGATTTAAATCTAATCAGACAAACCAAAGCATTTTCCTTTATAAACCATTAAGAGCTCAGTATGATTTTAGCAGTGCTGTTTTTGCATGGAAAATATAGAGCACACATAGGAGAAGACACTGAATTTGTGTTAGATCACTTTTTCTGTAATTATTTTTACTGAAGGAAATACTGTTTCTGTCAGAAATGCATACATGTGTCTGTAGGTGGCAGAACAGTATAAATCACTACATCACCTCATGTTACATACTTTCACATGTATTGTATTCTATTTAGAGAGAATGTGTGCAGCATTTAAAAATGCAAAAGAAATAGGTTTCCTGGGTTACTGTTCACAAGCCGTGTCACAGGTAACAGAGAACTGTTTGTCTGTTTGTTTGATTCATTGTTTGTTTTGTTTGTTTGTTTTGTTCTGTTTCAAACTAAGGCAGTAGAGGAAGCACATTATATAGCATGATCATTCCCTCATTATATATGGTCAATTTCTACATATTTACATGTGAAAATTAAACAATGTATGTAGATAGAATTTATGTAGCTACTTATACTTCTATCTATATATACAACAATACATTGCATATAACATTACTTCGTATTTCCATTTTATGCTAAACGTTAATATGTAATGTCATAATGTTAATATGTATTACTAAAAATAAATATAATTCATCTGGAACTTTTATTAATTAGATAAACAAAAGCAGAACTAATATTGATGAATAACATCAAGAAGATGTTCACAAATACTTCAGCAGTCACACAACTACAGTTGTGACATACTGTTAAGCTGTTTTCTTTGATGCTAGAAGATTTCCAAGATTCTTAAAAGTAAGTTTTGAATATATGACTTAAGAATTTCAATAAGTGATCCAGTTTTCAAAGATGTATGTAAATTCCACCACTTCAGCTAGAATTGAACCTACGGTATCACCAACCAGTCTGTTTTTGAGAGGGTATTTTGAGTTAAACAATGGATTCTCCATTCAGAGAGGAAAAAAAAATACATAACTGAAGACTAAGTAGATCATAAAAATGATATTGATATCCAAATTAAAATGTCCATTGGAAAGATGTTGAAGGGATCAGGAGCACAAGTAGTGTCCTCCTCAGTCCTCCCATTTGGAGACTGGAACCCAAGGAAGAGACAGTGTATGGATCAGGTGAATGACAGGCTGCGTAGATAGTGCCATGTTCAAGGTTTCAGGTTCTATGATCTCAGGCATGCTTTTCAGAGACCAGGCATGCTGGCATGAGATGGGGCACACCTGATCAAGTGGAAAAAGAGCATTTTGGGCAGCAAGCTGGCCAGGCTCATTAGCAGGTCTTTTAACTATCTTAAGTAGGGGAAGGGGATGTACATGTAAATGACACAAAAGAAGCACTGAATGCCAATACTTTAAAAATCAGCAGGAAATCATCTGTGAATTGTTTCATAGGAATTAGGAAGGATTCCTCTAAAAAGGTGATACAGTCCATAGCCCAGCTGAAGTGCCTCCACTGCATGGGAAACAATCAGGAGGAGTAGGAAGCTACAGTGCATTAGAAAACTATGATCTAGAAACATATCACAGAAACATGGTGGGATGAATCACACAGTTGGAACATTGGAATGGAGGGCTACAGGCTTTACAGGAGAGATAGGCAGGGAAGGAAAGGTGGGTGCCTTGCCCTCTATGTTAAGAAACGGATAGATTGAGAAGAGTTCCCTCTAAGAAAGAGCCAAGAACAGGTTGAGATCCTGTGGGTAAAAATTAAGGACCAGACCAACAAAGGACATCTTGTGGGTGGGGTCTGCTACAGGCTGCCTGATCAAGGGGAGCCTGTGGATGAGGCCATCATGCTCCAACTACAAGAAGCATCATGCTCACAGGCTCTTATCCCCCTGGGGGATTTCAACCACATGGATGTTTGCTGGGAAAGCCACATGGCAGGCAGTAAGCAATCCAGGAGACTCCTGGAGTCCTTTCAGGACAACTTCCTCATCCAGATGTTAGAAAAAAACAGTGGAGAAGCCTTAATGGACCTGGTGCTCACCAAAGCAGAAGAGCTCATTAAAGAGGTTAAGACTGGAGGAAGGCAAAGTTGCAATGAACACTCCCTGGTTGAATTTGTGATCTTGAGTGATAAGGGCCTGGCTAAGAGCAATGTCAGGACCGTGAACTTCAGAAGAGCCAGCTTCCAGCTGTTCAGAGAATTAATGGATGAGATCCCATGCGACATGGTCCTTAGGGACAGAGGATCTGATCAGAGCTGGCAACTCTTTAAGGATATTTTCCTTAGAGCACAAGAGCTCTCTATTCCCATAGGTAATAAATCAAGCAGGGAACGTAGGAAAGCAGCATGGTTGAACAAGGACCTGCTGGTCAAACTTTGGCAAAAGAAGGAAATGCACATAGGGCCATGTGCCCTGGGAAGATTACAGAAACTCTGTCCGGATGTGCCGGGATGGGATCAGAAAAACCAAGGCACTGACAAAACTAAGCTTGGTGAGGGATGTGAAGAATTACAAGAAGGGGTTCTACAGGTACATTGGCTGTAAAAGAAAGACTAGGGAGAGTGTAGTTCCTCTGAAAAATGAAGAAGAAGAATTGGTAATGACAGATGTGGAGAAGGCAGAGGTACTTAACAACTTCTTTGCCTCGATCTTTACTAGTGGTCAGGCTTCCCACATCTCATGAGTCCCCAGACCTCTAGGTGGGGCTTAGGGGAGAAGAATCCCTCCCACCATAAATGAAGAGCAAGTTTGTGACCTCCTGACACAACTTAACAACTACGAGTCTATGGGACCCGATGACATGCATCCCAGGGTCCCGAGGGAATTGGCTGATGTAGTTGCCAAGCCACACTTCATCATATATGAAAAATCATGATTGCAAGAAAAAGACCACAGTGACTGGAAAAAGGGAAATATCACTCCCATTTTTAAAAAGGAAGACCTGGGGAACTATAGACTGATGAGCCTCACTTCTGTGCCAGGGAAGATCATGGGATGGATCCTCCTGGAGGCAATATTAAGGCACGTGCAGGACGAGGAGGTGATCCAAGACAGCCAGCATGGCTTCACCAAGGTCAAATTGTACCTGACTAATTTGGTGGCTTTCTATGATGGAGTGACTGCATTAGTTGGCAACAGAAGAGAAGCCAATGCCATCTAGTTGGACTTCTGTAAGGCCTTTAACATGGTCTCACATGACATCCTAATTTCTAAATTGGAAAGATATGCATTTGAAGGGTGGACAATCTGGTGGATAAGGAATTGGCTTGATGGCACACCAAGAGATTGGTGGTCAATAGTTCTATGTCTAGGTGGAGGCTGATGAGCGTGTCCCTCAGGGGTCTGTCCTGGTGATGAGTGGTGTCCCTCAGGGGTCTGTCTTGGGACCAGTGTTGTTCAATATCTTCATTAATGATATAGACAATGGTATTGAGTGCACCCTCAACAAGTATGCAGATGATACCAAGCTGAGTGGTTTAGTTCATACCAGTGAAGGAAGAGATGTCATTCAAAGAGATCTGAACAGGCTGGAGAAGTGGGCCCATATGAACGGCATGAAGTTCAACAAGTCCAAATGCAAGGTGCTTCACCAGGGTCAGGGCAATCCCAGACAGGAGTACAGACTGCGAGAACTCACTGAGACCAGCCCTGTAGAAAAGGACTTGGGGTTTCTGGTGGACGAAAAGCTTAAAATGAGCCAGCAGCGTGCACTTGCAGCAAAGAAGGTCATCTCTGTCCTGGGCTGCATCAAAGAGGAGTGACCATCATGTTGAGGGAGGTGATTGTCCCCCGCTTCTCCGTCCTTTTGAGGCTCCACCTGAAGTATTGTGTCCAGTTATGGGGCTCCCAGCCCCAAAGGATATGGACCTCTTAGAGCGAGTCCAGAAGAGGGCTTCAAAGATGATCATAAGGCTGAAGCACCTCTCCTATGAGGAAAGGTTGAGAGAGATGGGGCTTTCATCCTACAGAAGAGAAGACTCCAGGGAGACCTCCTAGTGGCCTTTCAATACTTGAAGGGGTCTTATAAAATGGATGGAGATGGACTCTTTACTTGGGTAGGTAATGATAGGACAAGGGCGAATGATCTTAAATTAAAAGAGGATAGATTTAGACTAGACGTTATGACATTAGTCTAGACATTAATGTCTAGACTAGACATTAGGAGGAAATTCTTCACTGTATGGATAGCTATAACCAGGACAGTTTCTTGATCCTTGAATATTTTTATTTTTTTTTAAGGCTTTCTAGGCTTTCAAAATATCAGAATGTATTTCAAAATATTTAAAAAATATACACTTTCAAAGAGATTTGGAAACCTTATTTCAACATGATATTGTTATTTTTAGAAAGACATGTATTTGAGAATCTTTGCCACTTAGTGTGAGGAAAACCATATTCAGAAAATCACAGCAGTTACAGACATCTCTGTTTTGTAATTAACATTTTTATTCACAGAAACACAGGAGCTAACTGCTACATACAAAAGTGTGTGGTTAAAGATTTCAGTCCAGTAAAGTCAACTGTAGTAATCAAGGAACTGGAATGCATTTGGCTACCTCAAAGTCAACTAAAAACATTTGTGCAGAAGGCGGAAGGGTGTCCTCAGACTGCCCTGAGGATGTGACTCATATGTCCTGAAGTGGAGGCATGATCCCAGGTGTGATGGGAATGTGACTGTCAGATCATAGGGCCCCTGTGTATCTAGTGGGTGAGCAGTTACTCTCCCACTGGCTGCTAAAAAGGATTTCTGATGTGTAGAACTAGAATTCGAAACAAAAATAATAATAATAAAAAAATTGATTACTGATAATGAAGACCATTGTATTCAAAGCATCTTGAAAATAGCATTTGATTATATTTGCTCCATTTAAGTAATGTTCAGAATCTTTAAACAGAAATTGAGACCTTGCTTATCACAGTCATTTCCAAAATCAATTTGCTGTATATGCATGTACATTTTCAAAATATGATTTTCTTCTAAAAATAGTCAATATTGATACCATTATTTAATTAATCCCATTGTATATTGTTATATACAAACATATTTTTCAGAAGGGAAATAGAGCCAAAGTGCTTCAGTAACTTGTCCAGGGCCTTAGAAAGGTTCTGTGTCTGCCATGATGTCAGGAACATCATCTTTGCTTTTTATCTAACCATAAAAAAGTAGTATGTGAAGACAATGCACACCAGGACCTACCAGGAACGTTAAAAGGTACAACACTCATCACAAAGAAGAAAAGATTATTTTTCCAAGAGTTAGAGGGTAGGAATGGGGCTTTTGTTTTCACTGCTACAGTATCAAAAACTCTGCTTATTTGTTGCTGTAAAATGTGTTTTTAATGAAGGCCTACTCAGGAAAGACAAAGAATAGCTAGCAGCATATCCAATTTGACACCCTATATCAGAAGAGTAGTCTATAGACTTCTTTTTTTTGGTAGTCTATTTGTCATTGGATCCTAAAAATGCATTTTTCAGACCCTTTAATGTCCTGAGAGATTCTAAGACTGTGTAATAGATATGTTGCAAATATATTTGCAGAAGAAACAAATCAACAGCTTATAAAAAATGCACTATCATTTTCCACAATCACTTTGAATCCTAATTCTTCACTTTGTTCTTGGATTATAAAATACCAAGTTCAGCATCCAAAGTTTTAAGGTGTTGTCATCAAAATTAATAATTTTTAAGTGTTGTCTTTTTAATGATTTCAGTAGAAATTCAAGAATGCAGGCAGTGCATTAATTCATGTATTATTTACTTAAGAGTGAAGTTCAGCTTCTTTTTCACTGTTCACTCTTTTTTCAACTGTTTTTCTATTTTCAACTTTGCCTGCCTGCTTAATGCATATTAATGGCTATATCCAGAGAAATTTTCATTTCTACAAGATGCCACATCTACCAGAATTTAATTTCATCCTCTTAGTCCCTATTAAAACAGTAATTTCTATTTCTAAAACATTCACTGATATAAAATACAACGAGTATAAAACATGAAATTGCTGACATTATCAAGATTTGTTTGTTTGTTTGTTTGTGTCATATATTGCCTTAAAGGGTAAGGAAGTCTGTCAGGAGCTAAACCCCCCTGCATTTCAGCTTGTCCTCAGATATCAGAGGGGCTGGGGGTGGCTGGGCTTAGATTCTGAGTGATACCCAATTTGGCACTATAAGTCCGGTCACATTAATTATGTTGAATTATCATGATCACAGACATACTTATAATGCAATACACTTTCAGTCTAGTAAATGAGTGGTGTAGTTTATTGAAGGAACAGGAGTACAAGTTCTTTTGGATTGCCAGTGATAAATACACTGTCTGAAAAGCGTATGTAAATACCAAGAATATGATTAATTCAACCAACAACATATGTGCTAACTTATGAAACAACTCTATAAAGGATGTTAGGTTTCCTGGGGAAGCACTTGCTGTAACCGAGAATCTCGGTTCGAATCTCACCCAACAAGTGTCCCTATGGGGGGGAAGAGAGAGTCAGCCCATCGACTGATCCCAGAAGTCAGCGATGTCTTTCCAAATTCCTTGTGATGATGTCTTCTCTGACATTGTCCTCTCCTGAGCCATTTTTACACTATTTTCTTATTTTTAGGTGGAGTTTGAGTGACTAGTTATACATGTCTTCGTTGTGATTGGTACAAATTTTCCTCACTTTTGTTCAAAGGTATAGGCTCAGAGAAACTTAGAGCACATGCTCAGTGAGGAATGATCACACCTTGGAGGCAGGTAGTGTTTGGGATGGGGGTGTGTTTGGGCATTATAATGAGATTATAATGAGAAAAGTTCACCTAGAAGACATGATTCGGTTATCAGTTTGACTTGGGGCTGGCCATGTAGTCTATCAGTTCCATAGTACCACCCGGTTCCCCATCCTTACAGTGATAGCACAGAGCCTGACTGCAGTGCCTTCACCCCACTCCACCCTCCATGTTTTATCTTTTACAGTCAGCACACCAAGCTCCCCTGTTGTTACTAACACCTAAGGTTGCAGGTTATGTTGCCAAGGGGACTGTCATGAAACAGATTGTTTGCATACATTCTGCATCTCATCTTGGATGTTTCCTCAATGCTGAACCTTTTTTTAAGATGTGACAATTATTCTACATCATATCAGACCAATATTTTACTAAAAACTACTTTACAACCTCAGTCACCTTTTTGAACCCATATTTAATTTTCTTAACATTTTTATTAGTGGTCATCTTAGTGTAATATTTTCCTGTGCTCATTGTTTATGAATTCCTCTTTGAAACATCTTTAAGTAAGACTCTTCATTTCACTGTTTGTTATTTGAATCATATATAGCAGTTTATGGCTAAAAATTTTCTCATTAACACATTCAGTTTTTTGTATTTGTATTTTTTTTTTCCAAAACCTAAGGGATTTCCTTTTAAGCATTTGCATCAAAATGTATCCCAGGCCATAGATATTTAATAGCTAGTTCATTATGAAAAAGATATATCCGTCTTTTATCTTTCTGAGTCATGTGTCCTTTTGTAGCCTGAGAATTACAAATAAGTAGACTGGTGGAGTCAGAGAATCAGATTTCTTGGAAGAGATATAAATGAACAGTTGGAGTGCAGAGCCATATTTTCAAATATATAATTTACTTAAAAAAGATAGAAGGGCATTTCGGCATTTAAGAATTGAAATTACAAGGAGTTCTATTACTAACTGAAAGACATCAAGTTTTAGTGATGTGTTTGAAAATATGGTAAAATATGGTAAAATATCCACAGTACATTAAATAATACATACTGGAAAATGTACTACTGTAAAAAACAAGAAAATATGTTACATAAATATGTTGTTTGTAAGTTGTTTTATAGGCTCACTTAAGGAGTAACTTGGAAATTTAGATATCTGAGATTTAAGACACACTGTGAGAACATCTTTGTTTATAAACCTATCTAGTTACTTCTCTTAGTTCAAGGTGAGGAAACTTGAAAATCACATTATTCTAAGACCTTTTTTTTAACCTTTTGTACCTCACAGCTGTAGCAGTTGAAAGAAAAGAAAGAAAAGAAAGAAAGAAAGAAAGAAAGAAAGAAAGAAAGAAAGAAAGAAAGAAAGAAAGAAAGAAAGAAAGAAAGAAAGAAAGAAAGAAAGAAAGAAAGAAAGAAAGAAAGAAAGAAAGAAAGAAAGAAAGAAAGAAAGAAAGAAAGAAAGAAAGAAAGAAAGAAAGAAAGAAAGAAAGAAAGAAAGAAAGAAAGAAAGAAAGAAAGAAAGAAAGAAAAAGAAAGGAAGGAAGGAAGGAAGGAAGGAAGGAAGGAAGGAAGGAAGGAAGGAAGGAAGGAAGGAAGAAAAGAAAAAGAAAGAAAGAAAGAAAGAAAGAAAGAAAGAAAGAAAGAAAGAAAGAAAGAAAGAAAGAAAGAAAGAGAAAAAAAAAGACAGAAAAAGCATAAGCTAGAACATGACATGTACAACTGAAAAACACAGCCTTTCTTCCTTAAAATATAGAGGTTTGGTTGATAGAGCTGCTGTATTAAGTATCTCTTCTCTAATGACTGGATCTGGTTTTCTCTGGAGTCTGGAGCACAAATGGGGCACAGAGGTCTTGGGGGAACAATCAAGCCATGAATGAAGGTTGCAGAATTTGAACCTTTTTTCATCCCCCTCAAAGCACCTATTTTTATTTTTCATTTATTTGTCTAGTGTCTCAGAAAAAGTGTGACAGGTTGTTTAGTATATCAAAGCATGATGTGTTTGTGTTTTAATAATCATACTCTCCCGTAAAACAACTTCACATATGAGCCTCTGGCACAATTGATACCAAATTCTGCCTTCAGACATGCATGTTACAGCTTTGTAGATGATGCTAATATGAGCTTCTCCACACAGAGCTTAGACCAACAGGTGTGGATGACTCTGTACTGCAATGATGACCATCAGTTAGGTCATCACAGAATCAGATCATAGAGTGGCTTGGGTTGGAAGGGACCTTAAATATCACCTAGTTCCACCCCCCCCTGCCATGGGCAGGGACACCGCCCACTAAATCACGTTGCTCAAAGTCCCATCCAGCCTGGCCTTGAACACTTCCAGGGATGGGGCATCCACAGCTTCTCTGGGCAACCTGTTCCAGTGCCTCACAATCCTCTGAGTGAAGACTTTTTTCCTTATATATAACATAAATCTCCCCTCTTTTAGTTTAAAGCCACTATACTTCCTGACAAAAAGTCCCTCCCCAGCTTTCCTTTACGTATTGAAAAGTCACTATAAGATCTCCCTGGAGCCTTCTTTTCTCCAGGCTGAACAACCCCAACTCCTTCAGCTTGTCTTCATAAGAGATGTGTTCCATCGCTTTGATCATCTCTGTGGGCCTCCTTTGGACTCACTCTAATACTTCCATGTCCTTCTTGTGCTGGGGGTCCCAGAGCTGAACACAGTACTCTAGGTGGGGACTACAGGCAACGTTAATAATTTCAGAGGTCAAACCTGTAAGTCATTTATCCCGACTTCAGAGAGGATTTTGCAGACTGAAAACTGAGTCTGGTTTATTCTTCCGGAAGCAGAGCTCCCTGACAGCAGCAGAGTTCCCGAGACATGGCAAGTGGTGACTGAGGACAAGATATCCTGTAGTCAAGCTCAAAGGGCAGATAATCCTGTATACTGGCACAGAGCGTGTTTTTAGGAATAAATTCCAGAGATCCAAACTTACAGTAAGAATTTGATTGTCAGTGACTGTTTACGTGTCACTAGGACATTATTTCATTACTTTGTATGTGTGAGTGTGTCTATACTATCCTTTTGTTACCTAGATACGGAAAATCAAGTAATTTATTTACTGAATTATGTCAGCAGAGACCAGCTTCAAAAGCATGTCTATATAAATGGTGAACAGATTCATTTTACAAGAAAAAAATATTTTGTTTGAAAGAATTAATATTGTTGTTGCAGTATTTCAGGAACATAACAACAGAAAGATTTTCATATCGCATTTTTTTGTCATTTTGTGACAAATGTTTACAGAAAAGTGGGGTTCATGCATCATGTGATTGTAATTGCAAATGTGAAATTACTAATTCATATACATTCTTAAAAAGACAAAAAAAAAAAAGAAAAAATCTGTAGACAACATTTCTGCAGAGCTAGATCATTTCATTGACATATGCTATGCAAGAAGCAATGTACATTACTCACAGAACTGAACAGCACTGCAAGATTGTATAGATTTAAGCAACATCAGAAACATCAATCACTAACATTTATTTTTTTTATATGAAAAAAATCTAAAATATACCACTTTAGCACTAACAGATGTTATGAAGCACATTAAAAACATTTCAAGAAAAAAAAAAAAAAAGACCAAAGAGAAAAATAATTTCAGAACACCTATTGGCTTAACTCTGTCAGAGAATACAAAGGTATATTTACATGGAAAATATGTAAATATGAGGACTTTGTCCTTATAAAGTTAATCAGCATAAAACTTTATCTCGGCTTCTCAGGAGCATATGAAGCTATTTTATTCTTTCTTATATATTATTGATTGGGATAATATCAATTATATTACTACAGTCAGAAGGAAGATGGCTGCACGTGGATCTACCCTTCAGTGTGTAACATGTTGCATTTTCCTACCAGAAACACTCCTCTGACACTTTTACCTTCTGGAGGAAAGAGATATTTCCTTGTCTTCTCTTCAAGGACACTAAAAAATGGAACTTAAAAAGATCTTTTTGGCTATTTAGACTGATTAGAATATAACTAGGCACCTGGCATAACTTAGAGCTGTGATATCACTCAGTGTCCTCTGGGAAATGAGTATAGAGGTTTATTTGAATGCAATGTAAAGATTGGATGCCAAGGCTTCTGACAACACCTGTTGCTGAGAGGCAGCTGGAGGAAGAGTTTATGCAGGTTTGAAGGCTCCATGAGTTGAATCCATTGTCTGCCTCAGTCCCTCTGGGTCACTGAGACTCCTTTCACAACCCCATCCAAGCCAAGATCCACAAAACACACAGGACACTTTGATCTTTCCAGTTTTAATTCTAGGTATATATGTATATTAATTACTTTACTACAATTTACAGTTTTGCTTTAAATCCTTTAATCTTTTATTTTTTTATTTTTATTTTTATTTGTTTAACAATCACATATCTTGTTAATTTAGATTAGAAGCTCATCAGGACAAAGACTATGCATTTCTATCGTACATTTGTACCAAGAAAAATGTGACCTCTATTTAGTGAGTTAGATATCACAGTAATACACGATATTATAAATACAGATTCGGACTACCCTAAGCTATTTGCTCATAAGATATCTTCTACCTTTCTTATCTTCGGTTAACCTCAGTTGATTCCAGACTTCTGACAAACTAAAATCTATGAGTACCTTCGTATCATATATTTTTTAAAGCAGATGTTGCAGACTGTAGCCCGTATTTGCTGGTTTTAGTGTCACTGTCAAGCGGTGACAAATAATAATAATTAACAGTAATCTTTGGAACTGATGTCTGTCATAGTAGTTGCACAACTGTTCCTCATAGTTTTCTGTAAGGACTGGGTTTGGACAGTTTACTTAAGATTTTTATTTTCCTAGAAATATTATTAATATTACTTACTCCCCCATATTTGACTGTATAGTTTATATATACAGAAAAAGTATAATTATAAATACTAAATGAGAAAACAGGTTTTTTTCGGTAGGGACAGTGATGACAACATTACTAAGAAAATAGATCCTCAAAAAATGTCTATTCTGTTAACAAGAAAACAGCTTGACAGACTTGTTGTTCATTCGGTATTTATAGTATTTTATTTACAAAGCATCTTACCAGGACTCCTTAGCTTGTGTTTCTCAGACACAGGATGCTCAGAAATTTCCCTGGCAAGCACTAGACAGGCTTGTGAATACTTAGTTTCCAGAGTATACAACTGATAGAGCACACGGCATGATTTTAGGAAACTGTACACAATACTAGGAAATATATCTAAAGATACAATATCTGTATCAGTGAAAGATGCTGGTTTTTGAATTAACCCTGTAGTATTTTATGGTTTTTTTGTTTGTTTGTTTGGTTGGTTGGTTGGTTGGTTGGTTGGTTTTAGTTTTTTTTTATTTTATTTTATTTTTTTTTGAGGAGGAGTGATTCGGTGGAGAAGGTGGGATAGAGCAGAGGGAGGAGAGAAGATGCTTACCCTTGACTAATCACAGAATTACAAAATCATCTAGGTTGGAAGAGACCTCCAAGATCACCTAGTCCAATCTCTGGCCTAACACTAACAAGTCCTCCACTAAACCATATCACTAAGGGCTACATCTAAACACCTTTTAAAGACCTCCATGGATGGTGACTCAACCACTTCCCTGGGCAGGCCATTCCAATGCCTATCAACCCTTTCAGTAAAGAAGTTCTTCCTAATATCCAACCTAAACCTCCCCTGGCACAATTTTAGCCCATTCCCCCTCATCTTATCAACGGGCACGTGGGAGAATAGACCAACCCCCACCTCACTACAGCCTCCTTTAAGGTATCTGTAGAGAGTAATAAGGTTGCCCCTGAGCCTCCTCTTCTCCAGGCTAAATAACCCCAGCTCCCTCAGCCGCTCCTCGTAAGACTTGTTCTCCAGACCCCTCACCAGCTTCATTGCCCTTCTCTGGATGTGCTTGAGCACCTCGATGTCCTTCCTGTAGTGAGGGGCCCAAAACTGAACACAGTACTCAAGGGGTGGCCTCACCAGAGCCGAGTACAGGGGGACAATCACTTCCCTAGTCCTGCTGGCCACACTAAAGTTACTGTTACTGTTAACTTACACATATAGATTCTTGGTAAAGATAACTCTACTTTTTCTATTTGAGAAGGATCAGCAGAAAAGTGGTTGGCAGTCAGTTGGTTACTTTCTCTTTCTCAGACTTTCTTCTGCTACTCCTTAGGTAATTTGATAGATGGAGAGAATTTCTCTCCATTTTAAAAATATGATTATAATTTTAATTAATTTCAGTAAAAGTAATTATATACACAGTCCTATGTTTAAAAAAAGCTATTAAAACCTTTTGTTCATGATAAAAAAAAATTAGCAAAGACAAAAACAATAGTGAAAAGGAGAAAAATCTGGTCTTTGCATAAGGCATGCAAAGTAACTGCTGTGAATATTCTGTCCCAGGGAAATATAAGAGCATGTTAAAAAAAAAAAAAAAAAAAAAAAAAACCAAAAAGTTCATTTTCCCTAATAATGCTACAGGCTTGCAGCTTGCCTTCAGCAAGACTTAAGTAGATTTTATATGTCTAAATCTGATTTTATTGTTCAAAAACAATGCTAAATACAAATTACAAATAACATCTAAATTCATCCAGCATAATATAGAAAACATTGGTCTACTTATCATATTCCGCACACCTGACCCTACTTCCCTAAGAAAAGCATCTCCGTTAAAAGGTTAGTAGCTTCATTCATTCATTACAGTCCAGAGAGACAGGGATAGACTTTCCTAGACAAGTTACATCATAGGCAGATTATAGATTTCTAGATCAGACTATTTCAGGTTATTATGGCATATGTATCTGGACAAACAATTAAAGCATTGTACACTTTATCTTAAGTAAGCTTTAGTCCGTCCTGAAAAAGTTTAAATGTTACCACCCATCAGATCTTACTGTGGCAGGTGGATGTGGATGCAACTTTTGCTTGCTTCTTTTTATTCTGTTCTCCATCACCTGCTTAGCAATGTTATTTTGAGAGTCTACCCTACAGAGGAATTTGTATAAATATAAGATGTAAATGGTAAATTCTTCTTACTGGCTACTCTCAGTGATTTTGTTCCTTCCACCTTTCTGCAGCACCTAACATTTCCTGTAAACTAGAAGAGACTTTATGCTTATCTTTGAATATTGCCTGGATGCTAGGCCTTGGGAATGAGATATTCCAGTACCTCATGTCTTGGTATCCTCTGCTCTCAACATCAGTGTTTGTGTGTCAGAAAGCATAAGGAAAATCTAACCACTATAATGATTTTTCTTTGTTTTGATGATGTTAACACATTTTAGTGAAGGAATAGAAAACAAGTGTGATTATTTAAGAAAATGGTTTTTTATTCAGTATGGTAGCATGCCATTCATTCTCCCTTTGTTGTAAAGGAAGGTCCTTGTAGATTTTTAAAATATTTTTTATAATATAATTTTACATACCTGTTTTCTAGCATTCGGCATGAACAGGCATTTCACCAGTAATAGCAATATTAAACATGTACAGTTTTCTGAGTAGAGGGAGAGAGAGATAAGGGCCTAAGTAAAGGCTGTCTATTTCAGTGAGACTGGGATTACTTAAGAGCTAAGCAAAACACTGTCTGCACTATTTGACTCTTTGTTATGATATGACATATATCCATGTTTCTGTAGAGCATTTTGAGCAACTGAGCTTCTTTAAAATGCAATATACCTTTATTAATTTTTAAGCTTTATAACTCCACTCACAGTTATTAAATACCAATACTTATTTACTGAGATTTGATATTTTTTGAAGTGTTTTGTGTGTTTGATACAATTTCCTTGCAGAAGAAACACGCATCACATCAATATAACAGATGGGTAGGGTTACTGGCTTGCCAGGTTAAAAGTTCAATTCAGAAGGATCTGGTCACGATGAAAAGAAATGCAAATATGAGTAGAAATGTGCAAAGTCATCAGTATACTGGATGACTTAACCTGCTCGTGTGTGATTTGCTTTTTTTTTTTTTTTTTTCAAATGAATTACTGTATTTAATTTTAATTAAGAATCTTTCAAATACAGAGAAATTCTGATTTCCTTCTGGTGAAATACTCCAGAAAACCTGAAATGATATTATTTTGAAAACAGCTAATAGACATCAAGACATTTACTGATTCATCTGTATTCACAGAGATGCAATTTCTCCTCTGTCTTCAATGTGTAATCACTGTTATTAATTCCTCCACTGTAGAGGACTATTTTTTTTTTTCCTTAAAGAAACGATCATAAATGAACAAGCTACTGTACTCTTGGAACTTCTAGTTCAATCTTGTATGAAAATACAGCCTTTCTTTATGTCTAGACACACAGACACACAACTGTGGCAATTTGCAAAATCTTGTGTCAGGAGAGCTGACTTCATTACCCTGAACAGCACAGAACAAAATCATACAGGTTTCAAAATCCAGGTGATAACATAATGTTGAATGTAAGCAAATCTTCAGGTATTATCCTGGTATCCAAATGAAAGCCATCAGCTCTGTGTGAACAACTTCACGGACTGCCAGACACCTGCACATGTTGTTCCTCTGTGACCAACTGAGGAAGGTGGTTGTAGGCCTCCAAACTGGAGACAAATTAAATTTTCTCCCTGATCATTTTAATGTTTTGTGACATTAGTCACAAAAAAAACCACAATAGTGGTTCACTATTTCTAGCTGTTTCCTGACTCCTCTCCTTGCTGATTCAAGTTCTCCTAGAGATCAAGAGCACTCCTGGCCATAGCCAGGAAGACCAGTACATTCATGTCCGCATGAGTAGCCAGAAGTCCTAGACAGATGGAAGTCCTAGACAGGTGGGAGTAATAATTAGGGGAACTACGATGCTTCCACTGATCTGGGTATCAGTGAAAGCCATGTAACAAAACTTCACCTGAAAACAGAGGCAGACAAGTGAGGTCAGGTGGCTGTTTTTTATAGCCTTTATACCAACTAGCCAAAATGTGTGAAATTACACTTTGAAAAAATACAAACCAAGGATCTGTAAAAACACCAAGAAACATCTCACCAACCAAAAGCATTACTCTTCAAGAGCTGTTAACTGGTTATTTTTAATTCATTTTAGAGGTAAAGGCAGTTTACTTATTTACATTTTTCCAAGGAAACTGCTTCAAAATCTTTATGTTAGAACTAGAACAAATAGTCAAGTAAGGCAGATTGTTTTCACTCACTGAATGCATTGCTGAGACTGAACAAATTTGCCTTTTCTTCTGCAAATAGATTAACATTAGGCCATCACTAGGAACACTGACATTGGTGAATCAGACTTCCATCACAACACATGATGTACTGCTTGCTTGCAGATATCAAGGTTTTTGACATATAGCTTAAGTAAATTAAAATTATTAAATTAAATGAATAAATTCCAAAATGTGATATAACATGCCACAATTATTAGGTATCAAATTTCAACAGTCTTAACCATGTTATACATTACTTATTAATTATAACAACTATATCATTAGTTTTAAATAGCTGACCCTGATATTGACAGATAAAAGAACCTCAAAACTTGTCAATGGTTATTTATTTATCATCAGTCCCTCCCTTCTTGATAAATATTATTCTGGAAGCAAAATCCAATACAGAAAATGACCCTGGAAACCTCTTATCTTTTAAGTTGCACAATTACTTTTCAGCAAACATTAAAGGACAGTATTATTGGTTATAATTAAAAGAAAAAAGAAAAAAAAAAAAAAGATGAATCTTATGTCAAGTACTGCAATTCTCACCTGATTTTTGTGGGTTTATTTGAATACATGAATAAAATTGGATTCACTGTGAATTTTAAGATTTGTTTACAAAAATGCAAAAGGACATAAATGATTACATAGAAGAGTGAGAAAATGGTAACTTATCAAATATTTAATTGATTAGATGGTTCTTTAATATTTGGCCCAATCATAAATTGAAAAAAAAAAAAAAAACCCTTACTGAGCTATAAATCAATCATTGTTATATGGGGAAAATTTATACAAGAGCTATTGTTCTTAGAAACCTTGTTGAAATCAAACTTTGGGTGTGTTGTGAGAATTATTAAAACAGTTTTTTTCTTCCATAATAGAATTCATTTATATGCAGGTTATCAGGAGCTGATTGGCTTCAATTATTCCTTCGAACATCTAAGAAAGACAAACCATAGACTTAAAAAGCTTCTGATATTTTGCATATTCATAATACCTCAGTGAATCACCAGGAATGGCAATACTTTTATCTGAATGCTAATGTAGAACCAACAGATAAGTTGAAGGGCAAAACAACATAGAAATAAGCCAGATTTTCCCGCTAGAATGCAGCACTTTCTTCATTGTGAACACTTTTCATATATTTCCTTTTCTACTGTTGCCACTCTCTCTTTTATCTTGTTTTGTTTCAATAATAATAATAATAATAATAATAATAATAATGCCTTAATTTGTAATAGACATATACAATAAGATGTCCCTAATTTTTATAGTGTTTTTACATCAATAATGGCCAGTGCGATACATGTCATTTTTTCAGAGAAAACCTAAGAGACTTGATGAGTACAGGCTGATGCTTTAGAGTTTTAGGTCTACAGAACAACAAAATGCAACATCCCTTTTTACTTAGTCTAGCAAAGAATGTATGCTTACAGCAGGAAATCCTAATCATCATTTACCAGATTAGCAAGTGTTTCTGTTTTAATAATGTTACCCTTGAAGGACATATATCTAAAACACTTCTCAGAATCAATTGCTAGTCTTCAATAAATTTAACTGGTAATTCTGTTTTGCTCAATTTATCTTTTTGTTTAATATGATTAAAATTAAAAGTGTGCTTAGAATGGTATAGATTAATATTTTTACATACAGATTAAAAAAAACAACAACAACAACAACAACAACAAAACTTTACAAAGTGATATCCACTTTTCCTTATGTCCAGCCACAGCTGTAATTTCAATGATGTCAGTGAGAGATGAACATATAAATTCAAAGCCACATTGTTTGCAAGGTCGAGTAATTACTTCAGATAACTTTGCAAATTACTAAGGTATACTTGGAAGATTTCTTGGAGAATTTCTCTGGAAAGTTACTATCTCAGAAGAGCATATGCGCTGAGTGATGTCAATGATATGCTGGGCAGTAATTGTTTCATTAGAAAGTAACTGTCTTGGTAAACGTGAGGATGCCAGGCAACATCTGTCTTAAACAGAAGATACATTTAATATATAAGGTAGGCTAAAAAGCTGTTCACTGAAGAAAAGTTGTGTTGATGAGCAATCGCCCAGAGCCATGTAGATTGATGAAGAACTTCATTGAGGTAGTAAGGTCCCATTTTCTGACTGTGGAGGCTAAGCTTCTTCAAAACACAATGAAAAGTTCCATGGGGCTGATAGCTGAGCATCTGTAAGTCTGGATCCTCACATTTTTCTCTCCCCTGTGGCACTATACAAATTAATTACCAACATTCACATCACACAGAGCTGTGGGATGCTTTACTCAGCCCAGTTACTCAGGTGATTAACATGATTCAGTCTGTCTTTGAGGTGCTGAGAATCTCTGTGGAAATTTCATCAGCTCTGTTGTCAGGCAGAACTAAATTAATATGTTCTGGTTTATGGTGTGCTGAGGCTTAGTTATCTTAAGCAGCTCCTGATGTCCATCTTAGAGCTACTCAGAAATGGATTGATCTGTACCATGAATTACTCTTCTTTCTGGGATTTTGAGGAAGTTTTATTAATTCCTTTCAAGTATCTGCCCACCAGCAGTGAAATGATCAGATTGTATGAGTAAGGCTTTGTCTATAAGAAATGTGCCACGGGTTTGGACTGGTGCGTGATCAGGCCCTTGGTTCTGCATCTAGCCATAAAAGACAGAGGTGGGCAGCAAAAGCACATGCTCATGGCTGTATCTGCAGCCAGTTTCCCATCCCTTACTTGCTTACTTTGGAAGACTGCTGCTCTATCTATGTGTTATTTCAATTGTGATTTTCTCTATCTACTCTTTTTAGCTTAGACTTAGTTGTTATTTCACTGCAAGCAGTACTACTGTCACAGTATCATTTTGGGGAAACTAAGATGCTTCCTGGGAACCCCTAATTGTACTTTGAGTTTTGTTTAGCTTTATGTATTTGCAAATTACCAAGAACATTTACAGTTTCTACATCTCAAAGAATTACTGTTTCAGCTACCTATTGGACAAAACCTCAGTTTTAGACAAATCAAGCTTCTTCTGTGACACTGTGCAATGTAACTGAGACAGCTCACCTTTTCAGTATGGTGGTAAGGTACAATCAATTCATCTATTCTGTATGGGATTCTACAGATTGGTTGCCTAGATATGAATTAGTCACTTTGGTTTCCGTTTATAGTCACCAGACAGAAAAGGTCCTTCTAGAGCAAGAATCATCTGACCTATCTAGGTATCTACTTATGAATAAGATGAATTATGTCTTATAACTTCTTTCATCTCCCTTGACTACCAAAGCAACTAAGACACTGACTTGTGCAAGTAGATATCTACACTTCATATCACTGATTCCTCTCTCATTATTTACATATTTCCCAGCAAAAAGTTAGACTAGATATCATGGAATAATTTACTTGACATAGATGAAGAGACTTGACTTGACTTGACATTCACTTGACTTTTAAACTGAATTCCCATTAAACCACAGATCACTTCTAGAAGCTTCTGTGGCAGGTATGATATGCCTAGTGAAAATGGATCTGATAGGCCCCATTAACTGTGTAGCTATTGGTAGTCAACATCCAAATAGAATATATTTTTCCAACTGTTTTTTATGGCTTCCTTTTGCTCAAGAAAACTACATTTTTCATGCTGTCAGTGAGATATTTTTTCCTATTGCTTTTCTCCACAAGCAGTAATTGTCCTCAGCAGCTTCAACAGAGAAGCATGTTTCTTCAGAGACACATATGAGATATTTCTTGTCTTTCCTTTAAGTTTTTTACTTCCTCTTACAAGGTCATGACATATCTTAGAAAGCAATACTGGCAAAACTCTTCTTTTCTGCCAAGTTGTTCTCTCTTTTATCTGTTTAATTCATGTGGATGTTTAGTGTAGGTCAATTCACTACTGTAAACTTAAGTGTTTTTACATATATATATATATTTACACATACACGCCTTTTGAAAAGAGTCAGACTTGTTCTGATAAGGACCAGCCTTGGGCAAAGGGGAACTGAACAGCTTGTTCTTATTTATCTCTTATACACACTTTATGAAAGGAGGTCCACAGTCTTGGTGTGAGAGGCTGTTGAAGGAGGGAGTCTTGTGTTGGCGGGATGGCCCTGTTTTGGCAGCAGAACAGAATTTGAGGGCCATGGTGCCCAAATGAAACCTTTTGCTTCATTATGTGGAAAATGAATATTAAAGTTCACATCCCTGAACATGATAATGAGTAAATGTATTTTACTGAAGTAAGTATATTTATCAATGGCAATCCTGAATCTTTTACGTCACCTTATTAAATATGTTTGACTTTGTGAAACTGTCTCAGCAAAAGTCCTTGGCAGGGCTCTGAAACAGGAAAACGTTGAACTGCAAATACTTTCAACTTTCTGAGATTGTTTCAGTGAAAGCCCTTAGCAGGGCTCTGAAACAGGGAAATGCTGGACTCTGGTAAGTCCCCTTTAACATGACACCTATAGTATCCTTGTTCTCCTTTCATCTTGAATATCTTTGTCTCTAGGATTACATTGGCCTGCATAGCTTTGTTTACCTTAGAACTAAGTAGAAACAGAACTAAACCTTTTTTCTTCATTGAGACTGAGAATCAGTTAGTGAAATCTTCAGAGTTAGTGGTGATATTGCAATCCTTTGCTACTAGTGTCTACAAAGCAATTCAATGCAGCATAATACTTATATCTTTTTACCAGGCTTTCTCTTGACCATGGTTTCCTGGTATTAATTTATGCAGTACATTGTGATGCTTTTGAGTACTGCAGAAGAGGCCCTCACCTACCTTTCTGTTTAATGCATCTTCTTTTAATAAATTTTAGAGTCTTTAGTGTGGTGAGAGAATCTGAGCACTGCCAGTCCATAGCACATTCCAATATACTGTGCTTTTGCTTGTCAAATTCTATTTTTGACAAGTTTTTTAAATGTCAGGTAAATTCTTGATAATTTGGACACTTTATTTTATTCATAATCTCAGCCACAATAGATCTCTTCTGTCCAAACCTTGAAGACCTTAAATCAATCAGAAACCTTCAAGTGCTTTCACTTTGCTAATACATAATTTCTAATATGTATTCTTTATATTTTTACATTGAGTGCAGCACTTCACATTTCTGTAAAGGCAGTATCAAGTTTAGTCTCCTCTGCCTGAGTTAGCTGAAAACTTAAAAACAAACAAACAAAAAAAAACCTCAAGGTCTTCAGAGCCAGTTATTGTCAGAAATAAAGCTTCCTTCTGACTACCTTCTCTTTTACTTTCAAGCATTACTTGCAGTTACAGAATGAAGAACTGTTTAAATCTTCTGTTCTTTTCACACATTTCCAGAATTATAATTTGTGAGACTTCCATTTATCTTTTCTGAATATCTTAGCATTTTGCTTTATTCCTGGTTATTGTTGTTAACAAACACAGTAGTACTTAGAATTATCCTTCCCATAATTTCTGCCCAAAGATTCCCACCCTTAGGATAACCTTTGATTCTGACCTTTGACCCACAGACTCACAGCTAGCCTATTTATCTTTGTGTTACCTTTAACAATCTGTTATATACTCTCTGCTTTCTCTTCTAGTCTGTGGTTTTATCTTTAAAATATGACTGTATTAAGATGAATTTCTTATTAAGCTTATTATTTTCATTATTTTTTTTTATTTTGTAATGATCTGAAAAAAAATCCACTATTCTTTCACTTTCTCCGTTAAAAAGAGACAACTTTTAAATTTACCTGTACAGCTTCTAGAATGAGTTCCTGTTCCATGTTGAAATGTCTTAAATACAAATGAAGTAAAAGTCATCTTATATTTTAAATGATTATTATTTCATATTTACATATTACCAATGGATTCCATTATTAGTACCTAATAGTAATTATTATGGTAACCTGTAATAATTCTTACATCTGTTCTTGCCATTTCTGTAATATTTTTTTCATTAATTACTTTGCTAAGCTGCTTCAATATGAATGTGAATGACTAGCTGCTAATGTACAGATAGATTCATTGTTTATCAAACTAAAGAGTGTCTTCTTTACTTTCATGGGAGCAGAGCCAGTTATTACATAGAATTAGCAAATACTGATTCATTCACATTCCCAAGGGAATCAGTGTACAAATGACATGTAAGCAAAGATACAAACTGGTCCCCTCAAAGATATTTATTTAGTGTGTTAACATACAGGAATATTAGAATCTTAAATTGTGAATTATTGTTCCTTCCTACTGTGTTTCACTGAGCTATCATTACTCTCAAAGTCCTCACCAAGATTGTTGATAAAATGATTGTTGATTATTGATAAAGACTTACCAGTTATCAGAGTTCATTGATAGGGCTTTAAACCAGATTTGAAACTCATAAACAAGAAATGGAGGACTAAGGAGAATCTCCATCTTTTATTGGATGTGGGGGAAAACATAGTGACAAGAGATGAGGAAAAGGCTGAGGTACTTAATACCTTCTTTCCCTCAGCCTTCAGCAGCAAGACCAGTTGTTTTCTGGGTATTCAACTCCCCGAGCTAGTAGATAGGGACAGGGAGTAGAATGAAGTCCTCATAAGGAGGAGACAATGAGGCGAGATGTTATGCTGGATCTCATTCTCACCAACAAGGAGGAGCCGGTGGAGAATGGGGTACTCAAGGGCAGCCTTGGCTGAGGTGATCATGAAATGGTGCAGTTTTGCATTCAGAGGGCAGCAAGGAGGGAGCACAGCAAGCTTGCTACCCTGGACTTTGGGAGAGCAGACTTTGTCCCCTTCAGAGATCTGCTTGGTAGAGTACTATGGGACAAAGCCCTGGAGGGAAGAGGAGCCCAAGAAAGCAGGTTAATATTCAAGGATTACCTCCTTCAAATTCATGAGCTATACATCCCAGCAAAGAAGAAACCATGCAAAAATGCCAGGGGGTCTGCATGGATGAACAAGAAGCTGCTGAACAAACTTAAACAGAAAAAGAAGGCATACAGATAGTGGAAGCAAGGACAGATAGCCTGGGAGGAATACAGAGACATTGTCCAAGCAGCCATGGATCAGCTTAAGGAAGCCAAAATCCTTTTAGAATTAAATTTGGCCAGGGACATCAAGGGCAATGAGAAAGTTTTCTGTAGGTACATTGGTGATAAAAGGAAGACTAGGGAAATTGTCAGCCTTCTCCAGAAGGAAACAGGAGACCTGGTCACCCAGGCTATGGAAAAGACTGAAGTATTTAATGACTTTTTTGCCTCAGTCCTCACTGACAGGAGCTATAGCCATTTGCCCCAGAAGGCAAAGGCAGGGACTGGGGAAATAACGAACTGTCCAGTGTAGGAGAAGATCAGGTTCAAGACATCTAAGGAACTGAAGATACAAAAGTCCATGGGACCTGATGAGATACATATGCAGGTCCTGAGGGAAGCCATGGATGTAGTTGCTAAGCCACTATGCATTGCATTTGAGAAGTCACGTTAGTCCAGTTAAGTTTCCGCTGAATGGAAGAGAGTAAACATAACCCCCCTTTTTTAAAAGGGAAATAAGGAGGACCTGGGGAACTACAGGCCAGTCAGTCTCACCTCTGTGTCTGGCAAGACCATGGAGCAGACCCTTCTGGAAACTATGCTAAGGCACAAGGAAAATAAGGAGGTGACTGGGGACAGCCAACATGGCTTCACTAAGGGCAGATCATGCCTGAAAAATCTAATAGCCTTCTACGACAGGGTTACAGCAATGGTGGATAGAGGAAGAGCAACTGACATTATCTACTTGGACTTGTGCAAAACATTTGACACTCTCTCACATGATACCCTGGTCTCTAAATTGGAGAGACATGGGTTTGACAGATGCATGACTTGTTGGGTAGGGAATTGGCTGGATGGTCGCACTCAAAGAGTTGGGATCAACAGCTCAAAATCCAGGTAGAGATCAGTAATGAGTTGTGTTCCTCAGGGGTCGGTTTTGGGAACGGCACTATTTAACATCTTTGTCGATGATATAGACAGTGAGATTGAGTGCGCCCTCAGCAAGTTTGCTGATGACACCAAGCTGTGTGGTGTGGTCGATGTGCTGCAGGGAAGGGATGCCATCCAGAGAGACCTCGACAGGCTTGCGAGATGGGCCTGTGCAAACCTCATGTGGTTCAACAAGGCCAAGTGCAAGGTCCTGCATCTGGGCCAGGCCAATCCCAAGCATAAATACAGGCTGGGTGGAGAATGGATTGAAAGCAGTCCTGATGAGAAGGACCTGGGGATGCTGGCTGATTAGAAGCCCAACGTGAGCTGGAAATATGCTCTTGCAGCCCAGAACCCTGACTGTATTTTGGGCTGCATCAAAAGAAGTGTAGCCAGCAGGTTAAGGGAGGTGATTCTGCCCCTCTACTCTGCTGAGTCCCCACCGTTATTACTGAGTTCAACTCTGGGACCCCCAGCACAAGAAGGACATGGAAGTATTAGAATGAGTTCAGAGGAGGTCCACAAAGGTTATCAAGGGGCTGGAGCACCTCTACTATGAAGACAGACTGAGGCAGCTGGGGTTGTTCAGCCTGGAGAAGAGAAGTCTCCAGGGAGACCTTACAGCGGCCTCCCAGGACCTCAAGGGGGCCTATGGGAAAGCTGGGGGAGGGGGCACTCTTTGTCAGGAAGTGTAGTGATAGGGGCAGTGGCTTTAAAATAAAAGAGGGGAGATTTAGATTAGATATAAGGAAGACATTCTTTGGATGCTGTGGATGCCCATCCTTGGAAGTGTTCAAGGTCAGGTTGGCTGGTGCTTTGAGCAACCTGATCTAGTGGAAGGTGTCCCTGCCCATGGCAGGGAGGTTGGAACTAGATCTTTAGGTCTTTAAAGGTCTCTTCCAACCCAAACCATTCTATGATTCTATGATAATCCATGAGGAAAAGGTTAACGACCTTCTACCCTATTTAGATGTACACAAGTTTATGGGTCCAGATGGGATCTACCCAAGCGTACTGAGGCAGCTGGTGGAAGTGCTTGCCAATCCACTTTCCATCATTTATCAACAGCCCTGGCTCTCAGGGGAGGTCATAGTTGACTCAAGGCTAACAAATGTGACACTCGTCTACAAGAAGGGCTGGAAGAAGGATCCAGGAATCTACAGGTGTGTCAGTTTGACCTTGATGCCAGAGAATTTCGTGGAGCAGATTATTTCGAGTGTCATCACACAGCGCTTACAGGACAACTAGGTGACCAGGCCCACTCACCATAGGTTTATCAAAGGCAGGTCCCGCTTGACAAACCTGATCTTCTACAACAAGGTGATGTGCTCAGTGGAAAGGCAGTGGATGTGGTCTACCTAGACTTCAGTAAGGTTTTTGACACCATTTCCGATAGCATTCGCCTGAAGAAGCTGGTTGCTCAAAGCTTGGACAGGTGTATGCTTCATTGGATTAAAAACTGGATGGGTGGCCAGGCCCAAGGAGTCATGGTGAATGGCATTAAACCCCGCTGGAGACCAGTCACTAGCGGTGTCCCCCAGGGCTCAGTACTGGGACCAGTACTCTTTATCAAGGATCTGGATGAGGGGATTGAGTGCACCCTCAGTAAGTTTGCAGATGACACCAAGCTAGGCACAAGTGTTGATCTGCTTGAGGGTAGGAGGGTTCTGCAGGGGAATCTGGATAGGCTGGACCAGTCGATCAAGGCCAATTCTATGAAGTTCAACAGGGCTAAGTACTGGGTCCTGCATCTGGGACACAAAAACGCCATGCATTGCTACAGGCTGGGGTAAAAGTGTCTGGAAAGCTGCCTGGCAGAAAGGGGCTGGGGGGTATTGATTGATAGCCAGCAATGTGCTCAGGTGGCCAAGAAGGCCAATAGCATCCTATCTTGTATCAGAAATATCATGGCCAGCAGGACTAGGGAAGTGATTGTGCCTCTGTACTCATCTCTGGTGAGGCTGCACCTCAAATACTGTGTTCAGTTTTGGGCCTCTCACTACAAGAAGGACACAGAGATGCTGGAGTGTGTCCAAAGGACAACAAAGGTGAAGGGTACAGAGAACAAGTCTTACAAGGAGTGGCTGAGGGAGCTGGGGTTGTTTATCCTAGGGAAAAAAAAAAAAAAAAAAAAGAGTGTCAGTGGAGACCTTATTATGCTCTGCAGTTACCTTAAAGGAGTCTTTAGCAAGGTGGGGAATAGGCTTTTCTCCCAAGCACCAGGTGATAAGATAAGGGGAAATGGCCTCAGGTTGTGCCAGGGGAGGTTTAGGTTGGATATTAGGGGAAATTTCTTTACTGAATACATTATACAACATTGGAATAGGCTGCCCAGGGAAGTCGTGAGAATCCATCCCTAGAGGTCTTCAAGAAACGTTTAGATTTAGAACTTAATAGCATGGGTTTAGTGGTGGACTTGTCAGTATTAGGTTAAAGGTTGGACTAGATGATCTTAGAGGTTTTTTCCAACTTGAATGATTCTGTGATTCTACAATAAAAATAATAAACAAAACTGGCCCCAGTACTGAGCTCTGGGGAACAATATTTGTGACTGGCTGCTACCTGGAGTTAAGGCTTGGGGCCCAAGACTCTGGCCAGATTTTTACCACATTGTCTAGGATTTCAGAAGGTTCAAGTGTTTGAAATCTATTTACAATAAAGGCAATGTCAGCAAAGATGATGGTTCTACCAAGAGTCATGCTATCTGTGCTGTTTTCTTTGTCAAGAAAAGCATTAGAAGGAGATTTTGGAATGTTTCGCACCTCTTTTTCAAGGATGCACCCTGTGGATGAGCACACCAGTGTTTCCTCAGCTGTCTGAGAAAGAATCCCAGTAGCAAATTTTCCTCGCTTTGATCCCAGTAATTAACATTAGCTTATCTAACTTTGTCAATTAAAAGGCATTGCCCATTTTTATTGAAAATAAAACATATTCCTTCATCAGGTGGGCTGGTTTCTGCTCTCAGAGGAGCCATACTATATGTTCTGTGAGATCCTTCCCACCTGCCAATGAGATCTGTGGACATTTGATGGGCTATTTTGATGTCTCATCATCCTGCCAGTTCCAAATGTGCTTGGGATATTATTACACAGAAATGCAATGTAATGACAGTATCTGTTTAATCCCATGTGTTACTCTTGTGTGCCGATGGCACTTTCTGGCATTCATGTTGACAAGATTTTCATGTTCAGTGGGCAGTCTAGTTGAAATGAGTCTTTTTTGATTTTTAGTCATTATCAGTGTGCAATTGCTGTAATGATACACTTAAAAAGTAGTTGATGTCCTGGGACTTTGTCTTCAGAATGTTTTTTGGTTTTTTGTTTGTTTTATTTTCACTGTAACTATGGCATGATATTTAATCTCAGGAAAAGAAAAAGAAAGCATGGGATATAGCTTTCAATAACATCTGCAGTAAGCAAACATCACGAAGGAAGTATCAGTTGCTAACAGCCTGCATGAACTTCTTAAACCATAGCACAAGCACTGGATGTTGGGAACTGGATGGAGTGGGTGCACAGGTGCTATTTTCCTCTACCCCTTCAGTGGTAGGGAGGGATATTGAGCAGACCTGGAAGGCCCAGATGATTAAGACATGGCTTAGAGCTGTTGCAAGAACTTTGTGGGTTTTTTTTTGATCATGAGGAGATTTACTTGGCACCTGGCCTGATGGCTGCCAATGGGTCCCACCTGTCTCAAAGAGGGAAACGGATTCTAGCCTGGAAGCTGGCAGGGCTCATCGAGAGGGCTTTAAACTAGGTATGAAGGGATAAGGGGGAAATGAGGCTCAATCGAGATGAGCCTGGGAGATCAGTCCCAGGGCTGAGGGTACAGGCAATGGCGTGACTCAAGTGCATCTACACCAATGCACGCAACATGGGCAACAAACAGGAGGAGCTTGAAGCCATTGTGTGACCTAGTCACCTGTCATTTAAATGTGGTGGGACCACTCCCACTACTGGAGCGCTGCAATGGATAGCTACAAGCTGTTTAGATGGGACAGGCAACTAAGAAGGGGCGGTGGCATAGCTCTCTATATTAGAGAGTGTTTCAATGCTGTTGAGATTGGGGTTGGGAATGATAAGGTAGAGTCCCTGTGGAAAAGGATCGGGGGGTTAGCCAACAAGGCAGACATCCTGTTGAGGGTCTGTTATAGACCACCAAGCCAGGATGAAGAGATCGATGAAGAGTTCTATAAGCAGCTGGCTGAAGTCGCTCAGTCACCAGAGCTTGTTCCCATGGGGGACATGAACTTTCCAGACATATGCTGGAAATACAATACAGCCCTGAGGAAGCAGTCTAGAAGGTTCCTGGAGTATGTGGAAGACAGCTTCCTGACTCACAGCTTGGTAGTGAGCCTACCAGAGGGGGTGCCCCTCTAGACCTGCTGTTCACAGAGAAGGACTGGTGGGAGATGTGGTGGTAGGGAGTTGTCTTGTGCAGAGAGACCATGACATGGTAGAGTTCTCTATTCTTGGTGAAGTCAGGAGGGGGGCCAGTAAAACTGCTACCTTGGACTTCCGGAGGGCAGACTTTGAATAGTTCAGGACACTGGTAGGGAGGGTCTCTTGGGAGTCAGTCCTGAAGGGCAGAGGCGTCCAGAAAGGCTGGATGCACCTCAAGAAGGAAGTCTTAAAGGCACAGTAACAGACTGTCCCCGTGTGCCGTAAAATGGGCCGGCAGGGGAGATTACCTTTGCTGAACAGGGAACTTTTGTTGAGTCTCCTGGAGGAAAAGAATTTATGTCTGGTGGAAGAAGGGGCAGACAACTCGGGGAGAGTACAAGAAAGTTGCCAGCATATGCAGAGAAAAAATTCAGGAAGGCCAAAGCCCAGTAGGAGCTCAAACTAGCCACTATGGTCAATGATAAGAGAAAATGTTTTTAAAAATATATTAATGGTAAGACGAGGGCCAAGAAGAATCTCCATTCTTTACTCGACGCGGGGGGAACATGACTATTGAGGATAAGGAAAAGGCTGAGGTTCTTAATTCCTTCTTTGCATCTGTCTCTACTAGCCAGACCACTTATCCTCAGAGTACTCAGCCTCCCAACCTGTAAGTCTGGGATGGGGAGCAGAAGAACCCTTCCACAGTTCAGGTGGCAACAGTTAGAGACCTGCTGCTCCACCTGGACTCTCAGAGTCCATGGGGCCAGATGGAATCCACCCGAGGGTGCTGAGGGAGTTGGCAGATGTGATTGCTGGGCTGCTTTCCATCATCTGTCAGCGGTCATGGTCATCTGGAGAGGTCCCAGATGACTGGAGACTTGCTAATGTGAGGCCCATCTATAAGAAGGGTCATAAGGAGGACCCAGGGAACTACAGGCCTGTCAGCCTGACCTCGGTGCCAGGAAAGGTGATGGAACAGGTCATCTTGAATGCAATCACACAGCATATGCGGGACAACCAGTGGATCAGGTCCAGTCAGCATGGGTTCATGAAAGCCAAGTCCTGCCCGACCAGCCTCATCTCCTTCTATGACCGGGTGACCTGCCTGATGGATGAGGGAAAGCCTCTTGACATAGTCTACCTAGACTTCAGCAAGGCCTTTGACTCTGTCTCCCACAGTATTCTCCTGGAGAAGCTGGAAGCCCATGGCTTGGACAGGTACACTCTTTGCTGGGTTAAAAACTGGCTGGATGGCCGGGCCCAGAGAGTAGAGGTGAAAAGAGTGAATTCCAGCTGGTGACCAGTCACCAGTGGTGTTACCCAGGGGTCAGTGTTGGGGCCCATCCTCTTTAATATCTTTCTTCATGATTTGAATGAGGGAATTGAGTGCACCCTCAGTAAGTCTTCAGACAACACCAAGCTGGGGTGAAGTGTCAATCTGCCAGAGGGTAGGAAGGCCCTGCAGAGGGACTTAGACAGGTTGGATCAATGGGCAGAGGCCAATGGGATGAGGTTCAACATGGCTCAGTGCCAGGTCCTGCACTTTGGCCACAACAACCCCATGCAGCGCTACAGACCTGGGGGAGAGTGGCTGGTGAGCTGTGCAGAGGAAAAGGGTCTGGGGGTACTGATTGATGCTCACCTGAACATGAGCTGGCAGTATGCCCAGGTGGCTAAGAAGGCCAAAGGCATCCTGGCTTGTATCAGAAATAGTGTAGCCAGTAGGTCCAGGGAGGTGATCGTCCTCCACACTCTGCTTTGGTGAGGCCGCACCTCAAGTACTGTGTTCTGCTTTGGGACCCTCACTACAAGAAGGACATTGAGGCCATGGAGCATGTCCAGAGAAGGGCTATGAAGCTGGTGAAGGGCCTGGAACACAAGTCCTGTGAGGAGTGGCTGAGGGAACTGGGGTTGTTTAGTCTGGAGAAGAGGTGGCTCAGGGGAGACCTTATTGCTCTCTACAACTACCTGAAAGGAAAGTGTGGGGAGCTGGTGGTCGGCCTCTTCTCACTGATAACTAGTGATAGGACTTATCCTGGGAGTTACTGAAGCGCACCTAGGGGACAGTGCAGTCATTGGTCACAGCCAACATGGATTCACAATGGGTAGGTCCCGTTTAACAATTTTCATTTCCTCTTATGATACGATCACCCATCTAGTCAAAGGAAACCAGATGATATTATCTTTTTGGATTTCAGTAAAGTTTTTGACAAAGTTTCCCACAGGTTCCTACTGGAAAAAATGTCCAGCATACAGCTAGACAAAAACATCATACGATGGGTGAATAATTGGCTGACAGGTAGGACTCAAAGCATTATGGTAAATGGAGCCACATCAGGCTGGCAGCCAGTCACCAGTGGGGTCCCCCAGGGCTCCATTTTAGGGCGAGTTCTTTTCAATGTTTTTATAAACAATTTTGATGTAGGACTAGAAGGTGTTTTGAGCAAACTTGTTGATGATACTAAACTGGGAGGAGTTGTTGACTCTGTTGAGGGTGGAATGGCCTTGCAGAGAGATCTGGACAGACTGGAGAGCTGGGCAATCACCAACCACATGAAGTTTAACAAAAGCAAATGCTGTGTCCTGCACCTGGGAAGGGGCAACCCTGGCTATACGTACAGACTGAGCGATGAGACACTGGAGAGCAGTCCCGCAGAGAGAGATCTGGGGGTTGTGGTTGATAACAAGCTGAATATGAGCCAGCAGTGTGCCCTGGCAGCCAGGAGGACCAACCGTATCCTGGGGTGCATCAAGTACAGCATTGCTAGTCGGCCGAGGGAGGTGGTTGTCCCGCTCTACTCTGTGCTGGTGCAGCCTCACCTCGAGTACTGTGTGCAGTTCTGGGCACCACAGTACAAAAAAGACATTAAACTGTTGGAGAGTGTCCAGAGGAAGGCAACGAAGATGGTGAAGGGCCTAGAGGGGAAGACGTATGAGGAGCGGCTGAGGTCAGTTGGCCTGTTCAGCCTGGAGAAGAGGAGGCTGAGGGGAGACCTCATCGCAGTCTACAGTTTCCTCACGAGAGGGAGTGGAGAGGCAGGTGCCAATATATTCTCTTTAGTGACCAGTGATAGGACCCAAGGGAATAGTGTCTAACTGTGACAGGGAAGGTTCAGGCTGGATATCAGGAAGAGATTCTTCACCAAGAGCATTGTCATGCACTGGAACAGGCTCCCCAGGGATGTAGTCACGGCACCAAGCCTGTCAGAGTTTAAGAAGTGTTTGGACTGTGCTCTTAGTCATATGGTTAGAATGTTTGGGTAGACCTGTGTGGTGCCAGGAGTTGGACTCAATGATCCTTGTGTGTCCCTTCCAACTCAGGATATTCTACAGTTCTATGATTTTATGACTAGAGGGTGTTGTGGTTTAACCCGGCTGGCAGCTAAACACCACACAGCCGTTCGCTCACCCTCCCCCCTCCCTCTCTGGGATGGGGGAGAGAAACGGGAAAGTGAAGCCTGTGAGTTGAGATAAAGACAGTTTATTAAGACAGGAAAATAATAATAACAATAATAATAATAATAATAATGATAATAGTATTAATAATAATGATGTGTATGAAACAAGTGATGCACAATGCAATTGCTCACCACCCGTTGACCAATGCCCAGCCTATCCCCGAGCAGCTGGCCCCCTCACCCCGGCCAGCCACCCCTATATATTGTTCAGCATGACGTCAGATGGTATGGAATACGACTTTGGCCAGTTTGGGTCAGCTGTCCTGGGTCTGTCCGCTCCCAGCTCCTGCTGCACCCCCAGCCTGCTCGCTGGCAGGACAGAGCGAGAAGCTGAAAAGTCCTTGGCTTGGTGTAAGCATTGCTCTGCAACAATTAAAACATCAGCATGTTATCGCGCTCTTCTCATCCTAATCCAAAACATAGCACCCTACCAGCTACTAGGAGGAAAATTAACTCTGTCCTAACTGGAATCAGGACAGAGGGAATGGCCTCAAATTATGCCAGGGGAGGTTTAGGTTGTAAATTAGACATTTCTTCTGAGAAAGAGTAGTTAGGCATTGGAACAGGTTGCCCAGGGAAGTGGTGGGGTCCCTGTCGCTGGGGGTGTTTAAGGAAACGTTGGATGTGGTGCTTAGGGACATGGTTTAGTGAGTGATATTGGTGGTAGGGGGACTGTTGGATAAGATGACTGTGGAGGTCTTTTCCAACCTTAATAATTCTATGATTCTATGATTCTATGACTTTATCTGATTCTGAGCTTCTGGGAACATATGAAGAAAGCAAATGCTTACACTAGAAGTCTTAGATAAGACCCCCACATGCCTTAGTCCTGAAATGAGAGTATTCTTTCAATCCTTTTCGGTGTTTTTGTTGTTGTTGTTGTTGTTTTTGATTGTTTGTTTGTTTGCTTTCCATACTCACACATTGAAATTATGGACCCCCTCTCTTCCATCATCTTTTATTCCTTCTTGTTTTCTCATAAAAATGGAGCTAAAAGATTCACAGACATCTTTCAAGACTTTCACTCTCTATTATTAACAGACAGAAAGCAAAGCTTATCAGCATGTTCCTGAATATTTTACCGTGTTTTTCAGAGATCTTCTGTTTTTCATACAGCCATACAAGTGGTGCTATGTACACCTTCATGTGTTAATTCCATATGAGAGAGGGCTTATTTTGCAAATTTCTGCTCCTAAAATTTCTCTCTATTAATCAACTTCCATGTGAATTTGCACAGTGACTTCAAGCCTCATAAGAAATCCAGCTGCTTAGACCTATGTTCTTCTAGGAGAAAGGACTTTGGGGATTTTTAGCTTCTGTGACAGGTTATTTCTGTTTGAATTAGACATCCTCCAGGTTAATAAATTTTGATTGCTCCATATTGTTAGCCATCTGCTCCCATCCCTTGGGATATCAGTCCAAGATGGAAGTTAAAAAACATAAGCCAATACCCTCTGCCCCCGCCGACCCCCCCCCCCCCCCCCCATGGCAGATAAAGAACTATACTGTTTGTACTCAGAATAGTAAGTGGAGGATAAGCTGATGCATAGTATTTGATTTAGACATACATGAACACGCACCAGCTTTTCACATGGACTGTTGACACACAAAAGACATGGTAGCCATAATTAAAGTTTTCCAGCACTTCACTGTAATATGTTGTTTTCAGTTGTTTATATATACCGAACTTTAACTAGTGGAAAAAAGACATGGAATGGACCTTTAAAATTTAAAGAAAGAGGCATATGGTAACCTGCAACATTATAGAAAACAGTCCTTAGCTTGAAGATCTTGAATCTTGAAGATCTACGATCCTCTGTCATTAGACAATAAATTAGTTTCAGGGGTAAATAAATCATTTTCTTTCTAATAGCATCACATACAGCTTATAGCCAGTAAGCAATAATAAATACAGGTATAATAAAGATTTCCATGTGATTAAGATACCAATATGAACTTTATGAATGACTGATATAGGAAACATATGATTAGTTAGTGCCTTTTTTCTCCCAGTGAAGTCACACTTTTAAAATTTTCTAAGCACTCAGTGTAAGACATGAAGAGTGAGATTTTTAGTAGTTATTGCTACAGTGGAATCCAGTAGAACATGTTTTCAGCATGTCATAGTGCTGAAAAGACATAAAAGAGGAAATTAATATATATATATTTTTAAACTTAATGTATGTTTTAAATAGTTGGTTGTAAGTCCTTAGGCTGTAACATTGATAAAAGCAAATAAACACTGATCATTGCCAAATGAGACATAGTTCTTTGAATAACATAGGATGTTTCATGGTGTACACAGAAAAGTACATTTTAAATCTACAAAGACAATCATGAAGATAGCTTTCCTTAAATTCTGGATAATTGATTTTGTAATATCAATGTTTGCCTGATACAGAATTATGGATGTAATGTAATATAAGCTTGCCATAAACATTTATTTTAATATTAGTTTGTAGCACTTACTGATAAAGGAATTTGTTTCTTTCATATCTTCTGATAAGAAGATATATGCTTTTATAGGAGTTCTGGTAAGCAGCAATATACTGTTATAGGAGTTCTTACTTGAGCTGGAGGGGGATTCAGTATTAGAGCTGGCTGAACTTGCTCCTTATAGGTTGAATTCTTCATCTTCATGCATTGCCTGAGGAACACATATGTTGTGAATGCCTGTGACATTTATTATTAACTGTGCCTACAGTTAATTTTTCCAGTCTCTCTTATGTATTTGAGCCACTCCATTCTAAGCAGAGCAGGTCTCAAGACTTACAAAAGGAGAAAGCCTTATTTCTAAATTTCACATTAGTAAGTTGGAACATGTCCATAAATTGTACTAATCTGTGTGACTCATGTTAGTTGTACTTTAATAAATTTACATGGATTCTGATTTTGATTATTTGGTTTATATTTCCTTTCCTAACAATTTGTTAGGTTGTCACATGTCACAGCATTGTGTAAGGAGAGAGGACACAAGTACTACTTTTACTCTACCCTACTCTCTGTTAAAAAAATAATACTCTGTAATTTTATTTTTTTTTTCATAAAGTGTGGAAGAGTTGAGAAAATTTATAAATTATTCCTGCATGTTTTTCTTCAGGACAAAATTGTACCTCTAACCAAAAAGTTAACATAATGAGAATTGCCTACTTTACAGAGTGAAGAGATGACACAATACCAGCATTAATCTGTGGCTGTCCACATTTTCTGAGACTTATTGAATGTTTGTATATCAAAATCTCTGATATCTGCTACTAAGCTTTTTTATTAGGAACGACTGAATAATAAAATCTTAACAAGAGAGACTAAAAAAAAGCACATTCACATGTAGAAACTTCCGCACTTTCATTGTCTGGAAATTAGATATTTGTGGAAAACAGATGCTTGGCTGCTCTTTTTATTTTCTATCACTTCTTTTTCAATGTTGTGATTTAACTGGAAGACAGGAAGGAAGGAAGGAAGGAAGGAAGGAAGGAAGGAAGGAAGGAAGGATGGAAGGAAAGAAGGAAGGAAGGAAGGAAGGAAGGAAGGAATGCACTAGCACAGAGTAGGACAACCATTGCCATTTACCAGCTAGAAGTGCTGTGCTTGATGTTTACTCAGTTTCTATATTGTATAGCCAGAGAATATTTCTTTAGATGATCTTTCTCTAGGATTTTCATCAAATTTTGATCTATGACTTTAATAGAAAGTGTTAATTAACATTTCTGAAATGTTTTTTACTCACCTCAAGCATACATAAAATCTCTAGCATATCTTGGCATGATAGATAAAGGGAATGAAATGTCTCATGCAGTCAAAATTTGTTATGGTCATGGGACAAAAGGAGGTCAGAAAATGGCAGGTATTAATAAGAGAAAGAAAAAAAGAAAAGAAAATGAAAATCTGTTTTTTCTTCCCCCTCTGTAAATGTGGAGTTTCATATCCCATCCAACTATTCTTTTTAAATAAGTTAAAAATATATATTTTAACCCCCTTTAGAAATTTGAATATCCTTATTGGGGTTCCTTAACACAATGGCTTTATAGTAGGCTCTTATCCCAGCCACACAAATTTTGAATGAAATGTTGTGCTGTAGACATAAATATGAGTGCACACTACATACAACTAATGCTCATTTTTGTACACCTACAGGCAAATCTTCCTTCATAGGCTGAAAAAGAATGTGTTAGAAAGCTTCAGGTTCAGAACTGAGACTGATATGCTTCAATCTCTGGACTTCTCCTGAACTGAAAAACAAAAACTAAATTTGATACAAGCACGGGAAGACATATGGGGGCATGAGTGGCACAAAGATGCATAGACTATCCTCATATTTAACTGCTGAAGTGGAAGAAATGGCCCCTTAACAGATGGTTACATTGAGGACATCCTGTGAAGAGATCAGTGCCCTCATGTCCATATAAAGAGCAGTTAATGCAGTCAGAACTCTGCTGGAGTCAAGCCCCTGGGTTAAAAATGACTGTTTCCACTCAGTGTTTCATATAAAGTAATGAGATGGGGTCATGAGAATATTCCCTTCATGTGCTGACCTGAGGAACTGAAACAGCAGTTGATGGACTTTAAGAAAGAAGAAATTGCATCCTCTTTTTTTCTCCCTATTTCTCAGAAACTGTCAGAAAAAGAACAAGATCCAGATACTTCATAAAGTCTCCAAGCAAAAATTGTTATTGCCATTTAATTTATGACGAAAGTCTTCACATATATTGGTTGTAGATGGCAGCAGAAAAGTTCAAGACAGAAAGACTGATAGAGGCTGTGTTGAAACTTTAGACTGAATCAGCAAGAATACTTCACTAGCACTTGAATATGTGTATTTTTTCCCTATGGCATTTCTGTGGATACTACTATACGATAATCCAATTTTAAAGAATGTGGGAATTTACCATTATACATTTTACTCCTGCTATTTAAGAGAGAACAGAAATAATAACTATAGCATAAGGAAAAGAATAAGAATCTTTGTTATAGTATTTTTCCTAACACCAATATTATATTTCATACATTATTGATTTTATATATTACCAAAATTCCTTCTTATTTTGAGAAATGTTGTCCTTACAGTTGCTATTGATCACCTTTGTCACTTTACATAATTTTCTGTTTATTCTTCTTCAGTAACACATATACTATGTCCTGGTTTTGGCTGGGATAGAGTTAATTTTCTTCATAGAAGCTGGTATGGTGCTGTGTTTTGGATTTAGGAAGAGAATAATGTTGATAGCATACCGATATTTTAGTTGTTGCTGATTAGGGCTTACGCTAAGTCAAGGACTTATCAGGTTCTTGTGCTGCCCTGCCAGCAAGAAGGCTGGGGGTGCACAAGAAGTTGTGAAGGAACACAACCAGAACAGCTGCCCCAAACTAGCCAAAAGGCTATCCCACACCATATGGCATCATGTTGAACAATAAAACTGGGGAGGTTGGCTAAGGAGCCATTGTTGCTCAGGGCCTGGCTTGGCATCAGTCAGCTGGGGGTGAGCAATTGGATTGTTCATTACTTGCGTGGCTTTTTTTTTCTTTTTTTTTTTCCTTCCCTCTTCCTTAATAAACTGTCCTCATCTCAACCAATGAGTTCTCCTCACAATTTTTCCTTTTCCAATTCTCTTCCCTACCCCACAGGGGAGTGTGTGTGTGCGGACAAAGCAATCGGTTGTGTGGTGCTTAGCTGCCTGCCAGGTTGAACCACACCACTGTCAAAACAAGTGAGACTGCTCTTTGCTCCCCTGATGTCCAGGTAAGCCATATTGTAGTACCTGTAAAATCTATGCAATTTGAATTTTAATTTGATATTGTATTTGAGTTTAATAAATATTCAATTTATTGAACTGAAAATGCTTCTAATGTTTCAAGTTTCAAAGATTTAGATGACTGAAATAGTTTCGCAACATCCACGGATTTATCTTAAAACTTTTCAGTGAAGAGCTCCTATGTCTTTTAACATTACCTGTCTGTATTCAGAAATGTATCAAAGTGAGACCTACCAATATAAGTCACTCTGTTCAGACAGGATGCTCTTGAATACCAGTGAAGGCAATTTAAGGAGTTGTTTTTACATTGGCCAAGCAATTTATATGGGTAAGCAAATTGAGTAATATCTGCATTATTATCACAGGTAACACTCAAAATGAGGAATTAAAGTAATGCAAAATGCCAAAGTATCCAGGTTTAGACGAACTCAATTTGCCAAAGAAGTTCAAAGCACGCTTATAGGACCATGCTGAGCAGCCACTAGCTGGTAGTAAATGCTGAAGTTCTATCACACATTGTGCAAAATAAGGAGACTCAAATTCATGTAGGGAATTTGAAAAGCTTGAAAACAAATCTTGAAAAGCATGATATGAAATAGTGTTTCCGTATATACATTAGGAACTGTTTTTCAGTTTAGTGCCTCTTTAACATGATCATGTTGACTTCTGTCCATGATAACAAAAGTAAAAATTGTGTGTACAAGAATCAAAGAATCATAGAATCATTAGGGTTGGAAAACACCTTCAAGATCATCTGGTCCAACCATCACCCTACTACCAACGTCACCCAATAAACCATGTCCTAAGCACCACATCCAACCTTTCCCTGAACACCCCCAGGGACGGTGACACCACCATTTCCCTGGGTAACACGTTCCAACGCCTGGCTACTCCTTCTGAGAGCATTTCACACTTGGAATTAAACATGGGCACGGTTGACTAATTTTTTAATAGAACTTCAGTTATATTACCTACATTGGTAGTCTTTTGGAAGGCTAACCTAAAGGAAAATCACCATGTTCAAAAAAATAAAATAAAATAAATCAAAACATACTATTGTCACATCATTTAAATAAAGTGTCTTTCATATTTTTCTAGTCCTATTCACAGACCTCATCTGATAGACACAGAGGTCAAGACCCATTTATTTATTTATTTATTCTCTGAAGTTGGTGTTTACTAAAAATGAGCTCGAAGTCTATCTTTCTTGCCTAAATTCCTTTTTTAGTTACAGAAAATGAAATTCTCTAAGTACATGCCTTTAGGATTTATTTTCTTTTTCTTTAGATTTTTCAAAGAGTTTGAGTGCTTTAACAATTAGACAGACGAAATTTTCATTGAGAAGTGTCTGTGGAAATTGATTTTTTTTTGACGAAGTTAAGAGAGTCTTCAAATTGCACTTCTAAACAGTGAACAAGTATTACTTTAATACTTGTTTTCCAATGTTAGGAAAGACATTCATGGTAATTATAACACAGTGTTATCTAAGTTAAAACAATGAATGCACTTTCCTGTAGCTTTCATTTTTTTCAAGCATTTGCAGTTTTCTTCTTACCATTCTACTTCCAGATAGTGATTTTTGGTCCTTTATGGTAGCAGAATAAAATGAGGACAGCAGTTCTCCTTTACTTTGATGTACAGGTTTATAGTCATACAAGGAAGGTAGAATTTTAGATCTGAGATCCACCACACAAAGTTTCAAAGAGGTTTTGATTTTCAAAGAGATTTTCAAAGAGGTACAGAACCATTCAGATAAAATTATCACACACATAAGTATTCAGTAGTATTTTGTACAAAATAAAAATACTATTTACATTACCATATTAAAAAATGTTCATGCATCTTCTAACCAATTCAACTCCTCATCTGTCCCATGTGTAACAATAGAAATACCTCCATGAATACAGAAAAAAATGCCTTCTAGCCTTCTTTCGTCTCACATGTACATATTTCTCATAACTACTAATATTAATGAGTACAGAAAAGAATATTGCCACCTCTGTGCCTAACATGATATATATTTTTGCATTTTCATTGGTGAATTTGAACTGAGCTATAACATAGAGTGTGCATATAGGAAACATATTAAGCTTTTATGAGAAAAAGTACAGCATGGACAGCAGAAATACAAGATTCTATGCTTTATCTCCTACCACGACCAACACTAGAAAGAAAGACTAATTTATTTTTATATTATTTAAAGAAACAATAAAATAATTAAATAAATAAGGCAAAGGCAAAAATAGTTGAACAGTATATTTCAATGAATGTATTTCAATTCTTCTGTACCTATGCAGGAGGATTTTACATATCTTGTACAGGATTGTACTGGGTCAGGCTGGGAGGTTAACTTTCCCTGCAGCAGCCCATACAGTGCTGTGCTCTGCACTCGTAGCTAAAACAGCAATGGTATCACACCAATGTTGTGTCTGCTGCTGAGCAGTGCTGGCACTGCATCAGGACTCTCTCTAACCCCCCTAGGGGTGGGCAAAGATGTGAGAAAAGAAACATCACCAGGGCAGCTGACCTAAACCAACCAAAGGGATATTCCATACCATATGATGTCACACTCAGCAATAAAAGGTGGAAAAAGGAGGAAGAAGGGAAGGGTGAGCTCTCGTTGTGAAAATGTCTGTCCTCCTCCCGAACACCGGCTACGTGCGTTGAGGCCCTGCTTCAAGGACATGGTCAAGCATCCCTCATTTGTGGGAAGTAGAGAGTAATTTCTTTCCTCTGCACTTCCACATAGCCTTTACTTGTTTTGTTTAGTTTTCCCTTTCCCCCTCCCTTTCCCCTTTCCTTTCTTCCCCTTTAGTTAAATTGTTAATTGTTCAGTTAAATTGTTTAGTTAAATTGTTTAATTAATAATAATCTTTCCTTAATAGTTATTTTTTTTCTTCCCTTTAATTAAATCATCCTTATCTCAACCCGTGAGTTGTTCTTTCCTTTACTTCTTCCCCTCCTCGTCTAAGGAGGGGGAGTGAGAGAGCGGTTGTGGTGTTCAGCTGCCTAGCACGGTAAAACCACCACAAGGATGCCCACTGAGAAAACATATGAAACAATGAATTGACTTGCTTTGATAGGAAACCAGGTGTTGAATCCTTCTAGACTCAAACAAACACAAACAAATATACACAAACAAAAAGAGAGGGCTGTTTACATTTTATGTTAGAATAACTTTACATATTGTGAAATCAAAATGTTCTGCAAACACCAGATAAATGAATGAAGAACCTAATCAATTAGATGTAACAGGTAAATTAGCATAAATATTTAAGTATCTGCTTGCTAACACCAAGCTACTCCAGAAAAATGAGGAGTCAGTAGAATTTATGTAAATGGAAATAAAGTCAAAACAGTTGAAAACTTGAAAGATGAAGACTTGAGCAACACTTCCAAATGACAGAAAAAACGAAACTCCTATGCAAGACGTAACTGTTATTATGTTATTTACTTTAGATGAAATCACAAAACAATATTATTTTATTATTTTTATTTATTTATTATTATTATATAATATTATGCGAAAGAAAATGAAAGTCATTAGGATTTGGGTTTTACAAAAACAAACAAACAACAACAACAACAAATGCCACAGTTTAATGTTGCTGGTGGGAATTAAACAGTCAGATATCAGAGCACATAAAAATAATAGATATGAACCAGGGAAACTGAATTATCTTAACTTCAAAAAGTTAAGTTTAGCAAAAATACTGGACAAGAAATAAATAAACGTTATTAAATTTCTTCTGTATACAGAAATCTTAAAAAAATCTCTTTAGGGTTAGTATTGGAAGACATCATTCCTTAACTAACAGACATAAAACTGTTCTCAAGTTTGAGAATCTGTCCTCACCCTAGGTCTTCCGCATATTTTCTCAATAGAAACAACATAATAGTGGGAAATGAGTGATAAGGAGGAAAAAAAAAATAATAATACTTAGCATTCATGTTAATTTGGTTGCCAAATTAAACCTCCCAAACATAATAACTGTGGTAGATCCTCAAGCATCACCTTTAGATATCCTTGAAATCTGACATAATTTTAATGTTTCATGAATCCATTGTCAATAATCCCAAATCACTATATTCTCCTCCCAGATACTTAAATAATCGTGTTAATATTAATTTGCACTAGATATCAAAAAATTAAAGAGAGGTACTTTATAGTCCAAAATGTACTGAAGACAAAACAATACTCAAATGTAGCGAAGATATTAAAAAAAGCAAAAAATGTCTCCCATATTCAAGACAACATGTCCTCTAATTTTCAGACTTGAAAATAATGTTTCCTGAGGACAGAAATCCTGTACAGTGAAAGATCATTAGAAGACAGGAATCAGAATTTGACTGAAAAATTTGTATTAACTGTGGAGTTTCTGTCATAACCTTTCACAGAATTAGGGTTTAAGGGGCTACAAAACTTTATAGGAAACTCCTTTAGACAAGAAAGTCCATTACTGAAAGTTTAAATAGAAAATAAATGAATAAATAACACAGAATTATTATTATTATTATTATTATTATTATTATTATTATTATTATTATTATTATTTTATTTTTTATACAGATTTCTTCACATAGCGTATCAAGGCATTTATATCTCTAGAAATCAGTTCGAAAACACTAGACCAGCTCCAATGAGATTTTTCTGTGGCTCATCTTTCTGATTTGATGGAATCTATCAAAATTCTAATTGGAAAGCTCTTACTTAGAGGTATCTCCTAGTGCTAGCTGCTTGCCTTAGCAACCCTGGTAGATTTCTATTAGAACAATGCAAATTTACTTTGCAAATTATCTCTTTAATATGTACAAAATGAAAGGGCACTGGTGATACCCTGGGATTTTACCGCAGCCCATATGGAAGATAGGACCATATCACACAAGATTTATTTACATCAAGCAGTAACTTCAAAGTACCAAGAATACAAAATCCTTTTTGGATAGTGAAGACATATTCTACATATAACTCTGTGGAGGGCTGTCACAGCGAATCATTATGATAAGGTTAGGAGTAATTTTGTGATTTACAATATATTAATGCTTCTGTGCACTGAGTCTTGGACTGCTTCCATAAAAACAAATTTTTTACTATCCTGACATCAAAACTTCATTGTGCAGAATACTGTCTGAATTACTTTAGAAATGCAAGTGTACCTGAGAAGAACAACTGCACCTTGGGTGAGTGCTTAACAACAGCACAGATTTTGTAACTCTTTCAGAATAAAGTTAAGGTAAACCAAACATCTCTGCACTGACAGCTTGTGTCCCACTGTTCTCCATTCTTTCAGATATGTGTATACCAGGAACATATATTAGATTCTGTCATTGTATATGCCAAATTTTCTTTCTTGAAACTATTTTGGTTTCTTTGGAATGAATAACTAAAAACATAATCTGTGGTTTTATTCTTATATTTCAATACTTGTCTATCTTACTATAAATTTCATTGTGATAATTATCTATCTCACTATAAATTTAATAGTGATAATTCCACATATACACCAGTGTCATGAACAGCAGCACTTTGTCTAACACTTATCTTTTTTTTCCACAAAACCCTTTTTGGTATTTCCAATCTTGAAAACTATGTCAGCATTTCTCTCTCTTTCTCCCTTCTTCTCTCTTTTTCTTATTAAATCATCCACAATTGTAATGAGCTTTCTGTAGACTTCACTACTTCTCCCTACAGGAAATAAGTCCTATTCTTATGCCCTAATGATTTATTTTGGTATTTCCATGGAATAATCTTGTAGATATTCATCCATGGCCAGTGGAGTCAGTAATGTATTTTTAACTGCTCCATCCACCCCCATATCAATGCAGAATATTATCAACAACTGTCTTTCTATTTATATGCATATTTCCTCTACATCAGTTCTGTTACATTGCTCCCTTGGGATCAGTCTAATAAGAGTAGTGCAATGTTTACAAATTCTAAGTTTTTTCTTAGAGTTTCCTATTGATAAACTAAGTAATAAATGAGCATTGCCTTTATTCATTTAAGTATCCTGAAGAATTCCTTTCCTCCTTATTGTGTTCTGATTTCTTATGTCCCTCCAGTCTGAGTTACAGCAAACAAGGCAAAGCCATGCCAGCTACAATAGCAGTAACAGTGAAGATGAGCTTAGTCTTAAACTATGGATTTGGATGAGTCCTTTTACACAGGTTTTTAAGCTGTGATGAACAGTTTGGTGTGATCTTATTTCTTTTCTTCTTGGGGAAGAAGTTTTGAGGAAAATGCGAAAAGATACTTTGAATTTCTGCATTACAATTTTTCACACTTGAAATTTCATGAAAAGTAAATTCAAAACCTATGGCTCAGTTCTGATTTTTGCTGTAGGACCAGCTCACAGTCCTTTATTCACCATGAAGTTTTGTACATGTGGTGAATTAATATAAGTAGTCTGACCAGGCATGCAGTTCTATATCTATATTGCTAAAAATCATGAACCATTTTTATCCCATATCTATGTGCAAATATGGTTTTTACTTATATAACTTCTGTCTGCCATATGTTTCAGTTTGGCAGTAATGTAGTTTCTTAGCTAATGACAAAAAAAATAAATAATATATATATATATATATGCATGTATTTGACTATTTGTATTCCAAACATATATATATATGGTAGAAGAACAAGAAATTCGGTAATCATTTGCATTTCCTATGTAGTATTTTTGGCAGATAAAATTTTGGGCCATTGTAGTTCAGATATAGTAAATACAATGCTGTATCACATTAGTAAAAGTCAGCATTTTTTGACGGTTGGCGTATCTCTCAATGGAGTGACAAATTGCAACCTTTTTGTTTGTTTGTTTGTTTGTTTTTTGACATGGTACACCTTACATGGCCACATCTCAGATAAAAGAAACTATCGTGTGATACCTATAACTTCCATGAGTGATGGGTCACAAACAAAAAATGCCTCTGCCCACTGCTATATTTAACTGAAGTCAAAATCCTATTCTCTACAACAGCCTAAGAAGCTTTGTAAAATCCCATGAAAGCTACCTATATCCCTTAAAATAAAATTATGAAAATACTTTAATCAAGATAAGAAATAACAGCAATAGTTGAAGAAAATAGGAGAAATTTAAAAGTGCAATTTTTGTTTTAAGACTTTTCTCTTTTGTATGATTTGATAGAGCTGTAAGGGATTGGAAAATAAAATATAAATAAAATAAAATAAAATAAAATAAAATAAAATAAAATAATAAATAAAATAAAATAAAGTAAAGTAAAATAAAATAAATAAATAAATAAAATAAAATAAAATGAAATAAAATAAGCATCTCCATGATTTCATGTTTTCCTCCATGTTCTCTAGCTAAATCAATTTTATGCGCACTTCACTTACAAATATATATACGTTTATGACTGCACCATAAATAAGTAGTTCTTAAACCATCTTATTCTCTAAATTAAACCATTTTATTCTCTAAGTTCAGGATCATTGTCTTTACTATTATGCTTGACTCAGAAAATAAGATGTAGATAGGTCAGTTCAGATTTTCACTGAATAATATTTTGTGGAAAAATAGCTTCTGAAACCCTAAAGAAGGCAATATGCATAGAACTGAACTGGATCAATTCTTGCCAGGGAAGTATTCAGAATTTGACTAACCACTAGACTTTCACTGGAGCTCATTTGTTCTTGGCTATGCACTATGTTTTGAGGAAAAGAAAATATTCTACTTCATTTAAAAATTGAATTAATAAAGCTTTACAGTTAATTTAAAACTTTAATTCATTTTAAAATTGATTATTAATATTAAACATAAATTTAGTGCAGGTACTTCTGAAATGGCTACAAGGTAGAAACAATACAATCACACATCAATGAATGGATTAGGAGATTTGTAATGGTCTAAAGACATCTAGTTTCTTTGTACCAGATCTTCATTTAGTATTAATTAATGTATGTCTGCTGAGGGCACTGGATATATGTTGATTATAGCTGCAGGAAATCCATGCTTTTTGAAATGAGAAAATGCCACACATTAAAAATAAATAGATCAGAAAAGTACAAGCCATAGAACACTACTCAGCAATTATCATAGTAACCTAGACAATTTACTTTTGCAACTTCTTTTAAGAAGTAATCAGATTTTTGTTTTGTTTGTCATGTCATGTCATGTTTGTTATGTTATATGTCATGTTATGTCATGTTATGTCATATGTTACGTTATTTTAAGACTGTAAGTGTTGAAAGTACCACATCTCAGAGTAAAGGTTCTAACTGTTAATTGGAATGGTTCTTCACTATATTGATATTTGGTCCAGAACTGGATCAATATCATTTTCTAGGGACTACATATTTGTCAGTGTTAACTTCACAGACGAGTTTTCGGTCCCGTTATTGTTGTGGAAGCATAGAAATAATAAAAACTAAAAATATCATTGGCACTTCTGGAGGTTGTTTCAGTTTAAAGCTAATTCTTTCACCACTGCCCTGAAGGGGGGGAAAAAAAAATTAATCTTGCTTGTTCATATCGCTGTACAGTTAAAGCCTGTGTATTGCAGTTGAACCAACAAATGAATGCTTCTGTCAGAGCTCAGGGTCTGTTGCTTAATATAATTAATGTAGCTATATCATAATGATTCATATCAACTTACACATCAGAACAAATTCTACTCCCCAAACATGGCAAAAGGTCTGTTTTGCAGATGAACTTTACAAGGACTTGAATAAAGAATAAAATTATTTTCTCTGGGATGAATGCTGGCAGACAGGTTATGCTCTGAGAACAATCTAAAATTCATTCGACTGAAGTGTGCTAAAATAAAGATTTATGTTTTAACTACAGAAAAATTCTCAGGGAAAAAAATAAAAATAATCACAAATGCTTTGCTACTAGAAACCTGATTTTTTTTTAAATGATTATAATTTAAAAATTAAGCAAAAACAATAACAGGTGATTTTATGCATTGTTGCACTATTCATCACATATTTAATAGTAAACTACTTAAAAATAATACATACAACTAAAGTTCTCAAAGAATTTTCAAGAAAATAATAGCAAACTATTCAATAATAGCAAATTGCTGAATTTATTTACTGATAGAGAATTACTGATCACATGAAATGATTGCATATTAAAAAAGCAAATACAAACACATGAATTGTTCTTTCTTCTTCTATTATGAGAAATTTTATGTGATGTTTTTCCATTTAAGAATGAAAAAAATATATATGTTTTGGATATGACAGTCTATTGAAAATGTGTGACCTGATTCTTGAAGAATAAATGCAGCTTTAATGACCTGTTTATATTCAAGTAAACTGCATCCAGTAAACAACAAAAAACATTAATTTTGGTTTTATTTTTCATTTAATCAACTGGCTAGAGATCTATATAAAATTCTAAGACAGAATAAAATGTAAGACCTTTAAAAAATGCCAGCAATTGTTAACAGAATTAGATATCTAAATTTTTTTCCACATGGTTTTTTTTAATCCATCCTAAGCCATCTATAAATAGCATCATGAGTTTCACCATCATGACATCCCAACACCTTCCTCCTGCTGTCCTACAGAGAAATCCAGATTGGGTAGGGATCAATAGGTTTTCAACAGCAAATATGAAGGCTTAGAGCATTTTCTCAGGAAAAAAAAAAAAAAAGAAAAAAATTCACACCTTATGACAACTATTCCTACCACACATATTACACAATTTTATTATTACACATATTATCAATAACAACTTGGGGGCCAAGATTGCACCACATGAGTGATAAATTAGAAAGGTATCAACTGGCCAAAAGAGGCATGCAAAAGATGTTTTTTAAAGAAGTGATCTGCATTCAAGAGCATAATAAAATAACAGAAAGATTAAGAAATTACTTTAAGAAAATTAAAAAAAAAATCATTCAGAAGAATTTTTTATCTTTAGAATGCTTACTTCCATCATTGCTCAATAGTGTATCATGTTATTGACATTGATGAGAGTTGGGTAAATGTCCCTATTGTATTTAATAGACTGGTTCACCAATAAGAAACATGAGGTCAGAAGTCTGTTTTCACATTCTACAAATGTGCAGCTGAACTTGTATTTAATTATTATTTATATGTTCAAACACACAGAACAAACAGCAAACATGAAATTGAAGCAAGTCGATTATGAAAAACAATATTATCTCAAATGTATTTATCCAAGCTATTCAGCAAATGTCTATGAATAATTAACATGTTTTTGAAATCAAGTCCAATTTGTGGACAGTCTGGTAATCAGAAACAAAACAAAACAAACAGAGCAAACCAGATTGCAATTTCAGAACATTTGTGGGGGTAATTCTTTGGGGACTCTGGCCTGCTCCAATGTGCTATAAACTCTGCTACCTTCACTCCTTCTTGCTGAAGATTAATCTGATCTCTGACACCAACAGCTGTTTAAAACTTTTTGAGCTCATTATTTATCAGTTTAATCAGCAAGAGCAGTGCACCACTGGACCTTGTGCAGTCCCAAATCCCATGATCCTTTCTTTGCCCCACCAGTAGCCTCTCTAAATGATGCCTACCTCTATTCTGTATAATATTACCACAGAGCTCAACACGTACAGAGGTCCTCATGTTGGCTTCCACACTATAGATGAATGTTGGCTCAAGATTTAAAGAATTTTTCATAGCAGACTGCTAAGTACTGTCATTCTTTAACCTTCAGTCTCTTTTCATGCTTACTCGTCAACTTTTTCGAACACTAGGTCACAAAAAAGCTTTAAACTGAAATACTGCCTTAAGCTGTTTAATTGGAATTTTTTATGGGCCATTGAGTTTTAAAATTTGTCATGTGCAGAGAGACTAAAATAATAAAAAAAAATCTTTAAAAGAATCTTACTTTTTTTTTTTTTTTAAAAAATAGTTACTGTTGAAAGATCTAGCTGGACAGTTATGTGAAGAAAGCAGTTGAGGAGAAATGACAGATAAATATATTTCAGTTGGCACAGATAGTGTTCTCCAGCAGAGAACACAAGCAGCTCGCTCTGGGATCCTTTCCCAGGTGAAGAGAGGTTACTGCTGTCCTAAGAAAAAGAGAACCTTGAGATATTCCTGTCAAGAAGTCAAGGTGCTTATATTCTGCGAGGTTGCTGCTATTCATCTCAAATAATATATTTTCTAATTGAAAAAAAAAAATGTCTTGGTGCTATTAGGCACCTCAAGGTTTGTTTTGTTTTTTTCTTCTCTTTAAAAGGAAGCTTTGTTAGTCACATGCATGGAAACTCATCTTTCCACCTTATTAAGGATTCATATAAAGAAATTCTACTTCAGAACAGCTAACTCAAAATTATCATTGGAAGTTGAGTTACACAATAAAAGATACATTTATTTGCCTTTAAGTAATGAGTTTTTCTTCAAGTCTTTAACATTCATCTTAAAAACAAACAAACAAAAAGCAAATACCACAATATTTTCTTCATTTGTATATCTATTTAAAAAAAAATAACAAGAGAATTAAAAAGTTTCATTTTTTCAGCTCTTAATTATTAAATGTATTTATGAAAATATATTTCTGTACATATCAGTCTTTTTAATAGCACCCTGCATTTCCAATCAGGTACTCATGAAGCGATCGAACAAGGAGATGATAGGAAAGAAAAAAGATTATTATTTTTTTTTTTTTTTCAGATCAATTTGTCACGCATTCCAAAAAGCAGGTGTTTGGCAAGTATCCTTACAAAGCCTCACTGATATCCACATTTTGCTGTGCATATAGTAAAACATTTCATTAATTTGAACAGTTAAAAACAATCTTGTTCTCAGAAAGAGGAAGGTTTTCTTTCCAAAACAGAGAAAATTGTTAACACTTTCTGAACATCATAATAAGGTGTATATCTCATCTACTCAACCAGTGACAATTAATTCATATTCTCCACACAGTTTAATTTTTATCTTTCGTTAATAAAATTTGAGATGGATTGCAGAAAAAAAAAAGAAAGAAAGAAAGAAAGAAAGAAAGAAAGAAAGAAAGAAAGAAAGAAAGAAAGAAAGAAAGAAAGAAAGAAAGAAAGAAAGAAAGAAAGAAGGAAGGAAGGAAGGAAGGAAAGAAAGAAAAGTATGTTATATTAAGTATGTGGTAGTATTCCAACTTGAAGATGGTTATAGCTCCACAGGAGAGTCTGCATTTTAGTCAGGAATCAAAATTTGGCATTTTGGCATTCACAGATGGCTAGATCTTGAAAAGCTTTGCACAGCTGACTGAATTCAAGGGCATCCTAACATATGCACACACACAAATACATCACCTTCAAAAAAAAAAAAAAAAAAAAAAAAGGTTTAGTAACTAATTATGTAGGTTTAATTAGAAATTAAACTTAAATTAATTAGGAAGATGTCACACTCAGCTGTGTGAGGAATCTCCCTCTGCTGGTCACTAACTGTGTGACTCTGAACACTACATGATGACCCTGCTGCTCTTTTGCATTTATTAAATTAAATAAATTGAAGTTTTCAGGAACAGTCACTTCTCTCTCTCTCTCTCTCTCTCTCTCTCTCTTCTTTTCTCTTTTCACCCCTTATTCTCACTTGAGAAAATGTGAGTCCCCCTTAATGTGAGATATGTGAGTCCCTCTGAATACTCTCTACCTTTTGTTGAACTTTTCGTATTAAAATGTAATGACTTTGTCCTCTTTAGTGGGGACTTCCAGGTCTCCAGAGCCCTTCATACAGGCAAAAATAGTAAAGTTATTTATTTTTTTCCAATGTGCTGTCCCAGTTTGCATACTGAATGTAAAATGAAAACCAAACAAACAAAACAAAAACCAAAACAAACAAACAAACAAAAGGTAAACATTCATTTTATGTATTTATCTATCCAAAAAGAAAGAAGGAAGCAAATGTCAGCAATTTCTGTATAACCATTCTTGTAGTTATAAGAGAGAGTTGTAAGAGTTTTAAGAGAGTAGTTAAAATACTACTCTCCCCCATAATTCACTTAAACAAACACAAACATGAGCAGGTCTCCATAAAAATTGGATAAGTCTTGGTGACAGAAGGATAACTGAGAGCATCCTTACAGACCTTCCTTTTTATACAACATCTACTCACGAAATAAGTTTCCAATTCTTTTAAAGAGACAGATTGTTGTGGTTTAACTCCAACAGGCACCTAAGTATCATGCAGCCACTTTCTTATTCTCCCAAGTGAGATGTGGGAGGCAATCAGAAGGGTAGTTAAGTGCAAGAACTTGGGTTGAAACAAAGATTGTTTACTAGGTGAAGCAAAACCTACATGCACAAGCAAAGCAAAGCAATGAATTAATTTGCTATTTACAGGTAGATGTTCAGCCATTTCTAGTAAAGCGGGGTTCATCACATGTAATAGTTTCTTGGGAAGACAAACAACATCACTCCGAACTTCCTCACCTTCCTCCTCCTTTCTCCCAGCTTTTATTGCTGAGCACAGCATCATATGGTATGAGCTATCCCTTGGCTTGTTTGGGTCAGAGGTCCCAGCTGTGTCCCTTCCCAGCTTTTTGTGCAGCCCAGCCTTCTTGCTAGAAGCAGAAGAGTGCTTTATTCTATGTACATGCTGCTCAGCAACAAATAAACATCAATGTGTTATCACCACTATTTTCATCAAAAATCCAAAAAACACCACCATACCAGCTACAATGAAGAAAATTAGCTCTATTCCAGCCAAAACCATGGCACACACTTTAAGGAAGTAATGAAAGATCAGTGGCTAAAGAACTGGCTTCTATAAAGAGTAACTCTGTATAATAGGTTTGCTCATGAATTTAAATGCCTGAGGACCCACTAAATGTCCCAAAGAGCAGTAGAAATGTTTCAGGTATTACCAATAACAGCAGTTCCTTCAGTAAAAACTTGCACTTCAATATGCCTAACCTAAAACAAAAGTTAAGATTTGTATGATAAACAATATATTACAGAGTTACAAGACAAAATAAAGCATCAAACCTAGTTATACCCATCAGTTGGATATGAAATTAGCATGGTACTGTTGTCAGGATGTATCTTCTACTGTCCCTTCTACTTGTGTAAGGTTTAATTAAAGATTAATTAAATCTTAATTTTTTGAATCCCCTGATCATCATTTCTGTTGAGTATTTTTCTCCTCTTCCTATAAGATTGTTTTTCTTTTGCAGTCTCTTCCAAAATTTTTGCTTTCCAAAACAAAGTCTCAGACTGTTGCTTCTGACCACATTTCTTTTCAACACATAAGCCTCCTCCTGTTTTCTTGGGCTTAAGCTCATCAATGCAAATGGTTGCCAGTTTGAGCCTGTGTATATGTTGAATTTAGCACCAGTTAATTAAGGATTTTTTTATTAAGCAAATAAAAAGCATTGTCTTTATGTAAAGAGAGATCCAGCCTCCAGATGGGAATATGAGTTCACTCACCAAGGCAACAATGTTTCTGTGACATTTGCAAGAAACTAGGTAAGGAAAAATGGCTTGGTGTAACTGTAAGAAAATGTCCAGTATAAATATATATAAACAAACCATGGAAAGAATATAAATTCAGACAGATTTTTTCTTCCTTTCTTGAGGCAGTCTGAAACGATACTGTGATCAGGAACTACATTTTCTATCTTATGTATCCACACAAGAGCTCCTTAACTCAGTAGGTATGGAAAGAATACAGGAATAAAATTGAATGAGCCAGAATAAACTTGAGCGAGAGAAAGCTGCAGGGAGTGGATTCCTGCTGGAAGGAAAACTGTGATTATAGCTATGATGCTAGTGTCTCTGCCTTTCACATTGTTCATTAAAAGAAATAAAAAGGACCTTGAGGCAACTTTGGCCCGTCTGATGTTCGACCAGCCATGTCTCAGTTGAGAACTGGTCATAACAATTTTGCTGCTTAATCTCTTTAGCACTAGTGTCCAGTGGTGCTTACTATGAAACAGTGATAACTTACATCACAAGAACTTGTAGTGCAAGAATAATAGTATAAAGGCTTAATAATATGTTGACTGGGAAAACTGGTACACTGGGATACATTTTGTTTGTCAGCAACAATCTTTTGAGCAAGTACTTTCAGATTTTGTCTCTGGAGATAATGACTAATATGTGGGCTAAGCAAAGTAAGCATGGTGACCCCATGCTGATGTGGGCAAATGTTTTGTTTCAGTTCTCTGCCGTTCCTCTAGGTGGGACAACTTGTGTATGAGTTATAAAAGGATACATGGAAATAGAAGGAAACAAATTTTACTCTAATCTCCTACTATTATTTGAAGATTTACCATAACACCATTTTGTTTACTGTCAGAATTTATCTTTGTTTGTTTGAAAGTACAACTGAGTTAATATAGTCAGACAAGCAGTTTTGGCCACGATATTTTTGATTTTCTTTCTTTTCAATATAAAAGTATAAGAAATTTTGAGATAAGAATGAAATACTAACACATAGACTTTATTTATTTATTTATTTATTTATTTATTTATGTGGCTTTATTTTTTCATTTTGCTGGAGATAAGAGTCAAAAAAGATTTTTTTCATAAGGAATGTTTTAAAATGTTTGTACGTTTTATTTAATACCCAATATCTACTGGTAGGTGTAGACAGACATGTTATAGCTCTGCCAAAAATGCAACATCTTTATTCTAAGCACTTTTTCTGCCTGCCACTATCATGTTTCCTCTCAATAGTAGTAAGACTTCTCGACATTGATTTTCTACATCTCGCTATTAACTTCCTCGCCACCATCTGTATACTGGAAGATGCCTACCTTAATTGCAGGCACACCATAGTGTACAATCAATACCTTACTGGAAAACTTTGCTGAGATATGTATGGATGTCCTGACCTTAAGAAGAAAACGATAAGATGTTACATTTTGTTTTGTTTTGTTTGTCTTTCCATAGCCCCTTAAACTTTCCCAGGGCCAGACAGGTTTAAAGTAGAAATTCAAGAAAAGTCAAGATATATTACTATTTTAGAATGTAAAAACAGACTTTAGGAATTCATAATAATCTAAAATATCCATTAAAAAAAAAGTATTTTTTCTAATTTTCATCTAAAAAAAAGTTTAGTATTATGAGGATTTTGCAAGGAATGTAATAATGCACAATTAAACTGTACGTTCATTAAAATTGTTTATTGCACAATATTATTATACATAACAAAGTAAAACCTTCAAAATGCTGGAATACGTTAAAGGAACAACTGTAATTGTATTTCTACACTACAGTATCATTTGCATGTCTAGAAAGTAAAAGGTACAAATCACATACTCATTCTACATAAATCCAAGTCTCCCTAAATTACCTGCCTAACTGCTTTGCTGAATCATTGCCAAAATACTACATGAAGCTTCACAATGCTTCAAATTCTTCTTTTTAAAACAGTTCTCTCTTAAATATTTGGAGAAAATTTTGGAGGACAATGTAGGAGAATGTTTGGAAATTTCTTAAGAATCTCCTTCTAATATATATATATATTCTTTGTAAAGAGGGGGTTTGATGATAATGTCCTGCTAGCAAAAATAGCAAAATAACATCCTGCTAGCGAAAATAGTAAAAACCTTAAAAACTACCAAACAAACAAACAAACAAACAAAAATTGTTAGAGCTTTCTGTATTAGAGTACTTTTTGTATTAGAGTATTTTTGACTAATCACCTCTGGAGCATTGACATAAGTGCTGTAAGATCAGAATTATATTTCCATAAATTCTAACTCTCTTGTTTCCCTCTGAAACATCTGTGTATCATTGACAAATTGATCTACTTATTTAAAGAAATATTTCACAATTATATGTAAGTTAATATAATTGAGCTTTCCATCATTAGCATTTACAGTGAATAAGATATAAGGAGAACAAATAAACCTCTTTTTGCATTAATATTTTCCTCACTAGATGTGTATTTATGGGTATGTAGAACCCAGTTCCAAGCATTCAGCATATCTGTGCTTTAGAAAATTTTATGTAAAATGGTAGCAATTTTTTATTGCCTAAATGATTACATTCTGGTAAAAGCCACTGGGAAAATGTCAGTTCATTCCCATTACAGACTGTGACATTGTTTGATCTTCTGCTAGGAAGAACAGAAAAAAGAAAAAAAAAGAAAAAAAAAAAAGAAAAAGCTTCTGTTTGCTCCACTAGTAATCTCAGAATAAATTCAATGGGGAACTTGTCTACTGATGCTGCAAGCACGCTACAGTCTCGTCATCCAACTGAAAGCAAGGCAATAAAAATGTATTTCACTAGGTCAACACCTTTAGCACAAAACAGGTAAACACATTCAGTTTGTGTCTGTCAGAAAACAGTTTCTAATGGTTCTTTAAAACACTGGCATGTAACACCTTTGAGCCCTCAAAACTGTTAAACATTGGCAGCATGTTATTAGCCCTGTATATACCAAAAATATGCTTTGTTATTTCTTTCCTGCTTTCATGCTTAGACATTTCAAGCAACTGAAGCATATGTAATAATGGTGCAAATAGTAAGAGTTTAGCACATTATATTGTTAGCATTCTAGCTTTTTTACGTTGCTATCACCATTTTTTTTTTGTATAAATCCTGCAAGAGAAGGACTTTGAAAGAACAATGTAAAAATGATGAAGTTAAACTGAAGTTATGTTTTGCATTTCTCAATGACATTTTTCTACATAAGTACCTAAAACTTTGTACTGAAAATGTGTATGTGCCTGCAATTATTACTTCTCTCTACATTTCTTTTCATGGATTCAAATACTGTATATCTTCCCAGTACAGTTCTTAGTCAGATTTTACTCCCTGATCTATAAAGTTGTTTTCCTATGATTAAGACCAGGGGGATTCAACGACGTATACTACTGTCAAATCACTACTACAAGTCAGTGAAGTACCTTTATACGGCAACAGCTCATGATACAACCTAATGCTAAATGGACAGTAGACAGGCACAGTGTTTTGCTGAAGACGTCCCTAAAGGAGTTATTCAGATAGGAAAATATTCTGGTAGGCTGTTTATTTTCCCACCTTGCAATATATGGCAGAGATACATTTTTTCAGGCATTAAAGAAGAATGCTCAAGGAACTATTTGAGAATATTTGTTATCCACTGCATCACTCTGAGTTATTGTTTTGTTATGCACAAATAATTATTTGGCAAGCTAACAACTATTAAATTGGCCTTCTTAGCATGGACGTTGGCAGTAAAGCACCACTGCATCTTTTAGTTTTATTTTATTTCTAGTGTCGCTAATTCTGGCAAAGTGGTAACAGAGACAGAAAGTTAACTGTACAATTAGCTGCAAAATCAAAGCTGTAGGAAATGGATTTTAAAGGACATTCTAAAAACATTGTTAGATGCAGCTATCATTTGAATGCTTAATTTTCAGTGTTAAGTGTATTAGCTCATACTGTCCTCCATGTTATCAGAACAGCAGTTTTTAGAGCACTATTGAGCTCTCCCACATTCTTTAAGCCACTGAACTTCAAGTGTAGTCACTTAGTGACTCTTTCAGTGCTGAAGACTTTCCCAATAGAGCTGCATTTCTGTTATTTTTTTCCCCCTACATTTGGCTAAAGGGTCAAGCGTGGTGGAAACACTGTACTCAGAACATTCGCACCCTGAGAGCTGTAACCAGCTTAGCGTAGTCAGAAAGGCCTTCAAGCTACTTCAACTGTGAACTTTGCCATGAGTCAAATCAGTCCTCAGCAGCTTGGGGACAACAAAAAGAAAAGTGGCAACAGAGGAAAGGATGTGGATTTATAGAAGACTCCAGGAACCAACAGCTATCAAAATATCTGCAGGGCTGCTGGATCCCAGGAAATATAAACAATGTGGAGTCATGGATGAATTTACATACTTCACTTGTAAGAGAGAAGCAGCAATATATTTATTTACATGATCTAGTGATCTAACACAGCTTTATCATAATAAGACATTGACTTAACAGGATTTGCTATGGCAAGGTACATTTGATTATTTGCTTGATAGAAGATGGGGAAAGTCAGACACATTAGGGAGACCTTCCCATTGAGTCATGAGGTTCAGAGTGGACTCCTTTGCTTTCTAGACTTGTAACAAAGAAGAAGCGTAGGTACAGCTGAATCCAAGCCTACTCCCATACTTGGTGAACAGTTTATGTCTAAAGGATAACATGTGCACAATCAATATAAGATATAATCTTAGCGAAGCTTGCAAAGTTTAGCAAGCTGTTAATCACTCACCAAGGATCTGTTGTGGCAGGAATCTCTCATGAGGAGTATGGGATCTCTGCAGCAGATGTGACCTTCAGAGGTGTCCCTACTCAAGGAGAGATCCTGCTGTGCAGCTAGGTGTTGTGCAGAAGAGCTCACAGGTTTCTTGGCCTGTGCATTATTTATGACATAAGACAATGGACAAATAGTTATGTTGGGTTTTGGTACATGCTCCGTTGACCATCAGCTGCTGAGCAAGACATCTGTCTGTCAGTTTCTCCAGCACCTAGTTTGAGCCAATATTGTGATCACTATCCACATGAGCAAGGTCTTGGGTGTAACAAGTACACTGGTCACTATCTGATCACATCTTGGATTTACAACTGTGTGTGAAGAATCAATGCCTTTCTCTAATGTTTTTGAATACCCACCTTCTTATCAGTTGCTAGGGGACAATAACCGTATGCATACTAAAGGCTCCATATCAATTTTCCTGTGCTATTTGTGTCATAATTATCTTTTTGAAATGTGCAGTGAATTGTACCACATTACTTAACACATGACTTATGAGAAGTGCCCAGAACCTTGAGGAAAGCTTTTTAAAACCACACATCTTAAGTATTTTTTAAAAAGCAGAGTGGTGATATGAATACTATGGGTAATTATCCTGAATGTGCCAGACTGTTCTTCAGAAGTTCTACATAATAGATGCTTTTCTTTGGGGAATGAGATCAGGCCCTCATGTGTTCTCAATAATATCGCATTTTACTTTTTTTTTTTACTTTTTTTTTTTCCATGTGGTCATTTTGATACTGATAGATATGTTTTTTAGTTGTTTATTATTATTATTAATTTATTGAAAAGAAGTATCTGGAGGAAGAACAAGAAAGCTGTAGAGTACTGTTGCTTTCATAAATGCATTGCACTTATAGTAAGAGGCTTTTCTTTTTCCATGCATTCAATACCAAGTTGTGACAGCTTTCTTCTTAACTATACAGGCAATACCTCTTAACCATATAGATAGTGCCAATTTACAATACTGGCTTGAAAAGTCAGCTTTCTTTGTTATCAAGCACAAAATATTGAAAGCGTTTTCCACCATAAGGTACTGTTCTGGAAAAAAACATTGGAATGATGACTTAGCAAAACCACACATTGCACCTGCCTGTGAGTTATATTATCAATGGAGTTTGGCATTTAACAACAGATTTTGCTTCTGTTGAAGTCAATGGCCAGCAAATACTAATTAGGAAGGAAAACTGCATTACTGTGTTTGTAGTCTTCAAGTAATAGATGAAGATCTTCAAGAAAATGTAATTTTGTTCAGAAACCTCTCAAACAGGCAGTCCCCAAAAGACAATAGTTTAATACTAGGTAGATGCCATTTTTTTCTGACATGTAAGTTTCTGTCATTGATACTAAAACGAAAATGTTTAATGCCACAGCTGCCAGAATGGAAAAAAAAAAAAATACTATCCAGATCATTTTTACCACATTCTCCCCAATTCTACTATCAAATCATCCATGCTAACCATCAACCATATTAATATAATTTATATGTAGTCAGTTGTTCCAATAGCTAGATAAAAGCAGGACACGACGAACAGGGAATTTAAAGCAAAAAATTGCACCATAACTCTTTAAATTATTAGAAGTCATTCGTAAAAGGAATATTTATAGCAATGAATTGTTCTGCTGAAGGACATGATACACTTCTACCTTTTAATCTTTTATATTTCACAGACAGAAAAAAAGTTCCAGTCACAATCCCTTAAAAGTTACTTCTCAATTCACCAATTCACTCTTGACATCCTTGTTGTTGCTTTCCTCTTATGAAAATAATATGGTGCTTTTTTGAAAATAATTTTGAGCCTACAGCCAATTGACTGTTAAATTGTCATTAACTATATGATCTGGAATATTGGGAAATATTTCCTGTTTAATACAGGAAAAGAAACAACAATGAACCCTACTTTAATAATCTACTTTAAAGTAAGTTACACGTTATTTGCATTATGTTTGACTGATAAATTATATGTAAGTCCCTACACTGAACCTTTACTTTTACTCTCATTATAGGTTAGTTTGTCCTATAAATATCATGGAGCTATGTGATATCAAGAAGGAAATCAGAGAAAATATTTGTAACTTTGATCAGTTCTGACACATAAATATATATGACCACTTTTTGGTTGCTGTGCTTAAGATAGAGCAAGACTTCTTTACCTGTCAATACCTGATATTCCCAGTGTTCAATTCATTTTGGTGTTGAACTGTTTTATAGACCTCCTTGTAGTCTCCACGCTGAGTCAGCTGGTTCCTAACTGCAAATCATCTGCTAGATATTTCACAAAATAATATTGCCAAGAAGTGAAATAAACTCGCCAGTGCTTGTGTTAGCAGGTCAGTGTTTGTTTATGTAACACAACCTTCTCAGTCTGCTTTTCAGAAAAAAAGTACCAGAAGAACTTGAGGATAAATCATAAGCATTTTTGACTCACATCAATATCATGCAATATCAGTAAAGTGAATTATCAGTGCATTTACACAAGGATCATGTACTTCCATGGAGTAGTTTGTGCAGGGGTAACATGATGTCTGTCTGAAGACCATTGGAACAGCTACAGAATAAGGCATTCCTTTTCTGCTGCACAACATCAAACCACAGCTCAAGAAGCTTCCTAAATTTATGGTTATTTCATGGTTCATCTCTGTGATAAACCGTTTCTTTCATTAAAAATAAATAAATAAATAAATATTTTAAGCATTGAATACTTCAGAAAAAAAAAAAAACTTTTGTGCAATTGTCTCCTTTCATGGATCATAAAATCATAGAATCATAGAATCTTTAAGGTTGGAAAAGACCTCCAAGATCATCTCGTCCAACCATTCCCCTATGACCAATATCACCCATTAAACCATGTCCCTAAGCCCCCACTAGCCTTTCCTTAAACACACCCAGGGACAGGGACTCTACTGCCTCTGTAGGCAACCTGTTCCAATGCCTGACTACTCTTTCTGAGAAGAAATGTCTCCTAATTTAAAACCCGAACCTCCCCTGGAGCAACTTGAGGCCATTCCCTCTAGTCCTATCATTAGTTATTGGTGAGAAGAGGCTGACCCTCAGCTCCCCACAGCTTCCTTTCAGGTAATTGTAGAGAGCAATAAAGTCTCCCCTGAGCCTCCTCTTCTCCACACTAAACAACACCATTTCCCTCAGCCGCTCCTCAGAGCACTTGCGTTCCAGACCCTTCACCTTCCAGACATGTTCCAGGGCCTCGATGTCCTTGTGTTGAGGGGCCCAAAGCTGAATGCAGTACTTGAGATGCGGCCTCACCAGAGCAGAGTATGGAGGACGATCACCTCCCTGGCCCTGCTGGCTACACTATTCCTGATACAAATGAGGATGCCATTGGCCTTCTTGGTCACCTGGGCATACTGCTGGCTTGTGTTCAGGTAAGCATCGATCAGCACCCCCCGACTCTTTTCCTCTGCACAGCTTTCGAGCTACTCTCCCCCAAGCCTGTAGCATTACATGGTGGTTTTGTGGCCAAAGTGCAGGACCTGGCACTTAGCCATGCTGAACCTCACTCCAACCTGGACAGGTTGGATTGATGGGCAGAGGCCAGTGGAATGAGGTGAGGATCATGCACGGTAAATGTAGGTCTACTGATTTTTACAAAGGTTATTTTAAGTAATTTATATACATATATATATTTAATAAAACTGTAAACTAAGGACAACTGTATATTAATTCTGAGAAGTTACTCCTCAGTTTTAGTAAAAGGACACTCTCAGATAACATCATCTTTTCTTAATTTGAACTCCCCATTGGCTTGCTGAAGCCAGAAATTTTTTCATCCTTAGTCAATGATGCAACATCTGTCTAGCATCTTAAACACATTTTGAAAGACTAGGATTTGTTTGTTTGTTTGTTTTTACAAACGTACAAGACAGTCAACAAGTTCCCTTGAAATTAACTGTTAACAAAATGGGAATTCATAAAAGTGAATGATTGGTCTGGGACAGGTTACATAAATAATTAGCAATACAAATACCCCAATACAGTGCAAACAGTTTAGATTGGTAGGAAGTTATCTAGAGTAGAACCATGATTATACAATGCCAAATTCTGTAAGTTATCTTAATAAAATTAATCAGTCCTTTGGATAAGAGGTATCTTTTATAGAGTTAAATGTTGCATCTTATATACAGGGGAGGTAAGAAATTAACAAAGAGGGAAAATTAGTTTAATGGATAATTTACTATTACAATTTTCGCAATTACATGTATATATATACATAATGAATATATTTTCTGTTAAGAGAATTAAAATTAAAATAAATGGAATAAAATTTTGAGGTGTGATCATTTCCCAGTCTACATATCTGAAGCATCGTAGCATAACAAGGTCCCATAATAATGTTTTTAGAATATACTAGAGAATTTCTGAATAAATAATTGACAGGATTATCTTTGAATGCTTCTTCCTAGGTAGGTATTGCTTCTTTCCCCTATAGAGACAGGCTAAAAGCAAACAAACAAACAAACAAACAAAAAAAAGAAATGCAAATATAATAATGATTACTGAATAGCTGTTGTCTGCTCACCCTGCAGATTCTTCTATATTCAAAGTCAACGTTATTAAGACATCAGGAGAGGACAACAATTAAAACTACTACAACAAGTTAGAAATTAAATTCCAAAATGGAACAGTAGAGAGATTAATAATAATAATGATAATAATGATAATAACAATAATAATAAAGACAAGCCAAAATGGCTACATGTAAGGGAAAAAAAAATCCGAAATACAAGGACAAGAGGACTAAATCCCTTGGAACTGCCCATTGCAATGTCAATCAATGCTGCACTCATGAATCAAAAACCCACTAATTATCTGACCTAACTGGACTTACTATGATTCAGTAATTTCCCAAATCAAATGTCTTTTCCTACCACTATTTTATTTTGAAATTGGAGGTCAGAATATGCCTTCATGTTCAAAAAGTAATGAAAACACTTGAATAAAGTTTTACTGTGTGTAGGTTTAAAAGTTTGAAAAATACTAGTTTTATTGTTACATACTAGCATGCAAATTATACTGTTATGTTTTTGTAGATGTATACAAATAGTTCAGAATTGGAGCACAATTTCTTACATCTTTTTTTTTTGTTTGTTATTTTTCCTTTTCTCATTATTATTCATTTTGTAATGTTGAGAATAATTTCAGATTGTTGGTAAGAATCTATTGTTTGAGTTGTTTTCCTTTTATTTTACTGTTAATGCTCTATGAGAGGATAATAGTAACAGAAAGATTTGCAAAAATGTACAAACACATGAAATGATATACTGATATACACTGTCAACTGCAAAATGAGTACCTTCAAGACTTCAACTATATCACTATTTTAACAAAATTTCAGTTTTTTAACATTTTTAACATTTTTAACATTTCAGTTTTAAAATGTTTTGGCCTTTTTTTTTTTTCTCCTTTTTATGGGTAGAGTGATATTTGTTATTCCATTCTCAAGCAATCTGGATATTTAACACATAACTGCATATGCATAATCAGAAATACAGTTTCTACACTCCAATATATACTCTGATTACACAAAGCACCCCATGCAAACACATAGCTTACTTCTAGTCTTTCCTAGAACTATGTTGAATGATCTTCAAATAAAGAATTATTCAAATAAGGAACAATTATATAAAAATACCAGAGATACTTTATCACCATCTTTTCATTACTGTTCTTGAGATTTTCATACATTCCATGGGATTTGTATGTATTACTTTGTGGAAAAATCAGTATAGGAAAATTTATTTTATACCTGATAGGTGAAAGTGTCATTTTTCCCAGGAAGTGCAGAAGAAGATTAGGCACATGATTCATTTTTAAGTAATAATTGAAAACTACTGATTGATATCTTTTTTTTTTTACTTACCTCTGATAGACCGTGCAGATATGCAAAATATCTCTTGCTTTTTACTCCACTGTTCCTTTACCCTGAAAGATAAGATAACTCTATCAAAGTACTCCTATATTCCTGATCTCTTCTGACTGCCTCTAGCTACCCTCCTGATTGAAATTCTAGCTTATTTCTTCTTGGAGTCATCACTGCTGTTTTTCTTACTGATGTCAGCTTTGCCTGCTTATTCTGAGGATACTTTTGCTGGTGTCGGACTCTAAGGAGAAACACTTATCAAATGGCCATGAGTTGCTGAGGTACAAGTGGCCTTATCTGCGACTTAGATTTCACTTGGGAAATGGTAGACATTGCATTAAATTTTTAAAAGAAATGTGCTGTCACACAGACATATCCACTGAGATGGAAGATGGAAGATGTAATTAATATGTGGCTGCCTACCTATACGGCATTTCCAGTGTGAAAGATTAGTTGTGTTTGTATTGATATACTGGCTGTATTAGAGCATGATGAAACCAGTCACAGTAAAATACACTGCTGTAAGCCTCTTTAAACCCAAAATTGCCTGGATAGTACACTATTAAATTAGTAAATGTACAGCAAAACCACAGCAGACTGAGGCAGAAGGAAAGAGACAAGAACAGATAAGTAAGTTGAGGGAACAAAACAGAACAAACCACAAAGAGAATAAAAGCTAAGGCTGTTTGCCAAAGGTACTCAGTTTTCTCCTGTTTTGATGTGACAAGAAGGAAGAAGTTCCAGAGAGTAAGAAAAGGTTGATGCAGACAGAGGATGGTTGAGGAAAGACATCTCTGTAGAGTTTTGTGCAGTAATTGGTATCTGCAGGAATAGCTCTGATCTGACCTTCTCTCATTTTCATTGTTGAAAGCAGGTGGGAAAACCAGTGTCTCAGGAGTATATACTCTTCTATGGGGTTCTTGCCCTCACCTCATTGTGTGACCAGTAATGGATAGTCACGTCAGAAAAGCACAACTTCCCAAGACAGACTCACTGAAGATGCTGGTTTGCCTGTGTACAGTCTACTGTACATGAGGTGCAGAGGGAGACGCAGCAATCAAGGATGTTTTATCTTTCCACTACTGCTTTAATATCTATAAGAAGATTCTAAGGGAAAAGCGGTGATATGCAGTCCATAATCAGTTAATAACATAACATTAATCAGTTATGTCTACGTTACACATACTAATCTGTAAACCATGAGGATGGTGTAAAATCCACAAAGATAACGTCACCAATGTATTTCTCAGACACGTACAATGTCTCACAGACCTCAAAGAGATTTGTATTAAATTTATTTCTCAAAAATCTTCATTTCTTTCAGTTCAGTTTATAATATCCTTCCAGAGGCTGTTCACAGTATGGTTTATAGTCCTATAATATTCCATAAAGAGCGATTAATTGAAAGGGTCTCATTCCACTTTCTTCCCCTGGGAAGAAGTAGATGGAGATGTTACTGCAACATCAGCTCAGTTCAGGTTATTCTGCAACTTCCGGTACACAGTAGGTCAGCTTAGTGTGATGCTATTTATTGTTATTTCCTCAATGCAATTTGTCAGCCAAGCTACATGGTACTGTTAGTGTTTTCTAACTATAACACTTAAGTTCAGGTGTTGAAAACTCACTGCTTCTCAGGAAGGATGCGGCAAAAAAGTCCAGTGTAAGGGACAAGCACATTCAGAAATCTGGGTGGATTTTTCCTGCCCTAATTTGAGAATAATAGTGTGCGGGTTTTACTCAGCTGGGCAGCTGAGCACCACTAAAACTGCTCTCTCACTCCCACTCCTCAAAGAAAAGGGGGAGAAAATACAATGAAAGGGGCTCAGTGGTTGAGATAAAGGCAGGGAGATCACTCAACAATTATTGTCATGGGCAAAACAAACTCAGCATAATGAGATTAGAATAATTTATTACCTATTACTAACAAGTTAGAGAAGTGAGAAACTAAAAACAAACTAAAGACACCTTCCCCACCCCCCCACCCCTTCACTCTTTTCTATCATCCCACCGAGTGGCAGGGGGACGAGGAATGGAGGTTGTGGTCAGTCCGTAACATGTAATCTCTGCCACGCCTTCAGGGTCACTCTCTGCCCCTGCTCCACGTGGAGTCCCTCCCATGGGATGCCGTCCTTCCTGAACTGAGCCTGCGGGGGCTGCCCACAGGCAGCAGCTCTTCAAGAACTGCTTCAACATGGCTCCGTACTACAGGGTCCATCCGTCAGGAGCAAACTGCACCAATATGTGGCCCCTACATGTGGCTGCTCCTGCCAGATCACCTGTTCCTGTGTGAGCTCTCCTTTCCACAGGTCCAGCCTGGAGTCTGCTCTGGGGGGAGGGGAAGGGGCGGGGGGTGCTTTCCACGTGCCACAGCCTCCTTCAGGCCACATCCACCTGCTCTGGCATGGGCTCTGCCATGGGCTGCAGAGTGGAGATCTGCTCCATGTGGGACCCATGGGCTGCAGGGGGCCAGCCTGCTTCACCAGGGGCCTCTCCACAGGCCACAGGGGAACTGCTGCTACGTGCCTGGAGCACCTCCTGCCCTCCTGCTGCACTGACCTTGGGGGCTGTAGGCCTGGTTCTCACTCCTTGCTCTCCCAACTGCTGTTGTGCAGCAGTTTTTTCCCCTTCTTAATATGCTCTCACAGAGGCACAAACAACATTTCTTATTGGCTTGGCTCTGGCCAGAGGCAGGTCCCTTTTGGAGCCAGCTGAAACTGGCCCTTAAACAGCATGGGGCAGCTTCTGGACTCTTCTCACAGAGGCCACCCCTGCAGCCCCTGCTACAAAAATCTTTCCATGTAAAGACAATACGGATGGAAAATTGTATTGTGATTACTGAAATAACAAGCTCAGGTTAGAAATTACCACTGGCCCTTCCTCAAGGAGTGTGACAATCAAACTATTGCTAGCCAAAACTACTTGATTTTGACTGTACTCAACAAATTTAAGCTGAACAACAGGTAAGATCAAACGTTCAGCGATACATAGCAAGGAATAAGCTAATGGCGATTCAGAGGAAAGTAAAGGAAAAAAATCAGAAAAGTTGGATCTTCACATCACACCACACTAATTAAGATACAAGTAAGATGCCAAACATAATGATTTACTTAAGGAAAAAAAAATATGTAAGAAGATGATAAATTACTGATAAAAACAAAGTAGGATGCAAGGAAGGAACTTCTAGTAAGCTAGTGATATGCTATCAGTTAATCAGTAGCAATACTAATATTTTTTTATTATTTTTTATTATTTTTATATTATATTTATATTATATAATATATATTATATTTACTTTTTATGATGCAAAGGGGGAAAGTAAAGTGAAATTATAATAAATTTACATAGTTTAATTACTTGGTAAGTACAGCCTAGACCAGACTACTGCAAGAATAACATCAATACACAAACACCCCAATCACATGACAATATTTTTATTTGGAACTTCTGTTGGTTTTTTTGTTTGTTTGTTTGTTTTTCTCAGGAAACAAATTTTACTTTCAGATATAACACTGTGACTTCAGTAACTTGCCAAAATAATAATGCTTTTGAAATAAATTTCACTTTAAAATACCCATTGATATGTCGTATTGGTAATTTCAAATTGATGTCATTTTAATTTAGTCAAATATTTTTTATCAGTATTTTTTACATTTTACTTGGGGTTCTGTATGTTTTCTGCATATAGAGGTTAATCATCTTTTAGATTATCTGTTAAAAGTGTTCTGTCATCCTTATTTATATTAACTATTTGTCTTGAATTTCCCAGATTGTACAGTTGTGGTAGGCTAGAATTTAATAACATCAGTTTGGAAAGAAATTACAGTCACCAAGGTCGCGTTAGAATGTGGATTACAAATGGGGTGTGTTTCAACAGTTGTAGTGGTTTGACTCTGGCCAGCAGTCACTTCCTACACAGCCACTTGCTCGTTTCTTCCCCCTCAGAAGTATGGAGGGAGAAAACAGGAAGAACAAAAGTGAAAGAAACTCATGGTTCAATATAGAGACAGACTAACAGATAAATGAAAGTGAGGAAAACACAATCACACAACAATATAAAAAATACAAGAGAAACAAAAGATATCACTCATCACCCCCTACAAGCAGATCAATGCCCAGCCATTCTCCAAGCAACATAGAATCATAGAATATCGCGAGTTGAAAGGGACCCACAAGGATCATCAAGTCCAACTCCTGGCACCACACAGGTCTACCCAAAAATTCAGACCAAATGACTAAGAGCACAGTCCAAGCACTTCTTAAACTCCAATAGGCTTGGTGCCATGACTACATCCCTGGGGAGCCTGTTCCAGTGTGCGACCATCCTCTCAGTGAAAAACCTTTTCGTGATATCCAGCCTGAACCTCCCCTGTCACAGCTTGACTCCATTCGTTTGTGTCCTGTCACTGGTCGCTAAAGAGAATAGATCAGCGCCTGCCTCTCCACTCCCCCTTGTGAGGAAGCTGTAGGCCGCGATGAGGTCTCCACTTAGCCTCTTCTTTTCCAGGCTGAACAGGCCAACTGATCTCAGCCGCTCCTCATACGTCTTCGTTTCTAGGCCCTTCACCATCTTTGTACTCCAGCAACCACCTTGGAAGCCGAAATGACCCATTCTTCTTCCTCTACCTCAGTTTATATTGCTTTGCTTGACATCATATGCAATGGAAAATCCCTTTTGCCATTTTGGGTCAGCTGTCCTAGCTGTGTCACTTCCCACTGTCTAGATGACTTCCTGTGTGGACTGGGGGCTGGGGAGGCAGAGTGGAAGAAAAAGAAAACCTTGACTCATTGCAAGCACTGTTAAGCAACTGCCAAACTGTAAGTATGTTAACAGCACTCTTCAAGCCACAAATCCAAAATGTAGAATCATATGGATTGCTATGAAGAAAGTTAATTCCACCCCAGTGAGACCCATGTGCTTTAGATCCAACAGACTCAATTCAAAATAAAGAATCTTCTCCATGAATTTATTCAGATTTAGAGCTCATTTGGTTTTATATATTGACTCATATCTTTTTATGGATATATCAATTCTCTTTCCAAATAGGGCAGATGCAAAGTCGTTGAAACATATGGTTTGAAGACTGGTTTCAAATAAAAATAGTTCTATTCGTAAAAAAAGAGGTATTACACAAGATTTTAGTTTTATCGACAGTTGCTAGAAGGTACCCACGAAGATGGGATTCCTGTAGAGATCAGGAGTGTTTCTAGATTTTGTGGCAGTTGAATCTAATAGGTATGTTCATGTTTAATCAATTTTGCTTTGTTTGATTTTCTCTTCACATGAATCATTCAAAATTATTTTAGAAACAGAATTGTCTGTGTACCATATTGAGATTTAATTTGTGCTGACTATCTTCACTGAATGTAGTCCAAATATAGACAACTAGAACACAGACCTCTACTAGCCTCTTGGTATGCTTCCTTTCCTTCATACTGTATGGAGAGCAACTAGTGCTAACAGAACTTCAGTAAAATCATTCTAAGTAAATGTTTGAAATAGATAAATTACATCATAAAGCTGATTTTTCTTTTTCTCTCAGGACAGCAGGACTAGCTCATATGTTGATGTCCACTCTTGTTATATGAGCTAAATGGGGATGAGCTGAACCTCATGCTATAGGTTCAAAAATGCAGATGGAATACAACAAAATGTCCCTTCTGCCCTGTTAGCTAGATTTCATTTTATGAAATCTAAAATATAATCATAGAATCACAGAGAAATTTAGACGGAAATATAAAATGATGTAGTTGAGCTTCCCGTACCCCGACTACTGTTTACTTCAATGTTGGTTGTTTAAATCCTTGTTGAGCTGTAGTTTTAAAAGATCTTTCAAAACCTTTGTGCATAACCATTTCCAGTGATTAACCACAGTAAATGCTTTTTTTCCTTATGTCCAGCTGGAATTTTACTTGTTGCAACATGGGTCTGTAGCCTCTCATCCACCTAGTCTGTGCCTCTGTGAAAAGTCTGGTTTTGTCTGCTGTGTAATCTCAGGAAGATCCCAGGAACTGCCAGAAAATACTACTTTTTTTTTTTTTTTTCCTGAAAAACTATGTTCTTAAGATTATTATTATTATTATTTTATATATATAGATATATATTTTGGTTTGGTCATGTTTCTATTGCTTTCAGAAGTTTGTTTCCAAAATCTTCCTAACACTACTGAGACTTTCTGCCTGAGAATGATATCCACATCAGACATTGAAATCATTTCTATAAGAATTGTCCTTGGGAAAACTTCAGAGTTATCACTGCTGTGAAACTTTAGTAAAACCCAGAATAGAAACAAGGAAAAATAATCTTATGGAAAATGTACAGATCTTACATAGAAGAAAACCAAAGAATAAGGTTAAGAGCTACCTTCAAATCTTACTAGTTGTCAGGGAGTTCTTTAATAAATCATTATTTGTGTCAAGGAAGAGATATATAAAGAAGTGCTGTCATACTGTCTTACTGTGACTATGTTGTACAAGTCTTGATCTCTTCTGCTATTCATTGATTTTGATATAGAAAGTAGCAAGCTGGTACCATTTTTTCTTTTGCTTCCTGTCCACCATTACTGGACTGAATCCTGTCTGTAAATGCAGATCTTGGGCTACTTAACTATTTTGCTGTTCATTATCCTTTGGCATGGTTACCATGTTAAAATGCTTAAATTAGCATTATTCTACCTATAAAAATAAATCAATATGAAGTTTGACTTTCATTTGTCTACTTGGTGCACAAGCAGAACATTTAATATCTACCTAGTGCCTGTCTTGATAGATAACCCTTATTAAAGTAATTTGCCTTTAGTTTTATTCAATGTGCTTAGAGTATAAGTAGTTTGTAAATATATATTTATTGTTTGGAAGCACTTCAGGCGCATCCACATGGTGTTCAGGTGGACATCATTTATATAAATTCCCAACTTTGAAACATATTGTAAAGGGGATGGAGGGAGGGGGGAGGGGAGAATGTGAAAGAGAGAGAGAAGAAAGGATAGCTGGAATGCAACAATTTTGATCACTTAAGTCTAGATTCTACAGGAAAGTAGTACCATGCAACTCAAGTTTATTTTAAGCAAGGGAAGAGGCAAGTGATTCTGTGATTCTTTAGCTTGCTATCTGTAGCAGTGTGAATGGCACCTACCTCCAAAAACATCAGGGCAGTCTAAAAGCTTGTTACTATCTTACTGTAGTACTAACTTATCTACTCTTCCAAGACGTAATAAGCTAAATTAACACCTTCACTTGTGATTGCATGCTGATACTTGTGCTTCCAGATGCGAGTGGTTCATTTAGTAAGTCCCAAGCAAAATAGCCGTCCACCTTTCTCTAGATTTAAAAAAAAACCCACATTTTTCATCTTTTATAATTTAATGTTCAAAGGCAAATGTATCTTCTACAATCACCTAAAAATATATATATAAATAAATAAAAAATAGCAAGAACAACAATTAAAAACTCTTGTCATATGCAAATCAGTGCCTTATTTTTTTTTTTTTTTAGGAGTTAACATCTGCTGCTAAGATCCTGCAAAAAACACCTGTGGAGGGTGTTTTGTGATACTTATAAAACAAATCTGTCATTGACTAGGGAGGAAGATGAGACAGTAGAGATCTTTGATGCTATTTTAGTAGTATTCCTGGCTTTTAAATTTGGAAATCTGCAGGGTACTGCAGTGACTATACTATTAGCAATGTTTCCTAAAAGTAGACAGGCAAAGATGATTAGGCAATTCAGGGTTGACAATTCTCATTTATATAGTACTGTAAAAGCTAGAGGAGGCTGGATCTCTCTTTTGAAATTAGAAAAAGGAAATACTAAAAGTAGACGAAATTTCAAGATGTTGTCTAAAGAAGCAATATCATATTTACTCTTCATTTCCTATAGTGATTATCTTTCCAAGTCAGATATAGCAGTACAGCCTTCCTCCTATTCTATCCTTAGTCAGCAGGAAGTACTTAAAAATAGGGAGAATACAAATGGGAAAACTTATAGATGAAGCTTCTCCTTCTCTAGCAAAAATTATTGATTTATTCTCCTGATCATAAAATTTAATGACTTTTAGATACTTCATTCTTCTAAATAACTGTTTTACTCTGATTACTGCATGGCCTTGATATTTTTCTGAATTGATGCAGCTAATTTAATTTGTCTGATTTGTGCAATAGTTGGACTTTCTTTCTCCTAATATATGCTGCTGTTTTTGCCTCGAGTGTATTCTGACTGTCATTCCAATTCATATTTGCTTACCACTAAATATTTCAGCAGTCTTTATAGACATATATTACCAAGATAAAATTTTGTGATATGCTGTTTTATCACGTTTCTTTTCCTGTTCATTAACTGTACTGACTGTAGCATTCAACTACAAACCTAGCAAAGTGATTATAGAGAAGCCAATATAATTTTACTCCTAAGGTAAACCTTATGGCCAAAGCTTGGAGTAGTGGGAGTCCTCTGTTTATTAAGCCAGAAGAAGTGTTCTCAGTGCTGCTAATTCCAACTTCCCAGGCTGAGTGCAAACCACTGGAGGCCCTTCTCAAACTGTTGACTGTTTTGTGACTGGTCCACAGTTCTGTATGAAATTTTATGTATTCCATGTAAAATCTGAGAAATATTACTTGGCAGAAGCCCAATGACAACATCTTTCTGTACATCCGCATTCATGTGACAAGTACTGTGTCCTACAACATATTGTATACGTACATATACATAGTGCATATGGTGCATATATGATGACTGTTCTAGTCACAAGAGCTTTCTTGATTTCTCTTAAAATAAGCACCAAACATGAACTTGTCCTGTATCTGTTGAGAAAAACAACAACAGCAATTACGACAAAAACTATCACTAAAGGCAATTAATGTATTTGACTGCATATATTGTCATTTAACAGTGGTATTCTATCAAATTTCAGTGTTGCTTGAAAGAAATCATAAACAGTTTGGTCTGTATATATTCAATATCCTCACCAATGCAAATATGAATCAAGAAAAATTATGTAATACCCATGAATGTTCATTACTTATGTTACACTCTCCCAAATCTAATTTATTTATCCTCCTATTTCGTTGCAGGTTCCTTGCTTCTGATACAATTCACTAGTTTGTTACTTGAGCGCTACTAGACAGTTATTTGTTATTCAGATTCTCCCTCCATTATTTCAGGTCTCCTTCATTTTTTTTTTTTTTTTTCCTTTGACATCAGTTTATTTTTGGATCTATTTGTTTCATTTAGATAATATTTGTGCTTTTTCTTGAAGGATATCAGTTTGGATGCAAATTTTCTAGCTATTTCTTCTATGGCTTGCTTCCCATCTTTTTATTTTTTAAAAGTTTGGAGTCCTGTTCCAACTTAGTTTTCTCTATATACATCTCAAATTAGGCAGTGTTCTAAGTCCAAGAATTTAAATTACCTAATGTTTCACTATAATAATAATAAAATAATAACAATAACAGTAACAATAACAAAACAACAACAAACCACCACCACCACTACTACTACTACTACTACTTCTACTACTACTACTACTACTACTAATAATAATAATAATAATTGTTATTTTATATTGATTAATTATTCTGATTTCAGCTAGGATAGAATTAATTTTCCTCCTAGTAGCTGGGTAGCTATGTTTGAGATTTAGGATGAGATTAATGTTGATACCACACTGACGTTTTAATTGTTGCAGAGCAGTGCTTACACTAAGCTAAGGACTTTTCAGCTTCTTGCTCTGTTCTGCCAGTGGGCAGGCTGGGCGTGCAGCAACAGCTAGGAGGGGACAGACCCAGGACAGCTGACCCAAACTGGCCAAAGGAGTATTCCATACCGTATGATATCATGTTGAACAATTAATATGGGGTGACTAACTGGGGTAGGGGAACTGGATGCTCGAGGATGGGTTGGGTATCAGTCAGCAGGTGGTGAGCAATTGCATTGTGCGTCACTTGTTTTGTGACACATGACTAATAGTACTATTATCATTATTATTATTATTATTTTCATTTCTTTTCTATCCTAATAAACTGTCTTTATGTCAACCCACAGGCTTTCATTTTTTTTTCCTGATTCTCTCCCCCATCCCAGAGAAGGAGGAGGGGAGGGTGAGCGAATGGCTGTGTGGTGCTTAGCTGCCAGCCGGGTTAAACCACAACATTAACTCATACTGATTTAAATCCCCCTTTGGAAGTTTTATCTTACAAAGCTAAATTTGAATGTGCCTTGTCTCCATACAACACTGAACTAAAATTAAGACTACAAAATGGTAGATAATCCAAAACTTCCCTGATTTTAATTCAAAGACACTGTCTTTTGTCCTACAAATTATAATTCAATTGGCAGCCTGAGAATATGCATCTTTACCTTGGTCCATATACCCCAGTATTCCATGTATGCTTAACAATACAAAGAATACTTAGGCAAAGTAAGTTGCTTTTGTCCATACATTCAGTGAAAAAGGTAAAAAGATACACATAAAATTTTGAAAAGAAAAATGATGCAGAATATCAACTGATTTTTTAGTTGTTGGTGAGCTTTACTAACACTAAGTCAAGGACTTTTCAGCTTTTCACGCTGCCCTGCCAGGGAGGAGGCTGAGGTGCACAAGAAGCTGGGAGGGGACACAGCCAGGACAGCTGACCCCAATGACCAAAGGGATATTCCGTACCATATGACATCATGCTCGACAATAAAACTGTGGGGAAAAGAAGGAGGGGGGAAAGGAGACATTCAGAGTGAGGGCATTTGTCTTCCCAAGTAACCATTACATGTGATGGGCCCGGCTTTCCTGGAAATGGCTGACCATCTGATGAGAAATAGTGAATGAATTCTTCATTTTTCTTCACCTGTGTGTGCATTTTTTGCGTTACTTATTAAACTGTGCTTATTTCAACCGACAAGCTCTTGCACTTTTAACTTTTCAGTTCTCTTCCTAGGGGACTGTACAGGGGACAGTGAGAGGCTGCGTAGTGCTGAGTTGTCTGCTGTGATTAAACTACAACACCGTTACACATCTATCTCTCCTTTCAACTGCTGTTCAAAAGTCCCACATAAATGAAAATTAACCAAAGACATTGTGAAATAGCTGCGTCATACACTTGACTCTTCAGCTTTGCCTTGGAGCTGTGTGTTTATTAACATCACAACATTATTTGAGGAAATGATGTGTGGAAGCATTGAATTAATGTTTTTTCATTACTGCTTTTTCTATCATGAGTCCTAAAAGAAATCTATGAAGCCTATGTACATTGATTCTACTGCTCCGGATATCCCATACACCTAAGCTATGCAAATGCTAGTTTTACCCTGTAAATGGCTCTGGCTCTCACTATATAACTGTTTTCCTTGCATAAACCTTGTTATATTTTCAGACCTTGTTAAATCAGTGAGAAATACTAGTAAAACCAGAAGGCTGAGTTGCAGCATAATCTAAGAAATGCATTTAGGAACAACTAAATTCCATCCTGGTTCATGCATACTTCCCCTGTAGGTACTTCAAGTTCAGAAGCTGTCAAGAGACAAACAGTTTGAATAATCTGTCAGTAATCCCATCTCAATTCATAATCAGATGGTCAGTTCAGCAGACAGTGAAACAGTTTAAGATGCAGTGATCAGGTATGTGCTGTCACTAGCAGTATGTTTTATTCCACACCTGGAATTGACAGACAGGAGCTAGACCCAGAAAACAAGCACATGGCCTTTGTCCCCAGTGCTGTCCCAGATCAACCAATTTAGGCTGAAAAGCCTTTCTCACTATCTAAGCTGACTTCTCTACTGAAGCAGAAAAGGAGCATTTCACCAGCTCGTTCGGTTACCTCTACTATGAAGATGATGGCCATCAGCAGAAATAAAATGCTGTACATCCAGTATTAAACTAACTAAAGGTAAGTAACTATTAAACTAACTAAAGTATTAAACTAACTTGTATCATCTAGTAATGCATAAGAATAACAAGTATTATAAGGAAATTGATTATGTGTTTAAATTTTTGCATGCTTTCTGTGTTGAGGTGTTTTTTGGTTTGTTTGGGTTTTGTTTTGCTTTTTGTTTTGTGGAGTTCCTCTAATTTTTGTTTCATTGCTAAATTGTTTACCTTTTGCACAAATTTAAACAAAGAAAAAAAGAAAACAAAACAAAAGGCTGAAAATCTTATTCATCCTATCCTCCCTACCATGTTTATCAATAATAAATACTATCAGCAGCTAAAACTCAAAGCAACAGCACTCACATAAATATCTCTCTGCATAATGTCGATATAACAAACAGAAAATTAAAGAATAATTTTGACTATATATGGAAGTGAATTCTGTCTGTAGCGGCAAATGTTAAGCCCAGATTGTGCTCAGTGTTTTAGAAGAGAAAAAACAAAGAACTTTATATTGTATAAGTAATTGTCTTGCATCCATTGGTATAAATGTAAGCAGGGCTAGTTTCTTTTAGGTAAATATTACATTTTTCACTAGTGTCACCCACCCAGATATAAAATCTTATATAGTCTTAGCAGTCTCTGTTAACAAATTGCTGCATAACCACCTATGGAAATTATATGAACCTCTCCAAAGAATTCTGAATGTTCAAAGGAAATGCTTAAACAAGAAATGATGCAATATTTTGAAAAAAAAAAAAAAAAAAAGATTTGCCACAAAACAAAGAACTGATTGATCGGGTAAATTGGTCACTTTTCCTACTCCTCAGATCAACTTTATTAGCTATCAGAACTGAACCAATGACCACAATATACTTTTATATGTACTTTATTGATATTCTGGGATTTAGACAGAAGTTAATGAATGGGCTAAGAAAAATATCATAGAATTATGTTGGAAGAGACCCATAATATCATAAAGTCCAACCATCATCTAACACTACCAAGTCTACCACTAAACCATGTCCCTAAGCATCACATCCACCCATCTCTTAAATACCTACAGATATGAGGACTACATTACTTACATGGAAAGACCGTTCACTCTTTTCATGAAAAATTTCTTCCTGATATCTTATATAATCTATTTACAGTATTTACCTCCTACAAAAACTGTTCAAAAAGTCAGTGTCTTCACATGCAGTTGACTTTTATATATATATATATATATATATATATACAGAAAAAATACATAACAGTTATATTGCAGAAGCTAAATTAAAAAAGACCTCTGGAAGGCAGCTCTGCAGAGAAGGATCCGAGAGTCCTGGTGGACAACAAGTAAACCATGAGCCAGTAATACACACGTGCAGCCAAGAAGGCCAACGGTATCCAGGGGTCCATTCGGAATAGTGTTGCCAGCAGGTCAAGGGAGGTGATCCTCCCACTCTACTCAGCCCTGGTGAGACCACATCTGCAGTACTGTGTCCAGTTCTAGGCTCCTTAGTACAAGAGAGACATAGAGCTCCTGGGGAGAGTTGAGTGGAGGACTGCAAAGATGGTTAGGAGACTCTCTTATGAGGAAAGGCTGAGAGAGCTGGGGCTCTTTAGCTTGGAGAAGAGAAGGCTAAGAGGGGTTTCTGTCTATTTAAATCAATATCTTAAGGGAGGGTGTCAAGATGATGGAGCCGGCCTCTTTTCGGTGGTGCCTAGTGATAGGATGAGAAGCAATAGGCACAAACTGAAACACAGGAAGTTCCATCTGAATATGAGGAAAAACTTCTTTACTGTGAGGGCAACAGAGCACTGGAAAAGGTTGCCCAAAGATTCTGTGGAGTCTCCTTCCCTGGAGATACTCAAAACCCTCCTAAATGTGATCCTGTGCAATGGGTTCTAGGTGACCCTGCTTGAGCAGGAAGGTTGGACTAGAAGATCTCCAGAGGTCTTCCAGAGGTTGGAAAACTAACCGTATTATGATTCTGTGATTCTGTGATTCTGTGACTTATACCAAACCCTTCCAAGATCTTCTCCAAATTATTTATTAAGATACCGTTTTCTCAGAACTCCAAGAAAGAAATTCAAATAATAGTTTGTCTATATTTGCATAGGTACGTCACCTATGAAGACAGGCTGAGGGAGTTGTGGTTGTTCAGCCTGGGAAAGAGAAGGCTCCAAGGAGACCTTATAGTGGCCTTCCAATGCCTCAAGGGAGCCTACAAAAGATCTGGGGAGGTATGCTTTGTCAGGGAGTATAGTAATAGGATAAGGAGTAATGGCTTTAAACTAAAAGGGGTTAGGTTTAGACTAGATATAAGGAGGAAATTATTTACTCAGAGGGTGGTGAAGCATTGGAATAGGTTGCCCAGAGAAGCTGTGGATGCCTCATCCCTGGAAGTGTTCAAGGCCACGTTGGATGAGGCTTTGAGCAAACTGATCTAATGGAAGGTGTCCCTGCCCATGGCAGGGGGGCTGGAATTAGATGATCTTTAAGGTATCTTCGAACGCAAACAATTCTATGATTCAATGATTCTACTTATCACCAGTTGTTGGCATTGAATGTACTACTCTCTACATATTTAGCCTTTTCTTTGTATATCAAGCCAGTGGAGGACCGATGAGAGATGAAAATAAACTTTTTCTTACAAACTTATTAGCTTTTCTCTTCTCTGGTAGCAAAGGTGTTCAGGCTTGTGCTGAAGGTAAGGTGTGCTGAGATGGTCTCATAAATCACAAAGAGAGGAGGTAGGCATTGCATTGAGCTAATGTTAAACCTTCCTGAGATGTGCTGCATAGCATCTTGCAAAGCCAAAAGTCTTCTCTCCAACACCCAAAATGCCACTTTATCAGACTTTATTTATGTATTTATTTATTTATTTATTTATTCATGCAGAGGGGAAAAGAAACAGTTCATTTGACTGTTCATGTGGAGGTCCAAAAACAGTCTGCTCCCCAGTGACAGATTTCTAATCAAACTTCATCAGCGTTATTTTTTTTTTCTTTTTATTCTGTGTGTCTGTGCTATTCTCTTGTTCTGCCTTACAGAAATATTTTAATAATATTTTTCAGTCCAAACATTTCAGCCTTCCAGAAATCTACTTCTTTTGACTGAAAGGTAGTCTCCCCTCTAGATATTTTTAATTCATTCTTCTATTAATTAAATTATATTTTGAAACTTGTGTGTGGTGATTAGTCACTCAGCTCCACTGACTTTTATTCAAAGGTGGGTGTGTGTCTAGGGTGCAACTGAAAATTGCCCTGAAATCTTTGTAATATCTATTCATTCTTTTATCAGTCTCAAATGCCACCTTCTTGTACAGTGAGTTGCCAACATAATTTTCTCTGAAAAATCCTTAATTATTTATTATTTATAATATAAAATATTATTTATTATATAAACTAAACGAAAGGCACAAATGTAGAGAGCTCAATGAGACCTTCACATCTCCCATTTTTTTTATGTCAGTTTAGTATGAAATTCTTAAAGAATGTCTGTTTTGTTTCTCTAAGTATCATTGCAAAAATTCATTTGACTTTAATATCATAGAGTCAGTCCCATAAAGGGCATAAAACCTCTCACAAATCACAATAATGACCTCAATAGTTTGCTCCTGCTAATTATCACAGTCTTCCATTAACCTTATAAGAAGTACCATATTTTTAATAAAAGATAAGTGTATTAAAAATCACCATACACTTTTGAGAAATTATGTTCATTTCTGCCTTAGAGATTACCTTGCAGCTTTAAAAGTATTATGAATCTGAATAAACACAAACAAGCTTGGATAAGCAGGAACAGGTTTGTATTCTTATGTCAGGCTCAATCCAGATTAAATATATTAGAAAGAACTATTATTTTGATGTAGAACTTTAATAGTTCCAGGAGATGATAGACCATGGAACATGAAATTGTTTTATTCAGCAGTGGCCCACCAAAATATTTGAGAAATATCACTACCTATCTTCTAAAGAGACATCATCTGGCCTTCGAAGAAATCAGCCATTTGTTAATTGTGACCTAGATGAAGCTGGATTAGTAATGGTATTCTTAGTGTTTGAGTTCTTTGAGAGCTACCACCCATTTTTCTGCTAATTATCAACATTTGCTTGTTTTGTTATTCTTGGTGTAGTACTGTGAAATATAGCTCCTGCAGGAAAATAGTAGGAGATTTAATTAGGTTAAGTAAATAAAGGAAGAATTAAAAAGAAACATCAAAAAATGTTCTGAGTTCAAGATTCAGAAAGACGTCTTGCAAAGAAAAAAACACAAATACTACTACTCAAAGCCTTTCAAAGAAAAATGGATACAGCACCAGACAAGTGTTTATCAGACATTTATTTGTTGCATTACACAAATGTAACAAGCTGTTAACACTTTAAGGAGTATTAGTGTTTATTTAATAGTGTGGGTTATAGAACTTATATTAGTCATCAAGTACTAACTCTCCCTTTACTATCTATCACTTGTTCCTTGAAAACAAGTGTTTTTTTTTTTTTTTTAATAAAGTTAAGACAGAGGCTATAAAAATAAAAGAGCAGAAGTAACTTGGAAAAGTGATGATGAAAATAGCCGCAAATAAAAAGTATCTCAATTTTCTTTACTCTTGCTTTTTAATGAAATATTTCACAAAGCTTCAAATTGTCAGCTATGAACCTGTAAATTGGAATTGCAAAAGTTGTTGCTCTTCTGTAATGTAAAGGCAGTTTTGGAACAATTCAAAAATCTAATGAATGCTTTTTTTTTAAAAAAAAAAAGCAACATATGTCAATGATATGTCAATGTCTGTTATTTGTATACGACTGAATTATTAGTTATTATTATTTCTATTTTTCCTTTAAATTCCATCTCATCTTACAAAATAATACTGAGTATTATTAAGGTATTATTTTTCTATTTGGCTTAGAAAAATACAGGGTTGCCATGTGACAAAAATTGTGCTGCCTAAGTGTAGAACATCCTTAGCAACATCATTTCTATTGTTTATTTCTCTAGTTTGCTTTGAAACATCTTCTTGCTGGCCTTATTTTTTGTCACGAACAATATAATTACTAAGATTTGCTCTTCTTGAAATTAAGTAGATGAAAACAAACAAACAAACAAAAACCACTCATTAAGTAACCTTTCAATTAAAATTTTTACTTTGAAACATGTCTTTATGGTAACAGTGAAAACTTACTTCAGAATAACTAAATATGTAAGAAATATCTAACCCTAGACTCTATGTAAAACCTGTGTAAATTAAGTGGTAAATCTTAAGTATTAAAGTGTTTCTTGGAATTATTAAACTAATATTACAATGCAATGAATTGAAGTTTAAAATTTTGCAGTGGATTATTTAATTCCTCAGTTGCCAATGGCAATGAATACAAGTAAGTTTGTTATTAATTTGGTATCTACTAAAAAATGCCCAAAATATTGATTTTAATTTATTTCTCACTGAAATTAATTTACTTCCCTATGAAAATTGTCATTTGCAAATAATACTGTGAGCTCCTTACTATACAATTTTCAGTGTAGCATTGAGCAACATAAACTGCTCTCCTTCTATTTAATGTATATAATAAAAGCCTACAGAGTTGTGCAAGGTCAGGATGTGCAATAAACCTATGTTTTTAAGAGTGTATTTGTCAAAAAATATCTTGTGAGGAGGTGCACATTTCATCTGTCTTTGAAATTCTTTTTTTGCTGCAACATTCAGGTGAATTTCCACTGACATAGAAAAGGTGTCAAACATGGTGCTGGTTTACACCCTGGAGAAGAGTGGAAATCTTTGCTTTCAGCTTAAATAACTAGCGTATTAAATGTAGATTCCTATTTCTTCTTGGGACTTTCTTTCCCTTCCCCATCCTGTACTGTCTCTAGTTTTAAATGTAGATGATAATCCCTGGTCTCATTTTTCAATTGAATGTGAGAAAAACTTTGACTAGGTGGAAATCAATGGAGCTCTGCCAAGTTGCAAAAATTTCTATTCCCGTTTACAATTTATCTGATTTAGAAACTGAGCTTCTTCAAAGAAATGAGTATTGCCATTATCAACTATAATGCTTTACCTGGCATGTTTTTGAAATAATAGCCACTGATATTCTTGCTTCCCTTGGCAGTTACTGACATAGATATAATTGAAATATATCCTTTTTTTATCTTTTTTTTTTTTTTTTTTTTTAAATAATGATATACTAGAACATAGGAAAAATGTACTATGAACTGGAATTTTTAAGCATGTATACTTTTGAGAAAGCCAAAGCTGCTGCTGACAACTTTATCCTGCTTTGTATATTGGTGAAACCTGCTTGTACTAGGAGTGTGAAATTAGTTTTCATTTCATATAACAATGTGCCAAAGCAACACAGATGTTCAGTGCAGGAGACTGTGCTTGAATTTTCTTTTCAAAGTACAGTGTTTTTTCTATCTTACACAGATGAAACCACTTTTACACTTACACTTTTAAAGTATATGCTGTATTTTCATACATTACCTTGACAACTTGAAGTCCAAGGTTTAAGAGAATATACACAAATAAATTTATCAGATAATAGTAAAAATATTTATTTCTTAATGATGAATCTGTGATTCTAACTCCTTCCGAGACTTTAGATCAATATGGGAAGTATAAATTTATTAAGATGCTTTTTAAATATATATATATATATTTAATGTACTTCTACTTCAAACACATTGCTATTGTTAAAATGCAGCATACAACTTAACAAAAACATCATATGATGGGTGAGCAATTGGTTGACGGGCAGGGCTCAAAGGGTTGTGGTAAATGGGGCCACATCTGGCTGGCAGATGGTCACTAGTGGGGTCCCTCAAGGCTCCATTTTAGGGCCAGTCCTCTTCAATGTTTTTATAAATGATTTGGATGTAGGACTAGAAGGTGTCTGAGCAAATTTGCTGACAACACTAAACTTGGAGGAGTTGTGGACTCTGATGAGGGTGGAAAGGCCTTGCAGAGAGATCTGGACAGACTGGAGAGCTGGGCAATCACCAACCACATGAAGTTTAACAAAAGCAAATGCTGTGTCCTGTATCTGGGAAGGGGCAACCCTGGCTATACGTACAGACTGTGGTTTGGTATAAGTCACAGAATCACAGAATCACAGAATCACAGAATCATAATACGGTTAGTTTTCCAACCTCTGGAAGACCTCTGGAGATCTTCTAGTCCAACCTTCCTGCTCAAGCAGGGTCACCTAGAACCCATTGCACAGGATCACATTTAGGAGGGTTTTGAGTATCTCCAGGGAAGGAGACTCCACAGAATCTTTGGGCAACCTTTTCCAGTGCTCTGTTGCCCTCACAGTAAAGAAGTTTTTCCTCATATTCAGATGGAACTTCCTGTGTTTCAGTTTGTGCCTATTGCTTCTCATCCTATCACTGAGCACCACCGAAAAGAGGCCGGCTCCATCATCTTGACACCCTCCCTTAAGATATTGATTTAAATAGACAGAAACCCCTCTTAGCCTTCTCTTCTCCAAGCTAAAGAGCCCCAGCTCTCTCAGCCTTTCCTCATAAGAGAGTCTCCTAACCGTCTTTGCAGTCCTCCACTCAACTCTCCCCAGGAGCTCTATGTCTCTCTTGTACTAAGGAGCCTAGAACTGGACACAGTACTGCAGATGTGGTCTCACCAGGGCTGAGTAGAGTGGGAGGATCACCTCCCTTGACCTGCTGGCAACACTATTCCGAATGGACCCCTGGATACCGTTGGCCTTCTTGGCTGCACGTATTACTGGCTCATGGTTTACTTGTTGTCCACCAGGACTCTCGGATCCTTCTCTGCAGAGCTGCCTTCCAGCAGGTCATCCACCAACCTGTACTGTTGCATGGGTTATTCTTTTGTAGGTGAAGGACCTTGTACATTCCTTTGTTGAACTTCATGAGTTTCCTCTCTGCCCAACCCTCCAGCCTGTCCACGCCACTCTGAAGCCCAGTCTCCTGGTGTGTCAGCCACTCCTTGCAGTTTTGTATCATCAGCAAACTTGCTGAGGGTGCACTCTGTCCCTTCATTCAGATCATTGATGAATAAATTGAACAGGACTGGACTCAGTACTGACCATTGGTGGACACCACTAGCTACAGGCCTCCATCTGGACTCTGCACCACTGAGCAAAACCCTCTGAACTGTGCCATCCAACTAATTATCAATCCACCTCACTGTCCACTCATCTAGCCCACACTTCCTGAGCTTGTCTATGAGGAAGTTGAGGGAAACAGTGTCAAAAGGATTGCTGAAGTCAAGATAGACCACATCCACTGCTCTCCCCTCATCTACCCAACTAGTCATCCTATCACAGAAGGCTACCAGACTGGTTAAGTGTGATTTCCCCTTAGTGAATCCATGCTGACTACTCCTGATCACCTTCTTATCCTCTAAATGCTTGGAGATGACCTTCAGGATAAGCTGCTCTATCACCTTTCCAGGAAGGAGGTGAGATTGGCTGGCTTGTAGTTGCCTGGGTCCTCCTTCTTGCCCTTTTTGAAGACTGGCATGACGTTAGCTCTCTTCCAGTCCTCAGGCACCTCCTCTGTTCTCCATGACCTTTCAAAGATGGTGGAGAGTGGCCTAGCAATAACTTCTGCCAACTCCCTCATCACCCATCGGTGCATTCCATTGGGTCTCATGGATTTGTGGATGTCAGGTTTCCTTAAATGCTCTGTGACCTGATCCTCCTCAACCAAGGTAAAATCCTCCTTTCTTGGGACTTCCTCTCTTATCTCCAAGGTCTGAGATTCCTGAGGCCTGGTCTTAATTTGTGGGTATTATATTTGCCTAAATGATCAGTTTGGCTAAATGACTCAGTCCTCCTCAACCAAGGGAAAACTTCCTTTCTTCAGCCATTCTTTCTTGTCTTCAGAGTCTGGGATTACTGAGGGCTGGCCTTAGTAACAAAGATAAAAAGAAGGTATTCATTAACTCTGCCTTCTCTGTATCCTTCATTACAAGGGGACCAACCCCATTCAGGAGGGGGCCCACATTTTTCCTAGTCTTCCTCTGGCTATTGATGTATTTGAAGAAGCCCTTCTTGTTGCCCTTGACATGCCTTGCCATATTTAATTCCAAATGGGACTTAGCCTTCCTTGTCACATCCCTGCATACTCTGGCAATGTTTCTATATTCCTCACAAATGGCCAGTCCTTCTTTCCACAATTCATATACGTCCTTCTTCTAAACTTTGTCATGACCTTCTTGTTCATGCATGCAGGTCTTCCCCTTTGGTTGCCTTCTTACTCGTACGGATGCACTTATCTTGAGCTTGGATGAAATGTTGCTTGAATATTAACCAGCTCTGACTTAGGAGGGGATCAAGGGCTTTGGACAACATAACTGTGAAAACATGGCTATGAAAGCCGAGATGTTAACAAGGAACACAACAGAAACAGCAAGTGTGATCCATTTAAATAAATGGTAATCATTCACATTATTTACCTAACTGAAATGAGAAGATAGTGTTGGTTTCCATTGCATTAAATTACAAGAGTTCAAAATGTTTCCTTTTTTTTGCAGCTTGTTCTCCTTGATTTTTTTTTTTTTCTCCCTAGTTATATGTGAGATGTTTTTTTCATGGTAATATAAGTAGAATGGACGTAACAGACCATTTAATGAGATAGATGTTACAATGCCGGATATGGTGAGCACATGAATGCAAGGATGCTCTGAAATACATTTGTTCTTTCTTGGTTTCCATACAAACATCAGTCTAAGAAATCTTGACCTCTCAACAGATTAAATTTTTGCATAGATGCAATTTTGTGGGCTTGAGTGGAAGAGGGAAGTGTTTTAGTTTACTGAGAAGTCATCTCAGTATGATGTTGCTGACTCTTTGTTCCTGTATTATCCATTTGGAAGAGTAGTGGTCGGGGTAAGCATCTGAATTTTCCTGCACTGGAGTACTTTTTGGACAGTATATTTAACTGAATAAATATTTTGATGCCCTGGTGGTAGATTTATTATGCCTCATTTAATGGGAAATAGTTTACCATATTTAGTGATTAGATATGTTTTTTAGGCTCTTTCTGTAAAAGTCAATGAAGTATATTACCTATCTAGACAAACTCACTTTGGCTCTAGCATACCACAACTTTGTTTCCTTTGTCAGAATTATTGCAGTTTTCAAAAGCTCACAATATAGTGATCCACTTTTTAAAGGGTGCTGGTACATTTGATCTTTTCATGCTCCTGCAGTAAATGGAATCTCTTTTCACTGCAATTGGCATATAGAAAGGTTCCATCCAGTACTCTGGCAGCCTTTATCTTCCAGTTTGTTCTGTCTCTTGTGCTAATAAAAGCAGATGAAAGTACACTGGATAATAATTACTCATTATAAATAGTTGCAAAGATAAATGAGATCTTGCGGAAAACCTGTTTAACAGGAGCACCTATTTATTTATTTATTTATTTATTTATTTATTTATTTATTTGATTAATTAAGCCAACAGCTTGTCCTTTGGTCATAATCTTTTTTGGATAAAACGTTTCTGCAGTTCAAAGTCTGGGGAATAGAGGAGTCTAGGAACAGAAATAAATAGTTAAGCAACTCGCGAAATATGAACAAAAGAAGTCTTCTATCAATTAAACACATTCCAGACAATGTAATTAGTTAATCTGGCACCTTTCAGCTTTTGCATATTTATCTATATTTATTATGGCTTCTTAATGGTTATTTTCTGCCAAATGATTCATATAAATTTAAAGAACAAATGCTGTCATTATCTTGCATGTAAAATCTTTGAAGGCAAAGGACTGAAAAATAGTAAGGGTAGAAGTATCTGTTTGCGTAGAGATTTATTTATTTTTAATGATTCAAAGAATCATATTATAAATTGACAGATGAGTGAGACATAAAAATATTGTAGATCTTTGTTTTTCCCAGCAATTTATATTTCAAGGTTAAAATCTTTACATTTGCTTTACATCTTGTCCCATATCTGAATCTCAAACAGACATATTAATAGTGGTCTTAGGCCTCAGGAGACTTCTGTCATGCTGCAGGCCAGAAGATTCTTGCTAATACTATGTAATGATTTGACACTGTTTGCCAACTCAGCCTGGCAAGATCTTCCTCCCAAATAGGCAGCCTCTATAAATGGTGACATCCTTACCTGCTTTACTGAAATCTGGGAGTTCACTTCTAATTAGAGCTGACAAAAGCTTGACACAATCAGCAATACTGGGAACTAAAATACAGTTTCTTGAGCATAACAAAGCTTTCATTTCTTTCCTTTTAACATCATTAAGAGCCCTCAGGATAAAACCAGAATGTGATAGGGTAGGATAATATGATCAAAAAGGTGGAATTCTCTGCAGTCTTTATCTGTGGCATGAACCAGGTTTTAACAAACGTAAATTTCAGAAGTTGGTACAATAACAGTAAAAATGAGCACACTCATATAGCTGAAGAAATGCTAGACCAAATTTTGCTAATATACTTTTTTGTTTCAATAAGACTCATTTGCTAGATACGTTAGAATAGTAACAGAGAGGAATCAATGCAAATCTGTAGATTGGATTAAGCAACTGTACTGTTTCTTTAGAATTGTTTGTTAAAATATTTTTTGTAAAAAAAAATACGGGATCTCAGACAGCCATGTATTTACAGTGGATGGAAATTGTCAGTCATTTTTTCCACCAAGATCTTGGATTTTCACTGTATATATACAAAGTGAAATGTTTTATCCTTTTGTAGTTGTTTTATCAATAACTGTTGTGCCTAGACTTAAAGTAACATACAGACATGGTCCTTGTCAATCAGCTGTATCTTTCCCTGCTTGAGAAGAGGGTTGGACTAAGTGATCTCAAAAGATGCCTTCCAACTTCAGCAATTCTGTGAATATATAAATGAAAGTAGTGAAAGTGGATTAGGGAGCTAATGCACTAACCTTTAAACTCAGGAGTATGGCTCTGGATGTGATCTAAAAAGAAGATGCATTTGATACTCACTGGTTACTTGTACAGTTGCTCATGCAGTACAAAGCAATGTACTCAGTCAGATGGAATATGAGAGTGTGGTATTCTGTCTCATATGACAGAAGCAGAGCTTTTGTTAAAAGCTGAAGTTCTTTTGGAGAGGTGTATGTATGTCAATGTGAAAGCTCAAGAGATCATGAGATGGCATGGACTCAGTTCTACCAATGGACAGATTACTTTTGATCACAGTGTTTTAGTACAGATGCCCAGTGCTTTCTAGATGCAAGCAGTTGGCTGAAAAAGCATCTGAGCCAAATTTATTACCAGTAAGAGTAAGATGATGCAGTAGCAAAGAAATGGCTTGAGGTGATTGACAAGCAAGTGACCTTAGAGGAACTTACATCTTGACAGTTGTCTTAAGTTTCAGGTAACTGAATTCAGCTCTGCTTCTAAATGCCTAGATAGAAGCTTGAGATAAATCTTTATGATCAGTGCTACAAGGTATTCTTTTTGGTAAATGTGAGGATGAATTTTAAAGATATATGGTTTGCATGCAAATGTGGGTGTCATAATCAAATGTCAGATATGACACACACTTCCAAGCCCAGCACATATATAGTTCAATATAGGATATATAATTCAATATAGGAAGGCACACAGGCCAGGAGAACCCCTTGAGTATGGAGGCCAATTCTCTGTAATCACAAGCAGCTATAAATTATACATCATTTAGAAGGGTCCTTGGTACTTTATTATTTTTTTTTTCTTCAAATACATATATTTTTCTCTTAGTCATAGAATCATAGACTATCCCAACTTAGAAGGGACCCACAAGGATCATTGAGTCCAACTCCTGGCTCCACACAGGTTTTCCCAAAAATTCAGACCATATGACTAAGAGCACAGTCCAAACACTTCTTGAACAATTAGTTTAGTACATGGGTTGAAGAAGGAACACATTTTTAACATTTTTGTTGAAGAGCCTTCACCTCTGGAATCCTTTGCTGAAGAAAAACAGAAGCTAATCTCTAAATATAATCTAAAAAAAAAAAAACGTTTATTCAGCAGGCAAAAATAAAACCATTTAACAAATGGATATAGTAAGCATAATCAGATTTATGCTGTAGAGAAAGCAGAATGCCCTTGTCTGTGAGCCAATTATTCAATCTCCAATAATTCTATGTCTTGGAGGAAGATTGTTGACTCGGAAATCCAGTTCATACTTTAACTTCAGGCCATTTTATAAGGTTTAACCATTACATCAAACTACTTTAAGACTAGTTGATGTTATAGGATAATGTACCGTTGTGGGAGATTTACTATTTCCATCCATGCAGATATAAACAATATTCTGTTTTATTCCAGTTGTAAAAATGCTTCATGGCAGTGAAAGAACCACGTTTTGTAATGCATGGAAAGTGAATGTTTTGAATCTCTGAGCAAGTGAAAGAAAAAAAAAAAAAAGCCAACACATGGTTATGCTTTGAATTCTGTGGAAATAGTGGAAATAGCTTAAGAACTGGAGTGCGAATACGAAGAAGTTTATCTTGCTAGACAAAAAGGCACCTTGCAAAAACTCTCATGCCATGATTATAGGGTACATGTACACCAATGTCTATAGAACTATGTTAGGTGAATGAGTCAATGTTCTCTTCCTGGGGAGAGTGCAGAAAACAGAGAATTCAGACTGAATCAATATTTAGAAGTACACAATACTGAACTGAAGGAAAGCAAGTGTTTATATACACATACACACAAGCTGTTAAAAAGTGTTTCTCATTAATTTGCTTATCTTGATCTGCCTGTTGTGCTTTACTCTCCAATTTGGCAAGTTAGCACTAGATCTTGCCAAGCTTCTCTTTTTCTTCTCCATTTTAATCCTTTATCTGGTAGCAATGGGCTTACGTAGGATTTAGTCTTGTAAATATCTTTGACACATGCATTTAGGTTTGACAAATCTTTGCAGAACCTTCATATTAACAACTCTGATTTTCACACTAAAATCTTTCTAATCATGACTAAATTCTTCCCTTCCCTTCCCTTCCCTTCCCTTCCCTTCCCTTCCCTTCCCTTCCCTTCCCTTCCCTTCCCTTCCCTTCCCTTCCCTTCCCTTCCCTTCCCTTCCCTTCCCTTCCCTTCCCTTCCCTTCCCTTCCCTTCCCTTCCCTTCCCTTCCCTTCCCTTCCCTTCCCTTCCCTTCCCTTCCCTTCCCTTCCCTTCCCTTCCCTTCCCTTCCCTTCCCTTCCCTTCCCTTCCCTTCCCTTCCCTTCCCTTCCCTTCCCTTCCCTTCCCTTCCCTTCCCTTCCCTTCCCTTCCCTTCCCTTCCCTTCCCTTCCCTTCCCTTCCCTTCCCTTCCCTTCCCTTCCCTTCCCTTCCCTTCCCTTCCCTTCCCTTCCCTTCCCTTCCCTTCCCTTCCCTTCCCTTCCCTTCCCTTCCCTTCCCTTCCCTTCCCTTCCCTTCCCTTCCCTTCCCTTCCCTTCCCTTCCCTTCCCGTCCCGTCCTCGTCCTCGTCCTCGTCCTCGTCCTCTTTCTTCTATTGTCTCTTCTTCTATCTCTCTCTTTTTTTTTTTTTTCTGGGAGTAAACATTTATTTTTCAAATGTGTATTATATATATATAATCTATATTATATATGTATATCATACATCTATTATCTATATCTAGATAGATATAGGTGGATAGATAGATAGATAGATAGATAGATAGATAGATAGATAGATAGATAGATATAGGTATAGATATAGATAAAATTACCTGATTCTACTCTGTGCTATTTATATGCCATAAATGCCGGAGTATGTTGGGAGAGCAATCAGCTGTCTTGTACTACGAACTCTAGATATGATGGAAAGCCAGAGAAGTGAACTAAGCACTGAGTCCACCCTTAATATATCATGTGTAAATATAACATGTAAAATATAGCATGTAAAATAATATGAACTGTAAAAGTGTCATAATATTTCAGTACAAAATGAAAGTTGGAGAAGGGCTCTTCATCAGGCTAGAATTTGACTGAATCACCATCTGACTTCCTGAACTTTTAATAAAAAATTTTCTGTTGCCCTCTATTCATGGTGAAAGTTTCAGATAATTATTAATGTCTGGGAGTATCCAAAAAAATAAAAAATAAAAAAACCCACTATGCGTTACCTCTAAGGGTATTTTTTTTACTTTGAAATTGCATGATTGCCACTCAGATGAGTGCATAATATTTTTAAATATCCTTTAATTATAGAATGTTTAGGATTTATACAGTACATTAAATAGTTTTTCATTCCACAAGAAAAATGAATTCTTCATCACAATGGGTTATTAATTCATTTCTACATACAAGTTGGTAAGAAATGTAAGCATTTAGAGGATAAAAGAAGAGATTATTAATGCAATGTGTCGTCAATATTTGACACCCTACTTAGCATGACTACAATCCACAAAATTTATTCTTCATGCTCCCACTGTATTGCTGGAGTGCCATATGGCCATGCTTGTTTTTCTTCAAATAATTTTTACATAAACAGCTGGTGAGTTGTTTTCATTGTAACATGGCACATAATTTCCAAGACAGTTACGAAGGACTGATGTAACACTAGTATCTGCAATGCTTTTCATGTCAGGGTTGTAAGGAAACTCATACGTATTATTCAAAAACTCTGAGCTCATTTTATACTTTGGTTGATTTGGGAGGAGGTTTTATTTTCTTTTTTCTTTTCTTTTTATTTTATTTTTTTATTCTTTTTTTTCCTACTACTGAGAAAAATATTTCATTTCTCCAGTTTTCACTGATAGAATCTTTGAAATAAGGCTGTGTTGATGAATGCTTAACAATACAGAAGATGAATTACAAAGACTTGTAAGGCTTGTAGAAGCTCTTTTTTCATTCGTTTGATGATTAAAAGTCAGAGTCCAGCTAGCCTAGAATTTGATCTCTGCCACCTTACATAAAGGTAAATATGAGTTGATGGGCATCAAGGTAACTGTTTCACTTTACAGGGTAGCCATTTTACTTCATTTACTGTTATATCCTATGCAATTTTCAGGGAAAAGTATAAACAGTAACAGAAGCTGAGCTGAAGTTTAATTTAAAATCTTTCTCTTAGCTATCAGAGATGGTTTTTCAAGGCCATGCACAAAAATTTGTTTCAGCCAGTGGTACTACTTTGCAACAAGCTTTGTGTGAAAATTTTTCCAGTGGATTTACCTGAAAAGTTTTGCAATATGCCCGCCTCATACTTATAAACAGAGAGGAATTTTACCACGACTGTTTGTAACAACAAAAGGAAACTCAAAACTTCATGACAGTTGACTAAATGGTGATAAAGTATTTTACAGATTTACTTTTAAAGTAAGACTTTCTGCTGTTTTCAGAAGTATAAGGAGTGTCAAATGTTATAGGTATTCTACTAATGGCCAAAACAAGTATTTGTGAAGGAAATATAAACCACTTAGTAGTTGACAACTGTTGTTGACAAATGGCTTCAAGAAATATGTGGGGAAGTCTGGACTGTCAATGTAAAACTTCAAGTGCATTAACTGCTGTTAGAAATATACGGTGAGTTTCCCTCCCTCATGTCAGACCATCACAGTGATTCCCACAACACCAGTAAGATTATTTGTGAAATAAAGGTGTGGGAATACACTTAAACAATAATTTGATATCAGTTTATCAAATTAGTTCCTGTCAGCAAAAATCCATAACAAACTTTGCTCAGCCCAAAGATCTGAGGACCTGACATTTTATTTTCTAAGGAGGTTTTCCTCCCTGTTCCAGTGTTCAATCACCCTCTTAGTGAAGAACCTTTTCCTAATGTCCAGCCTTAAACACCTCTGTCACAGCTTGAAGCCTTCCTCAGGTCCTGTCACTACTCAAAAGAGAGATCAGCACCTGCCCCTCCTCTCCCCTTGTGAGGAAGCTGTAGACCTCAGTGAGGTCTCCCCTCAGTCTTTTCTTGTCCAGGCTGAACAAACCAAATGACTTCAACCACTCCTCATACACCTTTCCTTCCAGAACCTTCACCATCTTCATAGCCCTCCTTTGGACACTCTTACAGTTTTATATCTTTCTTATACTGTGGCACTCAAAACTGCACACAGTCTGTGCCTACTGGCACAGATACCTATATCATTTTTGCTTGTCAAAGTAATAATGTGATTAGCTTTAGACTGGATCCTGAAGCAGACTACCATCCTTGTTACAGGTGAGCTGGGCAGTAGTGCTTTGGGTCACAAAAAATGACCACGCTTCTGTATCCAGACACTCTCAGCTGCTAGAAATCAATCAGTTGGTAGACAAAAAGAACCCCATCTCCTGGATCTCTGTTTGTCGAAAACATCTATGAAATAGGAGGAAAAACAGGGGCTACAGACAGTCCATCTCCTCATCTGCATGGATTCCCAGACCTGCTTAGGACCCCTGAATGGAGGAAAGAGCTCTCAGAATGACAAGCAATCTTACTGGAAGGTCACGACACAGACTCAAATGGACCTTCTGACCAATGGGTGTTTGCAAGTACATTTCAGAGCATAAGATGTTTGAGAATGCTAACTGCTTACTCAACACACATCCCAATTTTATTCTACTGTTGTAGTAGGCTGTCTTAGCTGTTCAGTATAGTTATTTTGCCCCATATAACTGAATTTATTTGCTAATCTCTTGGCTGATTTTCTTCTTTTCTTTCCAAATAACTTGTTATGTATATGCTGTATTCCCTTATTGAAATTGTGCAGTAATACTAACATAAAGTGGTAATAATAGTTATGTGTTAGACCATTTTGCGTTGTTAAAATTGCCTTTTTATGACTCTGTAACTGTTTCGACCTGGTGCTCATGTTCTGGTTTAACTTGTATTTGTACAATATAGGTATTCTTTTTTATTTATTTTATTTTATTTTATTTTATTTTATTTTATTTTATTTTATTTTATTTTATTTTTCTGTTAGACCATATCAGCTATTAATGACTTAGCAACCAAGAGATCAAAATGCCGATAAACAGTTTACAACAACTACAGTAATAATAATAATAATAAATAATTAAACTATTTAATAAATACTGAAAAAATGTCGCAATAAATGCTAGTTGAGGGAATTAGCAGATTCTGGAAAGATCTGATTTTCTTTCCTATAAAGTAATTTATTTTGTAAAAATATTTGTAAAAAATAAAAAATAAAACACAACTGAATGAGGTGGGTACGCTTGTAACAGGGGGTGCTGAGAAGGCAAAGATATTGAACACTTTCTTTTCTTCAGTCTTTACTACCAAGACTGCCCCTCAAGAATCCCAAACCCCAGAGGGAAGAGAGAGAGTCTGGAGAAAGGAAGACTTCCACTTGGTTGAGGAGGATCTGATCAGAGAGCGTTTAGCCAAATCAATGCACACAGATCCATGGGTCCTAATGGATACGACGACGTGTGCTGAGGGAGCTGGCTTATGTGATTGCCGAACCATTCTCTATCATCTCTGAAAGGTCTTGGAGAACAGGAGAGGTGCCAGATGACTGGAGGATAGCCAATGTCACACCAGTCTTCAAAAAGGGCAAGAAGGAGGACCCAGGAAACTACAAGCCAGTCAACCTCACCTCTATCCCTGGAAAGGTGATGGAACAACCTGTTCTGGATGCCATCTCCAAGCAATTGGAAGAGAAGGTTATCAGGCATAGTCAACATGTATTCACCAAGAGGAGACCATGCTCTACCAACCTGGTAGACTTCTATGATGTCATCACCAGCTGGGTAGATGAGGGGAGAGCGGTGCATGTTATGTACCTTGACTTCAGCAAAACTTTTGACACTGTGTCCCACAACATCCTTGTAATGAAGCTTAGAAAGTGTGGGATAGATGAAAAGACACTGAGGTGGGTTGAGAAATGGCTGACTGGCAGAGCTCAGAGGATTGTGATCAGCAGCCCAGAGTCTAGATGGAGGCCTGTAAGCAGGGTTCCCCAGGGGTCAGTACTGGGACTGGTCTTGTTAAATTTATTCATCAGTGACCTGGACGAAGGGACAAAGTACATCCTCAGCAAGTTTGCTGATGATACAAAACTGTGAGAAGTGGCTGACACATCAGAAAGCTGAGCTGACATTCAAGAGCAAGAGTTGACATTCATGAGCAAGACCTGGACAGGCTGGAGAGCTGGGCAGAGAGGAAACTGATGAGGTTCAGCAAGAGCAAGTTTAGAGTCTTGCACCTGGGTAGGAATAACCACATGCATCAACACAGGTTAGGGGCTGACCTGCTGGAGAGGAGCTCTCCAGAAAAGGACCAATTGGTCCTGGTGGACAACAGGTTGCCAATGAGCCAGTATTGCACCCTTGTTGTCAAGAAAGCCAATAGCATCCTGGGGTAAATTTAAAAGAGCGTGGCCAGCAGGTCAAGGGAGGTTATCCTCCCCCTCTACTCTGCCCTGGGAGGTCACTTCTAAAGTAAGGGAGGCAAATGGATGGGGCCAGGCTCTTTTCAGCGGTATGCAGCAATAAAACAAGGGGCAATGACAAAAACTGGAACACAGGAAGTTCCACACAAACATGCATAAGAACTCCTTTACAGTGAGGGTCACAGAGCACTGGAACAGGCTGCCCGGAGAGGTTGTGGAGTCTCCTTCTCTGGAGATATTTAAGACCCACCTGGATGCTTTCCTGCTCAGCCTACTGTAGAGAACCTTCTTTTAGCAGGGAGGTTGTACTTAATGATCTCCAGAGGTTCCTTCAAACCCCTACTATTCTGTGAGTCTATGAAATGTATGTATTCTTACAAGCCTGCAACCAGGCACCTCCTAAACAAAATACATTCACTTGAACAAATATTTTGACACTTTAGGCTAATTAATTAAATTGGTTCCCTCTAAATGATCACCTAAATACTCTGCTGAAGAGAGGGCAAGTGGATTATAACTTACTCATATTTACTTCTCATTTAATTCCAATATCAAAAGAAAATAAATTGGTTACTGAACTGCAAAATCTGAAGTCCAGGTAAAGACTAAAGCTCTGATCAATGAGCTCATATACTTACATACTTTAACCTTGTAA
>NC_137694.1:125832783-125960283 GCF_964034855.1 Anser brachyrhynchus | reverse complement strand
ATGCTCTATGAATTACTTTAATTTCTAAGTATGGGATATACTCATGGGAACACATCCTGTAAAGTTCTTTGCTTTTAGCTTCAAAATCAATTCTATATGTAAATGAGTGTCAGCAGCTTTTTAGGCCATAACAATGGATAGAAAACGGGTATCTGACATTTCTCCAGTAGAAAATGTCTTGCTTGCAAAACTGAAATCTTTCAAGGAAAGTATTTGTTTTGTGGAAAACAATACTCAATTTGGGACGGGAAACATTTTTAAAAATATAGTACTTCTTGGAAAGGATTACATTTTTGACCACTTAAATAATATCAGAAAAGTGTGTCACTGCACAAATGAAGCACAGAAATAAGCCTTCTGCTGCCCATGTCATCTTCCCCCAGAAGCAGACCTCCTTGTCCTCATATTTGAAATACAAATCAGATAAAACAGTGGAAACAGCAAAAACTGTGCAAAATGTTATATTCTCCATACTATAAGTGCATTTTAAATAAGACCAGAATTTGAGTTTGTTTAAATTGAAACAAAAATAATTGAAATAAGAGGTAGCTTTTTAGGTTTTGTCTTGACTTTTTTTTCCCTTTGACTCTATCGACATAGAGTCGGGATAGATGGGTCCAGAGAGTTGTGGTGAATGGAGTCAAATCTGGTTGGAGGCCGGTCACTAGTGGTGTCCCCCAGGGCTCGGTATTGGGGCCGGTCCTCTTTAATACCTTTATCGATGATCTGGATGAGGGCGTCCAGTGCACCCTCAGTAAGTTTGCAGATGACACCAAGCTAAATGCGTGTGTCGATCTGCTCGAGGGCAGGAAGGCTCTGCAGGAGGATCTGGATAGACTGGAGCGATGGGCTGAGGTCAACTGTATGAGGTTCAACAAGGCCAAGTGCCGGGTCCTGCACCTGGGGCGCAACAACCCCAAGCAGAGCTACAGGCTGGGAGATGAGTGGCTGGAAAGCTGCCTGGCCGAGAAGGACCTGGGAGTATTGGTTGATAGTCGGCTGAATATGAGCCAGCAGTGTGCTCAGGTGGCCAAGAAGGCCAACAGCATCCTGGCCTGCATAAGAAGCAGTGTGGCCAGCAGGTCTAGGGAAGTGATTGTGCCCCTGTACTCGGCTCTGGTGAGGCCGCACCTTGAGTACTGTGTTCAGTTTTGGGCCCCTTGCTACAGGAAGGACATGGACGTGCTCGAGCGAGTCCAGAGAAGGGCGACCAAGCTGGTGAGGGGTCTGGAGAACAAGTCTTACGAGGAGCGGCTGAGGGAGCTGGGCTTGTTCAGCCTGGAGAAGAGGAGGCTCAGGGGCGACCTTATCGCTCTCTACAGTTACCTTAGAGGAGGCTGTAAAGAGGTGGGGGTTGGTCTGTTCTCCCACATGCCTGGTGACAGGACGAGGGGGAATGGGCGAAAGTTGCGACAGGGGAGTTTTAGGTTGGATGTTAGGAAGTACTTCTTTACCGAAAGGGTTATTAAGCATTGGAACGGGCTGCCCAGGGAGGTGGTGGAGTCACCATCCCTGGAGGTCTTTAAAAGACGTTTAGATGTAGAGTTTAGCAATATGGTTTAGTGGAGTACTTAGTGTTAGGTCGGAGGTTGGACTCGATGATCTTGAGGTCTCTTCCAACCTAGAAATCTGTGATACTGTGATACTGTGTGATACTGTGACGTAGAAGTTCCTTAATTTTTTTTATCCATCAACATGTTTTGCTCCAATTGAAATTAGTTTAGCCATCAGAATTAGGATTTTTAATGTTATCTATTTCCTGATCTATTTCCTGTTCCACTATTGATAATTCATTTGTACTACTGGTGGTAAAGATTAATAAAAAAGGAATGAGAATGTTTTCCTAAAAAAAAAAAAAAAAGTTTACCTGTTTTAAATGTTGAAAAGGGTGAATTAAAATATTATTCTAAGTTGTTTTTTATAGTGACTTTTATCATTTTTTTTTCTGAAATGAAATTGCATTTTAATAAAAATGGAGAAAAATAATCTAAAATTAATTTGCCGTTTTAAAGAAAAATTTAAACAATGGATACAAAACAAATGCAGAATATGTTTTGCTTTCAAAATGAACTGGAGTACTTATGAGAATATATTAATGAATTCAAGTATTTTTGAAGGAGTTTTGAAGGGTTTTGTTATCATGTAATTCTGCAAATCTCAGGTCTCAGCATTTCAATCTTACTTTTTATCTGTGGCAAGGAAAGCAAGCATTCTTTTTTTTCTTTTTTTCTTTTTTTCTTTTTATGTGTATTCACAAGAATCTTTAAAGCTAGAAGGAAACAAAGATCCTGTCTTTATCTAAAGAAGAGACTACAGCGTTCAAAAACTGGGTTGTGTGGTCAATGATATCCTTAATTTATTATGTTTATTTCTTCAAATTTGTTTAACTTTGTTTACATTAAATGATTTATTTTATTAAACCTAAGATTTTACCAAAGACTGTGGAATAATCTTATGCTAAAATACAGCTTATTATTTATTTTGTTCTTCTGAAGCATCCTTTTTAAAGTTTTTATTTTTAGAAATATATTTTAAATTTAATATCCAGTTGATTTTTTTTTTTGTATTCCTATACATTGTATTGATTTCAGGCTCTTAACTAGAAATGTTCACATTGATAAATGTTTTATTATTTCTGTTCTATTATCTTCATTTTTTCCACTCCAAAACATTTCTGTGCAACTTTCTCTCTTGAATATAAATAATAAAAAATAAATAAATAGAGTAAAACATGAATTTAACTGTTTATGCAGTGAAAATACTCTGAATTTACTGAAATACATTTACACTTCTTTCACAGTAGCGAATAATCCTGTTTTCTCAAAGAATATGGCATCTGGATCAAAAGAATTGATTGTAAGTTTAAAAAAAAAAAAGTTCAAAATCATAAACACCTTGCAAACCCATATTGCACCAAAGTGTCAGTCTAACTATAAATGTAGAGTTGGATAAAACTGGAGAACTTCAGGTTTAAGCCCTGCTGTTCACTATAAAGTCTTGCCATCTGCTCTGCAAATATTGGAATGAAGTGTGTAAGACTCTTCTTGGATGTACAGAGACGCAGCCAGCTCTGTGCCGGAGAATCACAGAGAGATGTGGCACAACTCTGTGACACAATGTGTGCCAAAATAATCCTCACACCACTGAAAATCAAGCCACAGATTTGATGGTTGGAACAACTTCAGAGCAACATACGGGTTTTACCTCCTCAGTTCTACACCAAAGTTTTCTAAGATTTTGAAATGCTTTAGATCATTTCAGCTGTTAGGCAAAAAATGTACTATCTTCAGTCACTTCAGAAAAAGGGCTTATTTCTATATGCTCTGATAAAGAAGAATCAGAAAAGTATGCTTCTCTCTGAAGAAACAATTCCTTTGTCTTTGAATATCTTAGTAATAGTACAAGTGAATAAATACAAGTGAATCAAAATTCAGTTAAGCCAGAGTCTTATCCCTGAATGATATTAAAATGTTCTTCTTCCTGGAAATACCAGTATTCTTTTGATTCGTTCTCTGTGGGCATAGTGCTGTAGACATTCTTCTTGCCTTCACAACTTGATTGCAACAAAATCCCAACACTAGGCTTCTTTAAAAGGAGATATCTTACAACCACTGCCGAACCTTTGGAAAGACACTCCCATCATTCTAGTAACCGCCCTGTAGTTCTGGGCAGTTACTGGGACCTACATTTATGCACTTAAAGTAGGAGTTTTTATCTGATTTCTTTTTTCTCTCTACTAGCATTTCTTAGCCCAGAGGCTGAGGAAAGAAATGAAATTATGGACCAAGAAAAACAGTGAACCTGTACTATAGCTGTATCAGTCATTTCCTGGACATTTCCAGAGTTTGTTTGAACCTATAGATTTGGCATATTATAAAAAAGAATGCTACTCCTTTCCAAATTCCACATCTAAGGCACACTGGCATGTGGATACACTCGATCACCCCTGTTCATTGCAGGTAGCCTATTCCAAAATCACTGGAGCTTACCAAGACCCAGGATGAGTATAGACCATTCATGGAGAGGTGAAAAATAATTCCTGGCGTAAAGATCAACAGAGCAAGCTCTTGTGTTGGGTGATATTTTCCATAGTCCTGAAGGCACCAACAGACTGTAATGGCCCCCTCTGACTCTCTCTGACCCTGTCTCCTGAATCTCAGACCTGTGCTGGGGGTAGCTTGTTTCCTGTGTGGACCCCTTTTATTTACACTGTAGCTTGTCTCCAATCCTATATCTGGTTCCATCTCCTGAATGGACTCTGGACCCATGTTGTTGCTTCAAGTTCTTTCTATGGGCCTGTCTCCATTTACTCCTGAACAAACTCTCCAGGACAGACTCTGGATCTGGCTCATCATTAGATGTTTCTAAGTTTGTCAATGTTCTCCACTACCAGATTAGCCTGTTGTATTCAAACACAATGGGACTGAGTCCCAATGTTGAGGACATTGTCCAGGCTGGGGTTATGTTCAGCTTTTGGATCTCCATTCATTAGGGAGAATCCAACCTTCACTGCTCCCCGGCAACTCTTTGATAAGCTAGGAAAGATAAGGAAGCATATAAACGTGACACTCAAGATCTGTCACCCAAACAGTTATGCTCTTCTATGAAGGGCTTTTGACTTTATAAAATAAGAACTTAAGCAAAACAAGTCAAAGCCTTTCCTGTGGTCTCTGGCATTCTGAACATTTTTAACTCTAAGAAACACACCTTTAAAATTAAAGGAAATTTTTCCATCTTTTAGTTCTGTTCAAGTTATAGTGCTATTTCAACTTTGTTTTAAGTTAATTAATAGCATGCCATTTGAAATGAGAAGCTATTTTCTCATTCTAATTAAAATATGATAACAAAAAGTAAATACAGTTCAAGCAATCAACAGATTATTTAATTTAAAATGGTCATTATGATTATGAGTGAATCAGATGGATACTGTGAGTAGCAGTGACATTAGCAGAACAGAGATTCATTACAGTAACATAAGGTATGAAAGATCCCTTATTTGGAAGAAGATCGAATGGGATTTTGTGCTTCTTGGATCAGAAAACAAAACAAAAATAAACAACCAAACCAAACCAAACCAAACCAAAACAAACCAAACCAAAATGAGGAGAAATCCATTAATAAGAGTCTGTTTGGAATCACTGTTGTACACTAGGAATGTCAGTCATCATAGCCAGTGTATGTATAAGTCTTCTCACTATTCAGTCTGACAGCGTCTAACAGCCTGGGTAAAATCAGTTGCTGAATAAGAATTAAAGATAATGGAGTCTGCAACTGATCCTTCTTAAATTTTAAAGTAAAAATAAAAGTGATGACAGAAATGTCATTTTTTATTCGGACATTGGGAAAAAATCTTGAAATAAATTTATATTCAGCACTTCTATGATATATTATGGAAGGTGTTGACCTCAACAGCTGTAGGCAGAATGTAATTAGGCTTTATTATCTCCATTTTACAGAAGATAATCTGAAACACATAGCAATCAGAAGCTACACAATGCTTTTGAGATTATAACAGAGGCCTATTTTGGGGGATAAAAGAACTTCCACTGATTTTAATAAACATTATCTGTAACTCACAGAGAAAAAATAAGCTTTCAGTTTTCATGGCCCTCAGCCCAACACTAAATTCTGTGGTACTTTATATGTTGTTCAAGCAATGTTTCTTTATCACCTACAAACAAACTACGCTGTTAAAAACACTTTGGACAGTTTTCATGTGTTACAGTGTAAATGAGAAGATCAGTGATCAATCTAGACCCAACCCTCTTGGGTCTAGATACCCCACAGAGCTGAATTCCTCACTCCTATAAGGAGTGAGTGAGTGTCTGTCTGAGAGTCTGTGTGAGTGTCATTTCTATCTGGTGGATCTAGGTGTGAAATAGGCAACTAAGGCTGATTTGTGATTCTGTTAGTGTTCTCAAATGTGTTCTGTAATCATAATAAGCCAATTAAGGAGGCCTCTGTGAAGAGGAAAGAAGGGGGAGAAGGCCAAGCTGCTTTTTAAGGAAAGAACATGTTAGCGGGAAGATAGCAAGGATTATCTGGATGACTTATTGAAGCTGTAGTAGACAGCTCTATCTGGTAGGGTTTTGTTTTGAATAAGGTTTATATTTTTGTTTATTTGTTCATTTTAAACCTAGTTTTAGTTTTGGAAGGTTCATCTGTGATTATCTGTGGCATTTTGAAAAAGGAATGGAAAGTAAAAATATCAAAAAAATATATATTTCTCATAATTCCACTACTTATGAGTTGTGAGTATTTACCCATAGTTTTCCTTCTTGACCACAAATATTTTTGTTCTTCAGCTTCTTTAAAATAGGGGTAAAAAATGGGGAGGGGAAAAAAAAAAAAAAAAAAAGCATAACCTGGAGTATGAAAAAGACTTCCCAAAAAGTTGCAGAAGACAAACTAATGGAGAAGTTTCTCATCAGTTTCATTTCTACTTCCTTCTGGAATTCTGTCTTATGGATTTTGGATGTTTTTTGGATATTATTGTGCTTTTCTTGCTTTATGGTATCTTGACTATGTAGAATGCTAATTATTATTTTGAAAGAATATTTATTTTGTAAACGTCTCCTGGTGGATTCTAGGATATTCTGTGAAAGGACAGTTATTATTCTTTGCTCTGTTTGACACATAAATATACATTTTGGCATGAACTGTCTTCATAAATGTTGCATGTACTCAAAAACATAATTCAGGCTGCCTAGTAATCATATGCTTGCATAGTTCCTCTTTACATTTGCACAGTACCCATAAATAATCTTGTGTTTTGATTTCTTTGCTTCTAATTTTTTATCAACAATAAGTAAAGTAAAACAGTAAGATCTTTTCATACACTGCTGAAATGCAGCCACCCTTAGATGCAAGATGTTCCACAGTGTGCACCAGCACAGTTACTACCAGTTGGAATTCAAGGTAGGCTGAATGTAATTACTTGTGTTAAAATTTGGCAGACACACTGCAGACCTACTACACTTTTTTTTTTTTTTTTTTGTAGGGAACATATTATGAAGACTACCTGAAGCTGATATTAGGAAGTCTGTCTTCTCATTGCTACAACAAGCGCTAAAGTCTTCTTATTTGTAGCATAAACTGCGTAATACAAGTTAAAGTATGCAGGTTGCAGCAGGTGTTCTCTGTTCTGCTTATCTTCGCAGAGGCTTATTATCCATTCAGAAAAGTGACCTTTATAAGTCTCCAGATGCCTCCCGCCCCTCGCAGACTAAAAACAGGTACTCTACTCCTTTTTAGATATGTCATAAAACCAAGTAAGAAAATTAGACTTATTAAAAGAAACTAAACTGGAGTGGGTTGGTGGTTTTTGGTTTGTTTGTTTGTTTGTTTGTTTGTTTTACCTGAGGTGTGATGTTTGTTTGTTGGCACAAAAACTCCTCCTGGGTAGTCCTTCTAGGTCTTTCGTTCTTTTGTGGCTTGTGTTGCTCTCCAGCGAAGACTTTTCTTACACAGAAAATCCTGCTTTAACAGCACTCAGTCAGTCACAAGGGGAGCAGAAATATTTTAGCATAGAGAAATTCTTGAGACAGTTTTGAGAAACTGAGAAACATTTAATAGTCGTTCTCTTATATAAGGGTTACATGATTTTGATTAGTAACATTACAATATGACACTCAAATCAGTTTAGGTCATGTGAAGAATTAAAAAAAAAAAAAGCTACAGACAGCATGAATGAAGAAAAATGCTCAATCTTCTGTTTTAAGATCACATCTAAAAGATTAATTTCCCTTTTATATTTTCTTGAGCCACTACCAGATGCTTATTCTAAATAATATTAATTCACCTCTCCTACACCCTCACTAGTAAGCTTGTGTATCTGCAGAGCCAGACTTGTTTGATTTCTATCACGTGTTTATGAGTGGTCCCCACGTAGGAGGTCTAAGCCACTAAATACAAGGTTTTTCCTCCTTTGCTCCCAAAGCCAAGCACTCTGCTTCTTTTTTTCAAATTTCTATTCATTGTCATTTTGACTCTTATTTAACTTATCAAGTTGAATGTTTTGGGTTGAATTGACCCTTAGGGCCCAGCAAAATTGTATGTCAAGTTTTCCTGTAGGTTCAACATCCCATTTAATGATGTTGTGATGAATGTTAAATCTGAACAGGCCTTGCCTATTTTGGGTTCTTTCATGAAAATTCCATATGATGACAAACATATGTCCCCACTTATCCACACTGATTGTCTGTTAAACTGATATATTTGTCTGAACAACCATTGCGTTATGTGGTATAGTAGGGAAAAGCAACACCTAAATTTCTCTTGTTGTCGCCCCCATGCAATTTATTCCTGCATATCATTACTTACTCTATCATAGAACAAAAGAGTTTTGTTTATTCTGTTTTCTTTCTTGTATCTTACAGGCGTTTGCATATGAGTCATCTTGTGCAGTATTAATTAAATTTAAATTTCAAAACTGTTATTAATTCCTGCATTGAAAAACAAGTGAAAACATATTTCTTACTAGGAATACAGCAGAATATTTGTAAATACTCCATTAACAATCCCTTCTTATATTACTATATGTCACTATATGTATTACTATATGTCACTACTGACAGAATTGCATTAATCAGAACCAGAGCTGCAGAAATCTGGTGTTATCCTGGACAGAAGATGGAAATTCATTCAAGAATTAAATATTTTATGGAAAGAGTGGATGAATAAAATATTTTGGAGAGATCCTGAAGCTTTGAACAACTTTTTATGACTTGTAATGGAAGTATTCTCATTTTCAGTTTTGAACTTCAAGCCTTGCCTGCTTCTTCCAATGGTTTAGTTTTAGATAATTTTAATATATCAAAACATAATTTAATTAACATTTTGTAAATGTTTGTGAATAAATTGGTTCAGAGGAAAATTTCCATTTTATGTGTAAGTATAGTCTCTAGTTCAGGTTGATCATGCTGAAAACTTCTCTGTTGCATTTGTAGGCTACTCTTGAAGTACTAATTATCATTCCTATTGTGTCATCATTTTGCATCCATTATCTCCTAGTGGTAATAAACTGATTTTCAGTCTTTCCTATTTCTGTTAATTTCCTGTGTTTTCACATTGTCTCCACAGTTCTCATCTGACTTTACTCAGGACCTGAAATGGATTGTAAATTAAACTATGTATCTTCAGAAAATTACTATTATTTACTTAGTGAATGGCCCTGGAGCAATGTGGCTAATCAAATGCTTAAATAAGCTTGACTCAAAGTAACTGTGTTCTGCAGTCCCTGGACACAGAAGACAATGTCAATCCTTTCTTTGCTTTAAGTAGTACCTTTAGTCAGAATCATACAACCATAGAATTATAGAATTAAGACCGGAAAAGACCTCCAAGATCATCTGGTCCAACCATCCCCCTACCACCAATATCACCCACTAAACCATGTCCCTAGGTATTATATCCAACCTTTGCTTAAACACCCCCAGGGATGGTGACTCCACCACTTCCCTGGGCAACTTGTTCGAATGTCTGACTACTCATTCTAAGAAATTTCTCCTAACTTCCAAACTTAACCTCCCCTGGTTCAACTCGAGGCCATTCCCTCTTGTCCTATTGCTAGTTATATGTGAGAAGAGGCCAAAGGAGGGCAGTGCAGATGGTGAAGGATCTAGAAGGCAAGATGTGTGGTGAGCAGCTGAGGTCACTTGGTTTGTTCAGCCTAGAGAAGAGAAGGCTGAGGGGTGAATGCATCATGGTCTACAGACTTGTCACTATGGGGAATGAAGGGGGAAATGCTGATCTCTTTAGGGGGATGTTTGTATTGGATATTAGAATCTTAGAGTCATAGAATGGCTTGGATTGGAAGAGACCTTCAAGATCATCTAGTTCCAACCCCCTACCATGGGAAGGGATGCCACCCACTAGATCATATTGCCCAGGGCCCCATCCAACCTTTTTTGAACACCTCCAAGGATGAGGCATCTATAACTTCTCTGGGAACCTGTTCCAGTGCCTCACCTCCCTCTGAGTGAAAAATTTCCTCCTAACCTCTAATCTAAATCTCCCCTCCTTTAGTTTAAAACCATTCCCACTTGTCCTGTTATATGTCCTGCAAAAAGTTGCTCTCCATCTCTTGTATAGCTCCCTTTAAGAATTGAAAAACTGCAGCAATGTCACCCCAGAGCCTTCTCTTCCGTAGGCTGAACATCCCCAGCTCTCTCAGCTTTTCTTCACAGGAGAGGAGTTCCAGCCGTCTGTCATCTTCATGGCCCTCCTCTGGACCCACTCGAACAGATCCACATCCTTCTTGTGTTGGGGGCCCAAGACCTGGATGAAGTACTTCAAGTTGGACCTCACAAGGGCAGAGTAGAAGAGAAGGTTCTTCACTGAGAGGGTGATCAGGTTCTGGAACAGAGAGATAGAATCACAGGATGGTTATAGTTAAGAATGGTTAAGGGACCTCTGGATGTCATCCAGTCCAATACCTCTGCTCATGGAGGTGCACCTAGAGCAGGCTGCCCAGGAGCATGTCCAGACAGATTTTGAAGATCTACAGGGAAGGAGACTCTTTTGAGTAGAGGGCAAAGATCACCTCTCTTGAGCTGTCCATAATTTTTTTCCTAACATAGCCAAGAATATTGTTAGCCTTCTTAGTGGAAAGGGCACATTGCTGTCTCATGTACAACTTGGTGTCTATCAGGAATCCTATATCACTTTCTGCAGAGCTTCTTTGGGAAATGACCACAGTACCAACCCTGTCAGAGTTCAAGAAGTATTTGGACAAAGTTTGAATAGCTTAATGTCTCTTCTATTAGGATTGTCCACACCAAGTTCCATCTTCTTTGAAGACAACCTATATCCTTCTGTCAATTTACTGCCACAGATTAATAAAATATGTTTATTGAGTATGAACCAAGTTTTAAGGACACCAGTCTTTGGCAATCATGTTCATACTGTTCTCTGAGGCTTTTATAATGTGTTCTATGAACTTGGAAAACAAATTGCAGTTATTCTATTACATCCAAGTAGATAAATGTGTAAGCATATGTGTATTACAACAACAGATATTTAGATCAATTTCTGTAACATTTTATAATGAAAAGCTTCATGGTGATAAAATGGTTAGGAAAGATATTTTTAAACTATAAGGGAATGAAAAATTATAAATAAAGTCACTTGTATGTGATTAAAAATGAGACAGTTTCAAATTACATGATCTAATTTTCTGATATGCACAGGAACTGTGCATAGGAAATATAAGGGTACTGTGCACATAGCTTTCAGTATTTTTAAAGATTCCTATTGTTTTTGACTCATAATGTGTGATTGAGTGGTTCCACAGGAATATTTTCATTCAACATCACTCTTCAGTTACAAGCATGCACTGTCACTTACAAATATGCACTATATGTTTCTTCTGCTTTCCAGACACAATTTTCTTTCTGTGTGTTTCTGTCTTTTCTTGGTCCCTTTAGAATATAAAAATTTTATACGACAGTGAATTCAGATTGAATCAAGTGTTCCTGTTAATATTCAGCCACATATTTGCCAAGATATTGTTCTGTAAATACTGGTCAAAGCTGGTCAAGGTCTGTACCAAAGAGATACAAAGTCTAAGTGGTCAGTTTTACAGATCAGATCACAGAGGCTTGCAAAAACTTAAAAAGGACACAAGGACAGAGCTTTTGAATTAAACTCTGAACTCTAAGAGCTTACTGTATTGTCTTAACCACCAAAGTTTTCCTTTCAGGTTCAAGAATAATATTAAGTCATAGTCCAATCCAATTAAAAACAAAACAAAACAAGTTGAACATGTAACAAGTTATTCCTTGAGTCCTTTATATGGGATGTATAACAATTAATAATGTTAGGTATTGAAATAAGACAATAGCAAGGAATCTTCCCTGATATCTTACCTCTAGGCTTCTAGACCTTCTAATGTTCACTGGGTGACTTCATGTAAATTGCTTCACTTACTTATACTTACCTTAATATAGTTGTAATGCTGAATAACAAGGCCTCAATGAAAAAACACACGTTATGTCTCCATTAACATTCATGGATATATAAAATAACAAAGTGGGATTTAGAATGGCTATGTGTTGTTTAAATGTGAAAGAGTTAAATTAACAACTTGTTCTATTAATATATAATCATTAAGGCGTTGTGCACAAATTAAAGGCAGATGAGCTTGATGTCACTAGAGATGTAAAGGAATTTTTAGTCCTTGCATAAAGAAAAAAAAGACAAAACAGGGTTACATTTTCAGGAGAGTTCTGGGAATCCAGTGTAAGAGTAATTCTGAAATTATGATATTTTATATTAATAGGAAAATTAATAGGGAATATTGAGAAACATTTTCCCTTTGCAGTGGACCAGCTAATTAGGCAATTAGAGCTGTTAAAAAATGATATAAAACTAACCCCAGAGGAATGCCATCCCAAATCCCAGACGGAAACAGCAGAAAATATAAAACCTTTCATAATTTTTTAGTTACCTCTTTGGATAACAACAGACTAGACCTGTCTTCATACTTCCTGTCTCCATACTTCCTAATATTTACTGAGGATATAATAATCCAATCAGCAGTTCAAAATTTTGAAATCCATGTGTGTATGGTTCTACCTTAGGTAGAGACATCAGTGAAGAATGACAAACTACATATGTTTTACTTGATACGTTTTCACGCTTTTTGATTCTGAGACTAGGATTTGTGTATGGATGGTGAGTATTAGAACAACATTTCTCAACTTGTTTGAAGCAAAAAACACCAGTTTCACAAACATGAGACCAGGAAAACATGTAATTACTCTATGCCTCAACCCACTTAATTTTTTTTGTATTGGGATATTTCAATTTCTTCCAAGTGGAGCATTATGATTTTCTCAGTGAAATCTCAGCTACGTGCACCAGATCAGGGAGCAGTGAAGGCTGGCTGCCCTACATGGAAGGGGAGCTGGATGCCAAGTGAAACAGCAAGTAATGACTTTGCAGTCTCAAGATATTCTTGCAAGGGGAGCAGAGTAGTTAGGTGACAGTAATAATGTGCAGCGTAGAGTGAAAACTACCAGGCAACTCTAGTGTAATGAGACCAGTCCAAAGATAATCTGAGTCAGACCATGGATCTAGATACAAACACACTGTGTTTCAGGTACCCTTTTTCTTTCTTTTTTTTTTTTTTTTAATTTTATATGAGCGATTACAGCTGGGATACCTTCTTGATTTTCCTTATGGAAGCCCCATATAGAAAAAAATAACCAGTCAGCTCCTGAAGAAAAAACAAAACAAAACAAAACACAACAACAACAAAAAAACACATTTTTATATGCTTAATTTTTACTTTTCGTTATTACAGAAATTATATTATTTTCATTATTACTCTTTGGTTTCAGGACTTCTTTAAACCAGAGCTTTTTTATTTTTATTTTATTTTCTTTAAATTGGTCAGAGGATGCTCTCAAGAATATGTTTCTAATGTGATCGCTACATTGCTTGCACACTTGAACCTACTCATTTTCAAAGGATAATATCTAATGTTCTGATGATGAATTTATCGTCCTTGACAAAGATTTTCAAAGTATTCAAAGCTTGAATAAGTATTATTCTTAATTGCCTGTGTCATTTTAAAACTTCTTCTATGGGATTAAATTCATTCATGTGCTAGCATCTCAAAATACTCCGTCAATTATATTAATTGTATTATCATATGTTACATATCATATCTATAGCTACTCATCAATCGTCTATATTCCCGTCTTTATGAAGACAGATCCACTTTAAGGTAAGCACTAAGTACTCACCTAACACCCCCTTAGCAGAAGAAGGTTCTTGCAGTGAGCATCTTATGCATCATACTCAATTTTAGTGCATAAAATCCAGTACTTTTTTTTTTGTTGTTGTTGATGTTTTAGACATTCAGTCAGTCTTTGTCTCAGTGTAAGTGTAGTGGATATGTAATGTATGTTTTAAGTTGATAACAACTACTAACAGATGAAAATACTAATCACTTTTTTTAATCATTATAGTGTGATGGTTATTTTGTACCTATATTTTCCCTCCAACATGTATGCTCTTACTGTAAACAGTAATGACCACCTGTTTACCATTTCAGAATCAATGTAAACTACTCAGTACCTACAAATCTACTAAAAATAATAACTTAAATGGAAATCTGTTATTTCATAACTTTAAAGACTATTCCAATAACTTTATTGAAAATCAAAACATACACCTGATTTTTAAATCTCTTAAAATTTGAGGTTTTTAACAACCCCCAAAATAAGAATGCAAAGTAAAAGTCAGAGAGAAACATCAGATGGTTGCCAGTAAACATCCAGAGATACTGATAATTGGAGAATACAAATTTATTATCACTGGGTTTGTCTGGGATGAAGTTAACTTTCTCTGCAGCAGCCCATGCAGTGCTGTGCACTGCACTTGTAACTAGAACAGCATTGGCATCTGTCCTGTTCTGATTGTTCGGAGGGTCATTTGTGAGTCACCCACAGAGATTAAGACAGAAGCAAGGTCAAATATTGTCCACCAGTTCATTTCTTTTGTATAAAAATATCAAAGGAGAAGTGAGAGTTAAGAAAGGAGGAGTGGTAGAAAAAGTACCGAAATATAAGTGAAGGTGTCTTACAGATTGCAAGAGATAGTCACCACCATGGATCCAGTGGCATCCCGTTGGTCCATTGTTTTTTAAAGATGTGGTGGGGAGGGTCCATTGTGTCTTGAAAAGACACTGTCCTTTTATAGCATCCCCTCATGGTCTTTTTTACCTGATTTCCAAGGTAACGGCACATAGCCAGTTCATCACTACTCATGTTCTCCTTCCAATTGGTTGAGACTGCTGTCACTGGGCAGGGAGACCTCAAGTACCACGCACCTAACACATGTCATGCCATACTGACATTTTTCTCCTGCCCATGCATTCTGGTCTGTTTAGGCACCAGCCAATCAAGAAAAGATCTGCTAGCCATAGGGACAGGTAGAGCTATGTTGCTAGGCAGGAAACTCTGAAAACAATGTATGAGACAAAGCATTTCATCTTCCACAGTATCACAACAATCTATTGCTGAGCAGTTCTGGAACAGCATCAATACTCCCTCCAAACCCTCCAAAGCCCGTAGGCTTGGAGTGGGCAAGAAATGGGGAGGGGATATCACCAGGGCAGCTGACCTAAACTAACCAAAGGGATATTCTGTACCATATGGTGCCACACTCAGCAATAGAAAGTGAGAAAGGAGACAGATAAGGGGGTGCTTTTGTTATGAAGATGTCTGTCCTCCCAAAAAACCACTATGTGCATTGAGGCTCTGCTTCCCAGGGCATGGCTGAACATTTCTTGTTGATGGGAATTAGAGAGTAAATTTTTTTTTTCTCTCTCTCTCTGTGTTTCCATGCAGCCTTTGCTTGTTTTTGTTGTTGTTGTTGTTGTTTGTTCGTTTGTTGTTTCTTGTTTTTCCCTTCTTCCTTTTTCCTTTAATTAAATTATTCTTATCTCAAACCATGATTTTTTTTTTTTTTCTTTCCAGCACACTTTCTTTTCCTCTTCTTCTGAGGAGGGAGAGTGAGAGAGCAGTTGTGGTAGAGTTCAGCTGCCCAGCAAGGTAAAACCACCACACAAGTTGAAGAATAGTTTTGAATGCATACAGTTCAGGAGAAATTTTACCCAAATACCACTTGGTGTATAGGCGTGCTGTCAACATATTCCTGTGTTCCAAATACAGAATTTAGAAGCAAGTTTATCAGTTTAAAACAGACACTTTTGGACAGGACTAAATGCACAGATGTTTTTGTTAGATAGATTATTAGAGTTTCAATAAGACTAGTCTGACAGTATGTAATATGAAAGTATTTAAAATTTCTGTCTTCAGATGCTACAAGTATGAACCAGGAATATTCATGGATCATGTGATATGATCATAATTATCACAATCTTCATGGTAATTAAGCATGACTACTATGTTCTATCTTTAAAGTATTGCTGATTATGAAATTCAATGACTTGACATGGGGTACCCATACTGGAGGTAATGAGATAACAAACAAGGTCTTGTTTTTCGTTTGTTTGTTTGTTTACTGAAATATAGCTAAAACCTTTACTTTCTGCTCTTCTGCATAGCTTCTTATTGGCCTGCAGCATTCTATATCCAAGGAATATCTATATGTCCCTGGACTAAGAGAGAGCTGAAGTATCTCTGAATGATAGTACTACTATGGTGATATTGCATTTTCCTTTTGTTGTAGTCTAGGAATGAGTTCTATAAATCTGGTTTACCAGTATCATGAGAAACTTCATGTCTCCAAATGTCTTGTTATTCTTTAGTGGTTGATAAATGTTAGATGTGATCATGGCCAAAAGGAAAGACCTTGAACAACTCTTTAACAAAGTGTGGGAATGTCTATTTTCCAAAGTACACAGAAGTACACTGGTGTCAAATAAGTATGCTCTGAAGGAAGAAAAAAAAAATTTGTTCTGGAAAAAAAGCAAAACAAAACAAAAGAACCCCCCCCCCCCCCCCCAACACAAATCCTTTCCTTGTACTGATTTATTTAATAAAGTATGAGGACACAGAAAGCCTTACAAATACTCTGATGTTGTTGACTGAAATACATAAATTACAATTTATGGTGGAAATAGTAGTGGAATAAGATATATTATAGAAAGAGAACAAAAAGGATATAGAGTAAATCTGGTCTACAGTTGAGATTTTTCTGTTACGACTGATTGAATGTATCATTCAATATCAAGGTACTGAAGATAAAACTTAATGCAAAAAATAATTAATCTACCACTTTGCTTCTAAGAAAATGAATCTTTCATAATTCTTTTCACAGTTTTCCTCTGATAATATTTAATGTAGTTTGACCTATCATATTAAAAACATATTCTAATTATATTTTAACTGTGCTGTATTTTATACCCAGTTCTGATATAGAAATAAAAAATAAGCTCTTCCTGCTTTGGATACTGCCATCAATGCAAAGCTACGTTGTTTGACTCAGATGTGGGAATACAAATCTGACCTTCTTAATACCTCTTATTTTAGCAGAAATTTTAACATAAATTCTCCTATTTCTCACTTGTCATGTGGAAAAAGCATTATTCCATAAAAATAGTGGAAAAAAAAAACAAACAGTAAACAGAGCAACTTTTTTTCTCTTCATCTTAGTTATATGTGGCTATAACATATTTTTCATAATTCTCTCTGAAGGGAAAAAAAAAAGCCAACAAATAAGAACAAAAGTTTCTACCTTTGCTGTGCAATTAATTTTCATTCTTTTTAGTTATGTTGTATACTGTACCACTATAAAATACATAAACTTCCTTCAACCATTATAGACTTTAGTAAAGCAGTACACCTGTGTTTTCAGATGATATATTCCATGCCTATTGAAAATATGGCAAATTATTCACTGAAATGGATAGTATTCAGAAGGTTAGAAAGTACTGAGATGATTATTTGTACAATTGATTTACTACTCATGTCATATATTTCCATAATATAGAGATTGAATATTTATCACCTTAATATAAAATAGAAGGACACATCAGAAGAAGAGAACATACTGTACCGCTATTCATGTGTGAAGAAAAATTATTGTGAAAATGTTGTGAAAATACTTCATTAAAAAGGAGATTATTCCAAGGATAGAAGTGAAAGCATTATCAGAGCATTAGAAAAGGTCTGATTCTGAAACCTGAAAGCTAGCAGGAAACTCCTGAGAATTAGGAGAAGTAAAAGATGCAGGGGAAGTATAAAATACAAGGAAAATAAATGCAGAAAGAATGGAAGGATAGTTTTATTTATGTTCTTGATGATCAACTACCTTGAAATATGCAAGGTAAGAATGCAAGTTATGAAATTTAATGGAGGATGTGGGAGAAGACTTCCCTGTGGAGCCTGTTCCAGTGCCTGACCACCTTCCCAGTGAGGAATGTTTTCCTGATATCCAACCTGAACGTTCCCTGTTGCAGCTTCATGCTTTTCCATCAGGTCCTATCACTGATCACCAGAGGAAAGAGATCAGAGCTTCCCCCTCTGCTCCCCCTTGTGAGGAAGCTGTAGACCATGAAACAACCACTCTTCTCTAGGCTGAACAAACCAAGGGACCTCAGCTGCTGCATACGAGGATATGTCGTACCTTATAGACCCTTCACCATCTTTGCTGCTCTCCTTTGGACACACTCTAATGGTTTTATTTCCTTCTTACACTGAGGAGCCCAAAACTGCACACAGTACTCAAGGATAGGCTGCACCACTGCAGAGTAGAGTAGGACAATCACTTCCCTTGAATGGATAGCAATGCTGTGCTTGATTCACCCCCAGGATACAGTTGACCCTTTTGGCTGTCAGGGCATACTGTCAACTCATATTCAGCTTACCATTGACCAAGACCTCCAGATTCCTTTCCATGGGGATGCACTCCAGCCTCTTGTCCACCAGTCTGAATACACACCCAGGTTTGCCCCATCCCAGATGCAGAATCTAGCCCTTGCTCTTGTTAAATTTCATTGGGCTGGTGATTGCCCAGCCCTCTAATTTGTCAAGATCCTTCTTCAAGGCCTCTCTTTCCTCGAAGGAGTAAACAGCTCCTTGTAATTCAGTATCATCTACAACCTCATCAAGTAGTGGATCGTTATCTCTGGTCTTCCTTTTGCTGCTAACATGTTCATATATATATATATGTACATATTATATATATTGTTTTACCCCACAGTTCTAACCAGCTTCAACTCCAATTGAACTGTGGCTACGTTAATTTTCTCCCTACAACATTGAACAGCATCTTTGTAGTCTTCCTGTGTAGCCTGACCTTTTTTCCAACATCCATATGCTTTCCTTTTCCACCTAAGCTCTAGAGGAGATCCCTGCTCAGCCTAGCCAGCCTTCTGCTGGACTTGCTTGACCTCAGACACTTTGGAATTGACAGCTTCTGTGTTCTTAAGAGGTGGTACTTTAAAAGTGACCAGCACTGACATACCCCAATACATTTGAAAGCAGAATCTCAGGCGACCCTACTAACTAGTTCCCTGAGCATCCTGAAGTCTGCTTTCCCCATATCCAGTGTTTAAGTTTTGCTGGCAGTTTTTCTACTGTTGCTAATGATTTAAGACTTGACCGCTTCATGATTGCTGTGACCAAGACAGCCACCAGTTGCCACTTTATCTACAGGACCCTCTCTGTTTACAAACAACAGTTGTGCTTTTACCCTGCTGAGTAGCTAAGCTCCACCACAACTGTTCTCTCACTCCCCCTCCTCAAAAGAAGTAAGCTGGAAAAAAAAATGCTCATGTGTTGAGATAAGGATAATTTATTTAGAGGGAAGAGATAAAAAACAAACAAACAAACAAACAGCAACAACAACAACAAATTAAGCAAGGGCCACACTCAAACACAGGGAGAAAAAAAAAATCTCTACTTCCCGTCAATGAGCAATGTTTGGCCAAATCCCAGGAAGCGGGGCCTCAACATATGTAGTGTTTATTTGGGAGGACAGAAGTCTTCATAACTGCCCTTTTCCCACCTTTTATTGCTGAGTGTGACATCATATGGTATGGAATATCCCTTTGGTTGGTTTAGGTAAGCTGCCCTGGTGATGTCCCCTCCCCACTTCTCACCCACCCCCAGCCTATTGGCTCAGGGGGATTGAGGGCGTGGGGGGGGAGGTGGGGGTTGGAAAGAGTCTTGATGCTGTGTCAGCATTGCTCAGCAATAAATAAATATTGATGTGATACCAATGCTGTTCTAGCTACAAGTGCACAGCACTAAATGGGCTGCAGCAGTGAAAGTCACTCCATCCTAGCCAGATCTGGTACAACAAAATCCAGGAGGGTACCTTACTTAGTCAGGTCCCTTAGTACCTGTACCAAGAAATGATCTTCAACATGCCTCAAAAATTTCTTGAACATGTTTGTATTAGCTGTATGATATTCCCAGTTAACATGTAGGAAGTTAAAGACTAATGCACTCTCCATGTTATAGCAAAGTATTTTGCTGAGCTCTGGGAATTAGAATCATAGAACATCCTGAGTTGGAAGGGACCCACAAGGATCATCGAGACCAACTCCTGGCACCACACAGGTTTACCCAAAAATTCAGACCATATGACTAAGAGCATCGTCCAAATGCTTCTTAAACTCTGACAGGCTTGGTGCCATGACTACGTCCCCGGAGAGCCTGTTCCATCACATGACCACCTTCTCAGTGAAGAACCTTTTCCTGATATCCAGCCTGAACCTCCCCTGTCACCACTTGACTCCATTCCCCTGGGAATAAGACTAAAAATGCAAGTGCAGTAAATGAAGCTTTTTTGCTGGCAAGTATCTCTGTCTGGATTTGTTAAAAGCCTTACCTGGCTAATTGTCACATCACCAGCCATGCCAGTTGCCAGGACCACAAACCAGTGAAAGGAACATATTTAGTCTGTCAAACAGTTGTGGTTGTTTTACTCAGTTGGGCACCTGAGCTCTGCCACAACTGCTTTCTCACTCCCCTTCCTCAAAGGGAAAGGGGGAGCAAATGCGATGAAAAATGTTCAAGGGTTGAGATAAGAACAGGGAAGATCACTCGTCATTTATCATCATGGGCAAAACAGACTCAGCATAGGGAGATTAGTGCAATTTATTGCCTATTAATAACAAGCTAGAGAAGTGAGAAACTCAAAACAAACTAAAAACACCCTCCACCTATCCACCTTCTTCTACATCATCCCACCGAGCAGTGCATTCCCCGAGAACGGGGAATGAGGGCTGTGGTCAGTCCCTGATGTTTCATCTCCACCACTCCTTCATGGTCACTCTCTGCCCCTGCTCCACGTGGGGTCCCTCCCACAGGATACCGTCCTTCCTGAACTGAGCCTGCAGGGGCTTCCCATAGGCTCTTCAAGAAGTGCTCCAGACCCCTGGGTCCATACCACGGGGTCCATCCATCAGGAGGAAACTGCTCCAGCACGGATCCCCCACGAGCGGCAGCTGCCCCTAGACCCCTTAGTCCTGTGTGGGCTCCTCTCCATGGGCTGCAGCTCCAGCTTGGGGCCTGCTCCTGCGGGGGCTCTCCATGGGCCACAGCCCCCTCCAGGCCACATCCACCTGCTCCAGCAGGGGCTTCTCCACAGGCTGCAGGGAAACTTCTGCTCTGTGCCTGGGGCACCTCCTGCCCTGCTGCTGCACTGACCTCTCCCAGCTGCCATTGTGCAGCTCTTTTTTTTTTTCCTTTTCTTAAATCTGCTCTCACAGAGGCTCAGACAACATCTCTTATTGGCTCTGCTCTGGCCAGCAGCGAGTCCCTTCAGAGCTGGCTGAAACTGGCCTTATCTAACATGGGGCAGCTTCTGGACTCTTCTCACAGAGGCCCTCCCTACAGCCCCCTGCTACCAAAACCTTGCCACATAAACCCAGTACAACATTGTATGTTGATGTATAACAATATGATGCAGTGAGAAGTTACACAACTTAAATAATACTTAAATCATCTCTCTACAACTCAGGAAAATAAAATAAATGAAATAAAAGTAGCACAAAAAGTAGTGAATTGAGACTATGGAACAGGTTCTCTGCCATCAAAACTGAGGAAGAACTGGGCATGCTTTCAAGTGAAACATCTTGGGTGGCTGACCCTGACCCATGCAAGACCACTGGCAGGAAGTATCAAGTGATAATGGGTGACTCCCTGCTGTGAGTGATGGAGGCAACCATCTGCCAACTTGACTTGTTATCTAGGGAAGTCTGTTTTTTGCCATGTACCTTGATCCATGATGTTGTGTCAATGTTTTTCCAACCTTCTGACTATTACCCTCTGTGGGGACCAATGTTGCAACCTGGACAGTATCAATAATGATAGATAGGGTGATCTATTGATAGGATCTAACAATAGATCAATAGGATGGTTTGTGAAGACAAGCAGGTTCCCTTCGTTCTATATCTATTATGCCACTCTTCTTGTGTCCTGTGTCTTTCTAGAGTGACAACAAATTCTCTTCATTGTACACCAAGAATAAGTACCCCTATCAGTGTATTGCTACTATCAATTTCTATGAGATAAGGAGTTTGTTTCATTTGCCTAACTACAGGCACCTAATACCATTTCAGATATCCTGTGGGATCCCACCTGATCTTCATGTACTGTTCAAGGAAAGGAGTAAGTCTTTTGTAGGTCTCTTATGTCATAAATACAAGCTACATGCATAGATTCCAAATATTTAACAGTTTCCAAAACATCACTTGGAATGCATATTTAGCTAACTAAACACTGCCCACTGAGTTACACTTGTGACATGGTAGCTGATCCCATTCATGTGGAATTTCTGTTTGCCTTTATGGGACTCTTGCAAAAACCTGTTTTCTTTGCAATTACTGTTACAGAAAATTTCACTTTCTGTTAAACAAAATTTAAAATGACAAGCCTTATTTCGCTGGTATTAGTGCGTAATTTAATAAAGCTAACAAATATGAGCCTGACTACCCAGAATTTTTCAGGTTTTAAAAATTATTTTCATGCTATTTGCTACTAAATCACTGAATATGATGGTGATTACTGATTGCACGTCTAAATCTGCATTTCTTTGCAAACTGTTTGAACCTATGTTTCTTCAACTTCTCTGTCTCTTTCACAAGGCATTTGCTTCAGTATTGCACCTCCAAGAAAAACAAAACAAAACAAAACAAATCTCCCCACATATTTAGTATATATAATCACGTGTATATATATATTTTTAAATTCCTAATGTGAACTACATGTAACTGGTTTCTAATACTTTATCCACCTAGGTCGTCTTTTTCAATAAAACCTCAGTTGAGTTGGTTTTGAAAGTAGTGAATTTGTTCCCTCAGCCACTCATCAAGTATTCTCAATGTTTGCCTGAAGCAGGACAACTTCTTTCTTTAAAATCTTATTGATATATACAATGATTAGGTCAAGATTTTTCTCTACTCTTTTTTTTTTTTTTTTTCCCAAGCATTCTAGAGAGTTTGCTCAAAGTCATTGTGTCTCTCCTAAATTTATGTATCATTTACCATTTTAAACAAACTCTTTGATATTCAGTACACTAATTAAGTCTACTTTTCTAACTCGTTTTCTATGAACTTGTGTTCTTTGCTTCCCTACCTGTTCCCTTTCCATCCATTATCATGACACACAAAAAGAGACAACACATGCCATGGCTAATCCAGACTACAAGTCTGCAGGCTACTTCTGCCAAATGAGAGGTTGAGGACTGACAAGGCACTGAAAATGAATTTATCTTGCATCTGTAGATTTTCACTTTCTTTCACGGCTTAAGAGCTCTACATTAACAGTGAATCACAGGTGCTTATTAGCCTAAAACATCAATCAGTATATATTTATTTAATTAAATTAAACAGAAATGAATCTTCTAGACTGAGGAAAGCATGAACTTTATTAGTCAGATCTTTCACTTGCAGATCTTATTTCAAAACCTAAGAAATTTAAAGAGTGTCAGCTTTCTCCAGCCATCAGCAGATATTGTTCCTAAGGCGTTCATAGAATTTCTGGACCTGTTCCCCCCAGATCTGTCTAATGCTAACATTTCAAGTTTATCCTGTGCCTCAGCTGATAAAAAGCTGATTTCCATATTTCAATGTGTCCAACAGAGAAATCACAATTACATCTAGATATAAAGACTACAAAATATTAAATAAGACCATATCAATCAAGAACTGGTTTAGATGAGAACTCTTTTATGTTAAAAAAAAAAAAAGAGAGAGAAAAAAAACACAAAATTTTTATTGTTTGAAAACAATATTGTATTAAAAACAATATTGTATTGAAAACTTGAAAATATTGTACTGAAAACATTTTTTTTTTTTTACTTTTTTTCTTAAACAGGAAATCATAGTAATTTTTCAAATCAGACTTTAAGCTTTCATATGTGGACCACATTTGTTTCTTAACCACAGCATAAACTGTTGTTACAAGAAAATGGACTATATAGTTTTCTCTCCACTATAATGTGCCTAGTGCCTCAAGAACATGCTGTCCATACTTCCTTGATTTGAGAGTTTCCCACCAGTATCACCAGCAGGAAAAACTTAGCAAACTTGTCACATAAAGTCTGAAAGGGGGACATTCTGCATACTATCTGAAATGTCTGAGTCTGTCAGCATTGTTCTGCCATGTCCTTCCTTCTTTGACTGTATAACGCGGAACAGTGAAATCCCTGTATGTCCTGTACAGATTCTGACAATATATTTTTCTTCTCTGACTACAGAATTACCTTATCTTCTTTCCATACTCTGTCATGGACAATGACATCATAGAATCATAGAATCGTAGAATCATAGAATGGCTTGGGTTGGAAAGAACCTCAAAGATCATCTTGTTCCAAACTCCCTGCAACATCCCATAGGCAGGGATGCCACCCACTAGACCAGGTTGTTCAGGGCCTCATCTAACCTGGTCTTGCACACCTCCAGGGATGAGGCATCCGCAGCCTCTCGGGGCAGCATATTCCAGTGTCTCACCACCCTCTGAGTGAAAAATTTCCTCCTAACCTCTAAACTAAATCTCTTCTCTTTTAGTTTTTCTTTTTAGTCTTTTTAGGACCTCTCAAGCTTGTCCAGGTCCGTTTGTATGGCATCCCTTCCTTCTCTTGTATCTATTTTGTCTTTCTCATAACACATAAATACTCAAAGGAAGTAAAATATGTTTTACAGATAGCCTATGTTTCAAGTTGACACACAAAGCTGAATTCCATCAGAGGTTTCAGTCACTGTCATTTCACTCAGCTCTACAGAATAACCACCTAGTTAGCTCTATACTAATGGCACAGATGTTAAGTAGAAATGGATGTTGCTAGCCTAAACAACATTCCTGTAAGGACTGATTATTATTTTAAGAAGTTAAAATGAACATATGTGGCATTAAAGTAATGTGAGAGACATCCATGGATAAAGCTGTTTATAGAAAAGTAAAGATGCAGGCTGTCTTTCTAGTGGGAGGAAAAAAAAAAAAAAAAAGACTTTTGGTCTTCTTAACTTCAAGTATTTTTTTTTTTTTAATTCCACTTAGATCACTGGTAAACACTTTCCAGTAGAAGACAAGCATTAATTCCAATTGTGCTGTGTGTACACAAGGAAATAAACACCTCTGCAGAAAAAGCTGAAGAAAAGCAAAAGCATGGTACTTAAAACAGATCTATAAATATTTTATTGATTCACTTTATGCATCATGGTGGAAAATGTACACTTACTTCAACACAGGAAGAATAAAATTAAAAAATTTTGTAAGAGTAACAAATCTGGGTAATGAGTTAAAAGAAAGTATTAAAAATTGTCATGGCTATTGAACCACAGGACCTTCCATTTTTGTGCATTTAATTAAAAAGGTAATTAATAAATAAATAAATAAATGTTCTATATCCAATACATTTAGATAAATTGACCATATTGTGTTTTTATTCAAGATCTTTTCACTGGAACCTATCTGCTGATAAAGCTATTACACATGGAAATACATTAAATCTCATGTTAACTATATACTTACAGAAATAAAAGTACTAAAACTAACACGATGAAGAAAGAAAAATCTTCCAGACTTTATCACACTTTAAAATAAATCAGTAACAAACACACATGAAAAGCATACAAATACAGAAAAGCATGTTCTAAATAAATAATGAACGTTGTACTGCAATTAACACTGTCAGAATATGGGAAGCACCTCTATAAAAAGAATACACTTTTTACAAAAATAATATATGTATGACATCTGGTAGTACAAAGGACTGAAGAAATATATAGAACAGGCTGTTCAGATACTGTGGCAATGTGGGCAAGTGGGATTTCTTATTCACAGCTTGTGAAACTGCCAACTTTTAGCAAACTTCACTGCTGTATATCACAGACTCTGACCCTAAGAAATCCTGAGACCTTGTCCATATGCTCCCAAGAACTGCTTCATTGTGCTGGAACACTCAGTCATGTCCACATTGCAAAAGGCTTTCCCACTGCCCCAGTTAAAAACAACAACAACAACAAAACAGGATGTGTGGAAAATGTGTCATTGTGGAGCTCAAGGCTTACTTCACAGAAGTTTGTGGCAGTGCTAAGGAGTCTGTCTTGCACTCCCTGCTTCTTCTTCATTTATACCTTTGACTCTGATGTGCAGTCCATCGAAAAGGGCTCCATCCTACACTGTCCCTGTAAAACCTTACAAGGCTGAGAAAGGATGAACAAGGGAAAAGTGAGCTCTAGAGAAGAAAGTCAATTTGACAAATAGCAGCTTCTCACTCTTTTCTGCCATGCTTATCATCATGTTCTCTCACAAGCTATGATTAGTATTGCCATCCTACAAAGCAATACTTTGTTATTGTTCAAATTCTCAGTAGTAGCTTTGATAAGCCACTGGGTACTGCCATCACACAGGTTAGACCTTATATGTCTTTACAGTTCTGACCATGCATCAAAGCTTGTACTTGCTTTTGACAAAGGTAAGGCAAGCAGGAGCATGCAACTGATTTCAGGATGCAGAAGACCACATGATGTCAGCTGTCAGAACTGGAACTGTCTCAGGAACAGCAGCACACTTTTTTTCTGATGCCTCATTTTAGCCCTTGAATGTGTAATCAGCGTCTACTGAAATCCATATTTGAGAGACATTTATAGGTTTGTCAAACAACAGTTTAACCACAGTAAATCCATTTTAAATCCATCAATATATTATACACACACACATATATATGCACATCATATTACAGGAGCAGGTCTGTGTTTATTTTAAATGGTTTCAAAGATTGGATTCCACAGGACTCCTGTATTTTGTCACTCAGTAGAGGCCATTTATTCTTTCCAGTGCTGGCTAAAATGTCTTTGGGCTTGAGAGTTGTTTGAAAGATACAGTGTTTATGTTTGAGGACCATATTCTACAAAATTATATTAAAATATAAGATGGTGCCTAAGATGGTGCCTAATTATTAGCATCAACTGTCATAATGCTCTTTCCTTTCACTTTGCTGCGCTTAGCCTTACTATCACCTTAAGTAGTTCATGTGCTTTCTCAGTTGCTGCAGTTGAATTAATAATTGGTCGTATAAAAGTCAGCTGAAGATTCTCAGTGTTAAGAGCTGCCAGCTCTAGTAGCCTGAGGGAGGTGATGCTGTGAATCCATAACCACATATGACTGGAGTCCCCTCAGCTGCCCACATGAGCCTTCGTATTTACAGTGATCAGCCTTTTATCACATAACCTAACAACTAGGAGATTGTTTTGATATCAACATAAATGTATATTGCCAGCATAGATATCAGCAGAATCACCACAGAAATCTGTGCTGTTTGAGAGCTGCGCAAGAACTGTGGAAAAGACCCCTGAGCAGGTCCAAAATTGCTTATGGTGTTGCTGAGACTCCTGTGAAGGGGCAACTCTATCTGATACCATCCACATACACACTGTGAGTGTGTATGCCATTTGTAAAATACAATGTAAATTACGTAATCGTATTTTTCACACCTGTGTCTTCATTTCATTCCATAGCTCTTCATGATCTTCTGAAATCCTATTTCCCCTTCAATTTTTTTTTTTTTCATCTCTTTGTTCTTCATTGCAGATAGAGGGCCTTCTGTCTTTTCATCATATTACCAGAAACTTTTCCATCACTCTGTCTGGAACATTCAGTTCCCAGAATAATTTGCTTATATCTTTGGTAGAGCTTCCGTATGGAGCAGTTCATCAGAAGAGACACACTTGGCTTTGCAAATTTCCCCAGCCATTTTCACATTCAGACAATGTGCCTAGCCTTCTTCTTTCTGGATTTTTGTTATGAGTCTCACTGGTTGGCCTTGCCATGTTTCTTTGGAACATTTCAGGATGTTGACAAAGTTGACAAAGAAAGACCAAAAACTGATCAATGTCATCGACCTAGAACTCTGCATGGCTTTTGACATGGTCCCACATGACACCCTGGTCTCCAAATTGGAGAGATACAGATTTGATGGGTGGACCATTCAGTGGATAAGGAATTGGCTTGAAGGTTGCACCCAGCGAGTTGTGGTGAATTGCTCTATGTTCAAGTGGAGGCCAGTGACAAGTGGTGTACATCAGGGGTCTGTCCTCAGACTGGTACTGCTTAATATCTTTAATATCTATCAATGACATAGACAGTGGGATTGAGTGCACCCTCAGCAAATTTGAAGATGACAACAAGCTGAGTGGTGTGGTTGATATAATAGAAGGAAGGGATGCCATACAAACGGACCTGGACAAGCTTGAGAGGTGGGCCCACATGAACCTAATGAGGTTCAACAAGTCTATGTGCAGTGTGCTGCACCTGGGCAGGGGCAATCCCGGACATGAGTACAGGCTGAGAGAATAACTCATTGAGATCAGCCCTGCAGAGAAGGACTTCGGGGTTCTGATGGATGAAAAGTTTGACATGAGCCAGCAGTGTGTGCTTGAAACCTATAAAGCCAGTAGAATTCTAGGCTGCAAAAACAGAGGCATGGCCAGCAGGGCGAGGGAGGTGATTGTCCCCCTCTGCTCTGCCCTTGTGAGGCCCCACTTGGAGTACTGCATCCAGGTCTGCAGCCCCCAGCACAAGAAGGATGTGGAGCTGTTAGAACAGGTCGAGAGGAGGACCACAAAGATGATCAAGGGGCTGGACCACCTCTCCTACGTAGAAAAGCTGAGAGAGCTGTTGCTGTTCAGCCTATAGAAGAGAAGGCTCCGGGGTGACCTTCAAGTACCTTTCAGTACTTGAAGGGGACTTATAAAAAAGATGGAGAGCAACTCTCTGCTCAATCAGATATTGACAAGACAAGGGGGAATGGTTTAAAACTAAAAGAGAAGAGATTTACTTTAGAGGTTAGGAGGAAATTTTTCACTCAGAGGGTGGTGAGACACTGGAATATGTTGCCCCGAGAAATAATGGATGCCCCATCCTTCAAGGCCGCTTTAGATGAAGCCCTGAGCAATCTGATCTAGTGGGTGGCATCCTTGCAGGGCATTGGAACTAAATGATCTTTAAAATGATCTACTTTCAACCCAAGACATTCTGATTCTCTGATTCTTTGATAAGAACCATAACTATGTTAATTCTTTGTTTTCTTGGTTATAAGAACAAGAATTTTACTTGGTTTTGAATATTATGTATCCTTGAGTAGTTACAAATGTGATTAGAACTAGTAGTGTTCAAACACTATCATTATTTTAGAATAATTGCCATCTTTGGTCTTCTGTTTGAGATAAAGAGAAGAGAGTACAGCAGGTTATTTATTTATTATTTATTTACTATCCTGTGATGTTTATGTTAAACAATTAGTTGCTATAGTTGACTGCCCCCTTAGAAATAGTCAGAAACTGTATAGGATACTATACCATATTTCTTTAGTTCTTCTCTTGTAGAATATATCTCAATGGATTTAGAGCTTGGATAGAGAAAACCTGTTTTTCTGGCTGTTCCAATATCATTCCTCCTTCAGATTGCAATAGAATTGCAATGTGTGCCAGTACTTGCTGTTGTGATGAGCTTTGGAGCACAGTTTGTTCATGCCTCCAGGAACTGGAAGATGTAGCCATGTATAGTTAAGAGCTAAAAAGTCTCTTCCTGAAGGGTGAGGTTCTTATATGATGGAGATTTCCACTGCAGTAAAGTTGTGCAGTGGAAACCTCCGTCTTTCCCTCCTTTGGTTTTGTCCTGTGTCTTTCTCTTTCTCTTCCTGTCTGTCCCCTGCTGCTCCATATCTCTGCAGGTATCTCTGTGGCACTGACCACCATAGCATCTGACTGTCTGACATAGATTAACAGGACTGATTTAAAATATGCCATAAAGCTATATATATAGCATATAAAGTAATAATATATATTATATATTATATGTACATATGTACATATATTATATATGTGTATATATAACATATATATATATATACCTCATAGCTTTTTAACTGGGATTTGTTAAAATTGATGACCAGGAAAATTGGAATGGAGACTTCCATTTGCTACTCCATTTCCATTTGTGAATGTTGATCTGATCAAAAGAACTCTTGTTCTTATCAGTACTTTCAAGTGAAAGCCCTACATGCTTACCAACGACATAAGGCATATCTTGTTGAAAGACTTGATTGTTTGTTTGCTTCTGAGTGACATTTCAGTACTCTTCATCCTTGACACCTTATGTTGTCTTTGGTCTTGTCTTGTACTGTCAGTGGAAGACAAACTGTTAGAAGTAGGAGAAATATTTCTTACTCAGACAGGAAAAAAGAGAAAGTTATGGAAGAAAGATGAAATGCAGAATTCATATTTAAAGGTTAAATATTTGCAAATAAAAAATCACCTTGTTTCTTGTCTTCAGGCATTTCCCATCAGATAAGGTTGAAATATTTCCTTTTATTCCCTGCCTCTGGTCACTTGTAGACATTTCCTTTGGAAAGACTGGTAGAATCATTTAGCAATGATTAATTTCCCTGCTTTGAAGAAAACAACAAAAACGACAGCAACAGCAACAACAACAACAACAAAAACACACACACAAGGTATAAAACACATTCATTTTACTAAAAAATAAAAACACTTCCACCCTTATATGAGTTTATTATGCATTATTGCTTCCCAGCCTTTTAAACTCTGTTACTCTTTATGAAAGCTCATGTATACATTTCCTTTTGGGTTATTGACTCAATTAAAATTTCCCCGCTAACCTAATTTTTTATTGTGAAAGCTGTAGTGTTTGTTGCTAGTGAACACTAGCAACACTAGAACACTAGCCAAAATCAAGAATGGAAGGTCAAATAGAAAACATAGGCTTTGATTATGGAAGAATTCATTCTTAAAAATTCAGATTTTTACAGTCATTTAGAACAGTTTTGGTGTGTCATGGAGCAATTAGTAAGTTTGAAACTGTTTTTCTCTTAATATGGATCACACAACGTGTTAGTTGTGGTTTATTTTCTCTTTCTATTTCAAAATGGTGTTGAAAAAAAAATGATATTTTGAAACAAATGTCATACTCCTTATCACTTCCTCTCTATTTCCATAATAATAAATGTTACAAAGTATTAATGTATTGCCTGATGAGTTATGGCCTCTCTCTGCTGCATAATTTTTCATTTGTCCTTAGTCTGTTGGCAAAGCCCAAAACCACTGAGAAAAATTATTATTAATACTGTGTTGTCTCTACCAATTTTAGAATGAAACTGAATTTAAATTATTAAATTATTCAATTATCTTGTTCATGGAAGGTTATTTTATCTAAAGTGGTAGTATTTAAAGACAACATATAAAGGTTTCCATTTTCCTGCTTAGGGTAACTATACAGCTGCAATTAGAAAGCAAGACACTTATTTATGCCTGTGGGTATTAAAAAATTGATAATGCAACCATAATTGTAAAAAGCTGGAAAGAAGAAAAAGCAGTTTCCATTTTGGGTGGTCCTAATCAAGAAGTGAATTCCAAGAGATGAAAAAAGCGCCAAGTAATATGACAGTGTTACAGATCACCAGTATGAATAATAGCATTTTTGAAATGGTATTTTCCAGAAGATTACTATTTCATAAACTATTTCCAAAGGAGTTCAAGTTTTCACACATCTAAAATCCATTATAGAAATGGAAACATACCAGTGATTTCAGTGACTGGTGGGTCAGCTATCACCCTTCATGATAATTCCTCTACCAAGTAATATTGGCTGTACATATTCATCTTAAGCATGGAATCTGACAGCTTGATTTTGTAAAAAAAGCAAGTTTTTTTTTTTTCCTAGTTTTGTTCCATGCAATTAGATGTCCCCTTATTTACATGTTGAGATTTAGTCTGCAATATTGTAAAAGCTTAAACACTTTTCTGTATTGAAAAATTATTATATTTTATTTCCTTATAAACAGATAACACAAAATTATGATTTTCGCTATGGCCAATTTGCAACACATCTTCTGTCTCCCTAAAACTACTTTAGATCATTGAGCAGTTAAAGGACCTTGTCATTTCACTTAACTTTTGTCAAGTTTTAGTTTTGCAATAAAACCTCAGAATGTCTGGGTTTCATGGTTTCTGATCTCTTAACACCCTTATTCTTAAAATATAAAAATTCTTAGAATTTTTTTTCTCAGAAAAATAAGCAAAAGTTTCAACAAAATATAAGCCACTTGGTAGTATTTTATTATATAGAAGTATATACTTGTTTAATGAATATTAGAAATTTTATTTCAGCATACAGATAAAAGAGGCTAGTGTATTCTTCGCTGCTAATGTTACTGTTTCTCCATCTATAATTCACGTTAGAATCCACTCTTGAAAACAGTAACAGCTGAGGCAGTGCCTGAGCAGTGCGTCTTTCACCATATAGGATTATCATTTTTAATCTCATCACCTCCTTGCCCCAACTAGAGCCCTTTTCAGACAAGTATTTAAAAGAAAGTGTAGTTTTGAGTAAGTGATTAGTACTGTGGACTTCATTTTGCACATTTAGGTATGCTTGCGTATAAGTACTCTGCTGATCTGGGCTTCAGCATTTTAATTAGAGTTTTGGACTTTCATAACCTCAAGTGCAACCTTAGGAAGTCTTAGCACATAGTGTATGAGACAGTTATTTGAAAATGTAGACCCAATGTTGGTTTCTAAACACTAGAATTGAATTATTTTTATTTTTTATTTTTTATTTTGAAATCTAATTTAAAAACAAATGACAAGAATAAAAAGAATTCAAACTATGTTCTAGCAGGTTTTAATACATCACTGTACGAAATAGTACTGTGAATCATTCAGATCCTGCTAGATTCTGACATAAATCTGTAAGAAGACTAGACATTTCATTCACATTCTTAAAATCATTAACTAATCTATTCCCTGTTGAATATAGTCCTATTACTGTGTTCCAGGGATAAAGTCTAATACTCTGTATGACCTCTCTGGACAAGTTTACTTACATTGCAGTTGCATGAGAAATCAACAATGCGTTGCATATGGGATTTGAGCTACTTCCAGAGCTGATACAGAAATTTAACTTAGTCACATGGAATAGAATTTTATACAAGATAAATCAATGCATTTGAATTACAATGAAGTTACTTTATACCAGATGTTGGTCCAGATTGGTTTAACTAAATTTCACAGAAGGTTTCCCTGCAGAATTAGCTTTTTCAGTTTATACATTGGTGGTCTGAGCTAAGCAGACATTTTTTTCCTCTTTCCTGTTTTCCTTTTTAGTTTTCTGACATTTTCACCTGTGGAACTTACGCTGAGATTCCCTTCACCTAACATATCAATGGAAAACAATTGTGCCAGCTTTGATTCCTTCCCACTTTGAACTAAATCCTAAAGTCATAGTTCAATTTTTATCATTTTTTTGATATACAAAAATCCCACACATTTTCTGTTTCAGTGGTACAGATATACCTTGGAAATATGCATAAAACCTAAAGAAAAAATAAATTATTAATTGGAAACAAGATAAAGCAAAAGAACAAAGCAAAATGGAATAAATGGAATAGTGGAACTAATAAGAAAGAGAGAGTCAGACATTAAGTGTGAATTCTATAATGCCTGGAGTTGTGGAGAGAGACCATTAGATGTGTTATTATGTGATATTTCTTAGGGATAATTATGAATTTAATTGCCTTAAAAGCTGACTCTATGCTGAAAGAAGACTGGCATATTTGTTGCCATATGACTATCACATTGATTTGATTTACAGATGATTTTTAAAAGCTATTTCTACCAATTTAATCAACATTTCTGAAACTAAATCTTAGATCTTTAAAAAGGATGAGAGTTTTTAAGTAGGGGTTGACGTTGAAAATTTTGATGTGGCTGTGTCTATATTAGTGCTTTATATTGTATCAAATGTACTGTTTGAAGCAAACCTCTTGATTTTCATACTCATCATATTTTGGTACATATCACACACAGAACATTAGCAGAGCGCACTAACTGGATTTCTTTTGGATTGAGTAAATCAGATGTTTTCTAGGAGTATACCTAGACCAATTCCTGTACTCATAGCCAATAAAATCTGACTAAAGACAGTTGGTGGTAAAAAAATTTGTGAAATTCCAACAACATGGATGTAAAAGCCTCAGCACCAACATTTCTTTTTTTTCTACACACGCTGTTCCATTGGTTGGCACTTATTTTCCCCATTGCCCCGTTGGACCAGCCTAATTTCAATGGAATAGCAATTGTACCTTTTATGTGAATAATATAGACATAAGCTTTGGTCGTGACTGTCTCTCTGTAACACATCAGCATAAAATAAATACAAATAAAAATACAATATTGTTTTTCTTCCTAGAAGAAATTAGTCTCTTTTCTCTATTAAATATTCAAACGCCTGTATACTGGCAAAAAATATGAAAAATTGAATGTGTATATTGGCATTTATTTAGCTTTTTATTTTGCTGTTCTTTTTTTTTTTCCCCATTGATGTTATGATCTAGTCACTGCCACAAAAAATGGCATGTCTATTTTTAAGAAATACTAGAGCTGTCTTTATAATTCTGAGTACAAATCATTCCACACTTTCATGTAAACCTGGCATCATTCACACTTTTTCAGAAAAAGCTTGGACAACCCTCATTGATCCATCTTCTAGTACTGAATCTACCTTTCTTAAACTGTAGTGTTTTAAGTTCTTTCCTAGAGTGATGTCTGAAGCATACCCTTAAGATAATTAACTTTTCCAAAATACACACTTTATTTTATGCAAGATGTGTAGGTCTATTTTTTAGTAATCTAACACTATCTGTATAGAACTCAGATTTTGAGTATTTCGGCCCCCGTGACAACCTGCAGTAACCTTTTTTGAACCTTTGTAAAGCAAGACATAATCCTTGTTGTGAAGATAGAAAGACGGAGAAATCTTTCTTGGGTTGTCTTATCTCAGAAAAAGAGCTTTTCTTATCAGTAAAAGAGAAGCAATTGCACATTATTAGCACAGATGGGAGGATTAAATGACTTTTCATTTAAATATTCTGAGGCTGAGAGAGTGGACCTTCAAAGTTCATAATATTCAGCAAGTTTTCTGATAGGAAGTGCCTGATAACCAGAGTAAAGTCCCAGTGTCACTTCTCCACAGAAACTGTAGTGCAAACAGTGATTTCTTGCAATCAGGAGGTGTGCATATCAAATCTTTTCCATTTTCTTAAAACATTAAAATGTTTTATTGTTTTGTTCAAAACAAAGCCAAAACAACAGCAGTGTAACAAAGAAAATAATAATAATAATTATAATAATAAAACATAGAATAAAAGAAAACAAAACAAAACAAAAAAAAACACAATCTTTTTAAACATTGAAAGAAAAGTAAAATTTTCACTCCGTCCTGTTCTAATATGTATTTTTTTTTAGTAATGCTTTTTATTCATGGATGACATTTACGTATAAGGGTTAGATCACTTTTGATTGCTATATTTTATCATTTTGCTGTCTAAAAAAAAAAAAAAGAGTGAGAAAGAGAAAACAAGAGCCTATACCTATTCAAAATAACCAGCAGAGCAGAGCAAAGCTGAGTAATAGTCTCAAAACTAAAACACAAAAAATGGTTAAATTTCCTTCAGAACTAAATAGGAATAGGAACACAGATAATTTCATTGCAGAGGTCCCATCTGTGTAGCATACCTTTAATACTGTTATTACAACAGTAACTCAAAATATTTAACTCTAAGATTTAAATGCTTATTGCTAGTTTTGTTGTTGTTGTTGTTGTTGTTTTGTTAATAAATATACATAAAAATCAACTATAGTGAAAATTCTCTGAGTAAATAAATTTAAACAATGATTACCTTTTAACAGATGCAAAAATAGAGAACTACATAAAGTGCAGTTAATTGGAGTAAATGACTTTTTTTCATTGCTGAGTCACCTGCAAAAACACGGTACACACTGGAGAACAATTACTTTTTTTTTGTTTTTCTGTGAAATGGTGATAGATGCTTCTACATCAGTTGCTTAATACCGTTCTTTCTTGCAAACTGATTGCAATACTCATATTGTTAAAGCTTTCATATTCCCAAATTAACATGTAAATGCAGAATTCCTCTCCCTAAATAACATCTCTATTTACTTATTATTGTCTTTGGAACAACCCACAGACTGACATAAAAAAAGGAGATTCTACTGTAGCAATGGAAAAGAGCATATGACTCCTGCTTCAGAGGGCACAACGTACCAAAATGGAAGATCAGAAATTAATAGAATAAAAATAGCTATAAACAGGTAATCAAATTGCCTAAGTAATCATGTTCATTTGTGTTGGCTAGTTAAAAACACACCTTGATAGTCCCCATGCCATTAGGAAATCATCAGCCATTCAGACACATATACATAATACATAGAATCATAGAATCATAGAATGGCTTGGGTTGGAAGGAACCTTAGAGATCATCTAATTCCAACCCCATCCTCTGGGCAGGGACACCTCCCACTAGACCAGGTTGCTCAAAGCTCCATCCAACCTGGCCTTGAACGCTTCCAGGGATAGGGCATCCACAACTACTTTGGGCAACCTCAGAAGTGGGTTCCTCACCACGCTCTGAGTAAAGAAGTTCTTCCCAACATCTTACCTAAATAGATCCTAATCTAGTCCTCTTTTAGCTTAAAACTGTTACCTCTTTTCCTATCACTATACTGCCTAATAAAGTCCTTCCCCATCTTTTCCATAGGCTCTCTTTAAATATTGAAGGGCTGCTATAAAGTCTCCCCAGAACCTTCTTGTCTTCAAGCTAAAAAACTAACCAAACCATCTACAATAAAACTTTCTCATCCTGTCTTCATGGATGCTCCATCCCTCTGATCATCTTTGTGGCCCTCCTCTGGACTTACTCCAACAGGTCTATGTCCTTCCCATACTGGGGATACCAGAACTTAATGTAGAACCCTAGGTGGGGTCTCAAGAAAGTGACATAGAGGGGGAGAATCAGCTCAAATATGCATGTATCTGTATATTTACATATTCCACTATATTTCTGTATGACATCAATAAGTAGCCATCTGTCACACGTGCCAAGCGTGAACAGAATCATGAGAAGAACTCTCACTGACAACAGAGTTTCATACAAAATTCCGTTTGGATTGAGAAGGTTAAGAGTGACACAGGCTGACAACATTCACCAAGTATAGCAGTTCTAGTAGTCTGATTTAGAGTCCAATGAAGTTTAGCATAAGAATTCAAACAATGAAATGATACAATAATAATGTCTTTTTTTTTTTAAAAAAAAAAAAAAAGCTATGTTTGGATAGAGTGAAAAATGAGTAAATAAGGCTAGTACACAGAGTAAAAAAGAGGGAAGTACAGTTAAGATGTGGACAGCGGCTGATTGTTTGGATGGTTGTTATTTGTTGAGTAAGAGCATATAAGTATGCAGCTTCAAAGCATCCAAGACTTCTGGAGTGAACAAAAAAAAAAGCAGGGACGAAAGAGATAGGTCATCAGAAACTATAACAGTGTCAATAATGACCAAAAATATGTAAATAATAAAGTAAATGGAGAAATTGTTTGGTAAAGACCATTGTTAGTTTATTTTTGGCAAAGTTAAATTTAACTTCCTGAAGAAGCCTCCAGTAGACATAAAAAGATTAGGGGATGAATTAGATAGAGGAGTCATGTATGAGGCAGGAGAGTGTTATAGGAACAACACTAAAATGGTAATGGCAATATCGACATTCTCACACCAGCAGAAAGGCTGGAGGATAGGACTGGCACCAGATATGCAAATTAGATATTTATTTATGAGAAATACATTTATTCATAATAATTTTCCTTTTATTTATGAAAATAATATGAAGATACATGTCTGCATTAAGATAGAAACTTATACTGAAGTAAATAATATGAATTTCTCTATTGTAAGATCATAGGTAAAAGCGAGCTTGCATGTGTGTGTTTCCATAGACACATCCCAGCACATAGGTTGCATGAGTTCCCATAATTTGGGAAGTGTTCCCATAAGTACTTTACAAACACTTTTTTTTTGAGAAATTTTCCAAACTCAAATTTAAGAATGAGTGCATTTGAATTTAGAGCTGACTAGCTAGAATATGCTTACATAACCACCCAAAAGGTGGTTGCAAACAAACATATAAATAAATAATTCAAGGAGAATTTCTAGTACCTATGTCATTATTACTTAATGTCATTCTGCATTATACTACTGGCATTACCTCCATAAGGAGATATTCTTCTATAAATTCCACTTTCAAAAGTCATCTGTAAGATGCCGTCAGCTATGATATTGAAATGTTATAAATTTTGCCTAAAATGCAGAATATTTAAAAAGCTAAAGTAAAAATTAAAAGATGAAAATGGGGCAAGTGCCCATCAGAAGATTCAAAGTATTCCCAGACTGAGATATGAGGCTAATTGGGAATCCCTTTCATACTGATATGTGACCACAAACTGGGGCACGGTGAATTACTTCATACCAGTACGTCTCAGAGCTCAGTGCCCAAAAGTTTGGCTCTTATAGACATGCATGAATGGTCATGAAAACTGTTACTATTTTGCATCTATCCCACATATCTGTTTAAATAAATTTAAATAAACATGAATTATCTTTTTTAAAAAAGAATTCCTGATTTATTATTATTATTATCAATTATTTTTATTATTTATTATTATTTAGCTAGTTTGAGGATTTGCTAAGATGAGATGGAAGCTTTATCGGCAAATGTTAATGAAGGACCAGCATCAGAATAGAAACAAGAGAGACAATATTGTGTGGGATATTTCATTTCCAAAAATCAACTGCTGTGAACTTTTTTTATTATTATTCCTACCTGCAAAAAGCAAAGAACAGAAGCTTTCTTTCAAGAATTTTCCATATTTCTTTGTAATAAAACTTACTGTTCCATCATAGATTGGTGTCAGTCAGAAGGTAAGTAGTTCATCAAAAATATCTTTAGAGACAATATATTGCTTCCCTTTACTCCTCATTTAAAGCTGTATTGTATGTATTTTTTGTTACTTCACATAATATTCTGGCATGGTGTGTATAGTAAAGACATCTTAAAATGTACTTTTCTGCTTGCTCAAATTTTTTCATGCATAAAAATGCATAATCAACACTGCCTTGAAATGAGTGCTTTCAGCTCTGTCAGTTATGTGGAGAATGCAGGTGCATGTCACACAGCTCTATCCTACCTGACAAGTTAGTGCCTCTATTCATCTGCATGTTGAACTGGAGCCTGAACAAAAAGAAATTTAACTGCTGTTCCAAAATGTGTTTGGTTACAGAACTGCAAGGGAATTTCAGAGAAACCACATAAAATATCTACAATACTCTCAGTGTTCATTGATTGCTTTAATGCAGTTACATGTATGTTGCTTAAACACGTAAATGTATATTTAAACACAGCAGTGATTCAGAGATATTATACAGCAACTCTGGTGTCCTATTTGTAAATGATTTGGTGTTTGCAGGTCTAGTAAACATTTCCAAGTCTCAGAATTGCAGCAGGTCTTGTACAAGGTAGCCAATGTATTCGAAGTCCCTTTGGCAGAGGAGAAAACAAAAATCTTCAGTTCAGTTATGTTATTTTTAGATATTAATTCAAGAAGAACTGACTTGAATATCCCAAAAGGCTTTTACAACTTCTGTGTCCAGGTAACCCTAGCAAGGAAGATTGACATAAGAGAGATGTAGTCATCTGAACATTGTCTTAAATGTCATTCCTGCAGTTTACAAAGTCTCATGGTACCACATAGTGTCTTCAAAGATGAAGGCCTTAATAAGGCCTCAGGCCTTATTAATGTAATTATGCAACAATGGGTACACTTTACCACTTAGCCTCTAAGTCTGGAGAAAAGCTAAGATTGTTTCAGTTTGCAAGGTGATGCAAAAGGAGCTTTATTCAGAAGCAGGTGTATGGTAGAATAATTAATTGAATTATGCTACCACATAGCATGTCACTTCCAGCTATCCAACCACTTTACACCTACCCTTATCCACATAGCATGTCACTTCCAGCTATCCAACCACTTTACACCTACCCTTATCGTTGTAAATATGACTGCATACACCCCATATTGCGTGCTCACATATTCTTTTTTAAATGCAAATCTATATACAGCTGGAGGTAATTTAAGGAAGTAAGTGTTTGTTATGCCAAATTCCTGGCCTTGTGTTACCACTGTATCTCAAGAAACTAGGTATATTCATAGGGCAGAATTAACAGAGGGAAGATTCCAAGTTAATTTTGCATAAAAGCTAAAGAATTTCAGCATCTCCATTTTCAAATTCTTGACAAATATTTTGAAAGGACATTCAGAATTTTGTTTTCAGCAATATTCAGTTTTCTAAAAGCAAGATTATATTACTTCTTTCAAAACAAGCATCCAAGACTTGAGATATGTAATACAGCAGAATTTCCCTGTCTCTTCCTCTGCTTCACCATTTATATAAGCAAATACTTCATAGTAAAAATTGCTTGATTAATTTTTCATATATTACATCAATCTGAGAAAAAATATTTTTATATATTACTCTGAGCAAAATGTTAGGCCATTGATGTGATTTGTTAATGATGGCAAACAGGTTTAGAAAGAATTTATTAGAATGTTTGGGTTCTTCATAACAATAAATTTCCAAAGTAAATGTGCATATTTAAATTCCTAAAATAGTTCTACCTGTGTACAGTTCTACCTGGGCATTCTCACATGCTTGTTTAAATGCATTGTTTCTATGGACTTGTAATTTATTTATTTATTTTGTGAAAGAACAGATCATAAATTCTTTGTGAACCTGGTCTGAAAAATTGAGCAACATTCATGAACAGTTTCCAATATTTCAAACATACGAACACAAAGGTATTTGCCAACATATATGATGAAGCCTACTTACTTACTTACACTTACTTTCCAAATAACTACTGTAGTCGAATCAGTCACATTATTTCTTGTATGGGAAAGGATTATGGGAAGGAAACAAAATCACCCAGATGAAGGGTCTTACATGACAACAGACGTTTTTCCAAATGCTGGGAGGCTTTTCCAAATACAGAGAAAACTTCCACTGATTTATGACATTAGATTAAGTTAATTTGTGGAAGACAAAAATGATTTTTGGAAATTTGATTACCTAGCAAGCATAACAAGCTTTAATTTTTCTGTCCAGTCTCCAATACCTGTGAACATTACCCTTAGTAAGAGTAAGTAGAAATATAAAGCTATGGGGATGTGAAGAACCAACCTCATTTAACATAAATCCACCTAATAAAAAGGTTTTGTTGCCATTGTTCTTGCTGTTTTTTTTGTTTTGTTTTGTTTTGTTTTGTTTTTTTCCCTTTAGGTAATTTATGAACTGAATAATTATCTGTAAGACAGCATAACATTGTTGAAATTAGCTCTGGCTTATTGGTCTTATTTTAATGACTGATCACTGTCAAAATGCCGACATTTGTATATCAGTATCCATTATACATAGAACTGTAGTTGTATTGCAATAAAAGCACAACTTGTGTACAAAATTATGTATACTGTAAGTACCCCAACTTCCTATTCACCAGAACAAGGACTGAAAAAGCTGTCTGCTCAAATACGTAACATTAACAGCAAGTGCTGCTGACATCAATTATTTCTGTATTATATGAAATTATGAATGAACTTTATAGTACAAAAAAAAAAAAAGTCAAGGGAGCATTTTAATGAAAATTTTATGTAAACCACAGATCTCTGTTCTTTCAATTCCATTTTGGAACTGAAGCAAAATATTTTTTTATCTAATGAAACCAAAACCCTTTACAGATAAGGAGTTATTCATTAATTGTTGTTTATTCATTAAGCTGCATATAAGGCTCCTAGTCAGTTGTGACAGACATACTGTATTACTTCAGTGATATTATGTTACTTCAATAGTGATTTTTATCTCCAGACCTTTACAGATATTATGTGTTGTTTTTTGTTGTTTTTTTTTGTTTGTTTGTTTGTTTTCCTCTTTTAACATACTTCTGATTTTTAAAGCCTCAGTCTTCTAGACCATGATCCTACATTTTTCAAACCAAGAGATGATGATCTATTATTTTAATGTTTTCATCTTTCTGGTTTAGATGAGCATAGTTTTATTTTTTAAAGCTGCCCCCTTTCCACATGTAATTTGAAGAAACCAACAAACACATGGCTACACTGTGATTTGGACTAAACAATGCAATGAAAGATAGCAGATTTATACCCAGATTATTTACTCCAATATTGGAACCAGGACATCTTCTTGACAAAAATCATATTTGGATTTTGGTTTGTTTGGTTGGTTGGTTCTGCTTGGTTGCTTGCTTTGTTTGTTTGTTTTTGACGAACATTACATGGTTGGGGATGAGGGGAATGCAAGAGTTTTGCTTTCATTTCCCAGTCTCTAGTCAGTTCCACTCAGATTGTGCACGCTGAACTTAGGTTTTCTGTATGCAAATATCGACAAATGACCCTGTGTAGCTAGACTTTCCTCATATTCATTGGAGATCTAGTAATAGCTGTGAAGAGAGCCTAGAGAGAGAAGCAATCAGCTGTCTACGGATATTCTATCCATACAGATATCTATCTAACAGCTGTTCAACAAAATGACTCTTTGGCTAAATTGATCAGATCTTCATTTATTATAACAGAAACATAAAGACTTTCTCCACTTGTAGGTGTACTGATGACACCTAAATTTAGCTTTTCAGATCTGGAGATGAAAGCTACCCAGAACTGTACACCACGATAAATCCTTCCTCTTCAGATTATCTGAAGATCCACAAAGTTTCCACTAGACAGTGTCTAGTAATGATGTTGACCCAAATGATATTTCAATTTGTAGTGACACTTATAACTTACAGAAACATTTTAAAACAGAATTTCATTTACTGATTTGATTTCAAAGCATGTGATTATGCACTAATTTATTACATACAATAGAAAATAAATTATTTAAAATTATTTTCAGAGTGTCATTCACTGTTAAGGAAACTTAAAGTATTTAGCATGTGTACATTGATAAAATGACAATATTTCACATCTGTCAGTCAATGATCTCTTATTTCCAGAAAATAATACAAATTGTCTTTTATATTTTAATATATGGCAGTACTTTACAGTCTGGGCAATTCATTCCCACGGTTATGTTTCATTCAAATTAATTTATATGGTTGATTCACTTTTAGATAAATTATTTATTTTAACTGCTCTAAACTTTCAATATATGTTTCAATAATCTAAACACTTGCATGGCAAATAACAATGATCTAACAGAGTTTGTGACAATATACAAGCAGTTTAGGACTATATGCTTACTGATAAACTGCTTAGTTAATTTTTGTTCTCCCTGAATGCTAACCTCAAGACAGGAAAATTGATTTTGTACTTTAATACAATCATCTTTATTAGTCTTGCAGAACCATTACCAGTGAATACTTCTGTCATGGAAACAAATGCCAGTACTTTGGCATTTTCTGTTTTCGCCAGCAAAGTGGACAACCACACAAATAGATATAAGGCTAATAACTAAAAATAATTAAATGTTTAAAAACAAGGGTAATGGAAATTGATACATTTGGTATATTTTCAGTATTCTTATTAAGGAATGGCAAATATATGAGAGAGGCTGAAATTGCAGTCATAGAATCATAGAATGGTTTAGGTTGGAAGGAACCTTAGAGATCACCTAATTCCAACCCCATCCCCTGGGCAGGGACACCTCCCACTAGACCAGGTTGCTCAAAGCTCCATCCAACCTGGCCTTGAATGCTTCCAGGGATAGGGCATCCACAACTACTCTGGGCAACATTTTCCAGTTCCTCACCACTCTCTGAGTAAAGAAGTTCTTCCCAACATCTTACCTAAATAGATCCTAATCTAGTCCTCTTTTAGCTTAAAACTGTTACCTCTTTTCCTATCACTATACTGCCTAATAAAGTCCTTCCCCATCTTTTCCATAGGCTCTCTTTAAATATCGAAGGGCTGCTATAAAGTCTCCCCAGAACCTTCTTGTTTTCAAGCTAAAAAACAAACGATCAAACAAAAACAACAAACAACAACAACAACAAAAGAAAACAACAACTTTCTCATCCTGTCTTCACAGGAGAGGTACTCCATCCCTCTGATTATCTTTGTGGCTCTCCTTTCTAGCAAGTCCATGTCTTTCTTATCCTGCAGGCACTAGAGCTGAACTCCAGTTGGTATCTCACAAGAGCAGAGAAGAGAGGAAGAATCACCTCGCTTGATCTGTTGGTCATGCTTCCTTTGAAGAAGCCCAGAATACAGTTGGCTTTCTGGGCTGCGAGCACACATTGTCGGATCATGTTAAGCTTTTCAGCCACCAGGACCTCAAGTCCTTCTCTGCAGGGCTGCTGTCTATCCGCTTGTCACCCAGCCTGTATTCATGTTTGGGATTGCCTTGACACAGGTACAGGACCTTGCACTTGGCCTTGAACTTCATGATGTTCACTTGGGCCTACCTCTCAAGCTTGTCCGGGTCCCTCTGCATGGCATCCCTTCCCTGCCACAACCATACCACTCAGCTTTGGTGTCATCTGCAAACTTGCTGAGAGTATGCTCATTCCCACTGTCCAAGCTGCTGACAAAAATTCTAAATAGCACCAGTCCCACTATAGACCTCCTGAGGGACATCATTCATGGTAATGGAAGAGGTCAAATATGAAATGAAATATAAGCTGTTATAGAATTTCCTTAGGAGCTATTCTAAAGCTTGATACATTCTGTCTATAAAAATTTAATTGCATTCCTGCATTTTTTTCTATACATATAAACATTTATATGAATAACCAAGTTTTTTTTTTTTTAATGATGTAATTTCAATATGCTTTTTAAATTAGATCTCAAAGTAATCAACTGATTTTATTCCTAAAAATTACATAATGCAGTTTCTTCAGAAATCTAATGATTTTAGATTTCCTGTAGGAAAATTCAGACCTCTGTTGTAATCCTCTGAAAAACTCATTGGTTTTCTATCACACCAATCATTATTCATGTTAATTTTTGTAGGTCTATGTCAAACAAAATCAGTGACACAACACAAATGGGGGGTTGTAATATTGTAGTACTTGTCTGGGGAAAATCTTGCTTAGAGACATATTCAAAGTCCAAGTTAAATTTTCTTTTACTACTAAAGGATGTCCATCTCTGAATGAATTAATAAAAAAAGACTCTTTATGTGTACAAGCGGGTATCTGGTTTAAGCACTAGAGCAAACATTAAAAGTTTGGTCCTCAACATTCTTCTGAAAATGCTGCCCTTTATCCTTAAAGACACAAGTATGAAAAGTTTGGTGATCGTTTTCCTGTTGTTTGTTTGCTTTGCTCTTGTTTTGTGCATTGAGAGAGTCCATAAAAAAGTATTTTATTCTCTTTTTCTTCATTTCTAATTGACCTTATAAAAGGTATTAACATATACTTCTCTTTTTCTAGCATGTCCTAGGACCAAAGAATACGTTGCCCTGCAAATTATTTAATCCTATGAAACATTATGAGAAGTATTAGGTAACTAATAGCAACAAATAAATAAATAATAAATAATAAATGATAATCTGAAAATATGAGTAAAATTAAAAATAATAATAATAACATTCTGATTACAAATAATACAACTGGTACTGCTAATAGATTAAATGTTTTGGTTTTATTTCAATTAATTTGCAGACTACCAAAGGGTAGAAAAAACTCAGGTTATTATTTAAAATAAAAGGGTATTCACCATGAGATATCATTTCAGTAAATATCTGACTGAAAACATTTCAGCACTAGTTCATAAAATAGTATATATTATATATAACTGTATATATATTATATTTTATATATATATTTAGTCTTGTCTACATTTAATGAACAAAATGAATAACATTTTTTGCTGTTGACTAGTTCATGTTTGTATATATGCTTTTTGAACATTAGAAATTTATGTATTACAGATTCATATCCTAATATAGCTTTAAATATAGGGGGATCTGATACACTGTTTTGCATAGGTTCTCTTTGATGACAGGGATCTGAGGGTTCATCCAGTCTGAAATATAATTTTTGGTGCCTGACTGAAGTTATCACCTCTTATTTTAAACATTTATAATTTAAAAAATAAATAAAGAAGAACTAGATTCTGGCATCGTACAGACCAGACTGATTATATTTGGTTGAATTACTCGATTTTTCCTCTTTTTTTTTTTTTTCATAATTTAGTGTGAAAAATAGTAAAACGTTCAAAATAAAAATGTCAAATTTGCATTGTAAACTTCTGTGTTCTATAATCCAGTTCCTAGGTCATGTTTCTTCTTCCTTATCATCAATATTATATTTAAAAAATTTAGAATACTATTGAAAAGTTTCTCTGTAAACTTATTGTAAGATATTCATAGTTTGGCTAGAGATAATGGTGTCTATGTTCATGTCTGAATAATTTCTGATCATAGTAATCTTAAATTCCAAAGACATGGGTATAGTGGAAATATTTTTTCTCTTAAATTCCACTTGTGTTTTATGATTAAATGACATCTTTTTCTCCTTTTCTAGTAAATCACTGTAGAGATTAACACACACTTTGGAAATACATGTATTGCCTTTTGTCATTCACTAAAATGAAAGCAAATACAAACAAAATAAAAACAACATAAACAGTTGAGTGAATTCAGATCTTTATATATGTTGAGCAGATTTAGATAATTATGAACAATGATCCCATTCAAAAAATTATGCTCTCAAGTATGGTTTAACATTTTGAACAATAAAACTTGTGAAATATAGTCTATTAAAAAATAAAAGGTATACTGTATCTTTTTTTTTTTTTTTTCCTACTTCTTTTTTCCCCACAGATAAAATTTTGACTGTAAAGATTAGATCAAGTATTTGCTCTTCGGCGTCTTAGGTAAACCACAGTATCTTTGTATTATCGACAGAAAATAATTAAAATGGTATAATTTGTTTCACACATTCTGAAAAGAAAAAAAAAAAGGCTCCATAACCAAGGTCAACAATGACTTATTGTATACATATACATATATATCATGCTTTAACAAAGCCATAAATTACTTATCATTTTTATACCAATAATCTATATTTCCATTCAATTATACTATTAAGACAAATATATGAGGCAGAACATGCCTCTGTTATTATTTTACATATCTCTAGATGATATTTGGGAAATATTTTTATAGTTCTTGTCCAACACAAAATTCACTTGAACATAAAGCAAATCAAAGTGTGATCTAGCTGACAATGCTCATTGAAGGGTTCTTCGGCCTTTTGACACAGTCATGCAATCTGTGTTTCTCTTTCTGAGTCCTAACTGTCCTACAATAAGAAACAGTTCCATCTCAGCAACTATCTGTCATCAGAATCTCTGTAGTCCCCTCTGCAGTCCTTCCTCCCAAGGAACCCTCTTTTGCAAATGAGAAAACAAAATTGATGTCTCTGTGATTAACTGACACCTCTGAATTAACAGTTTTGCATGATATGAATACTGAATCTAGGTCTTATAGGGTTTAGCTTACTGATAAATCCACCTTTCTATCCATAATAGCAGAGACATTAGCTTAGCTCCAGCTTCCTTTTGTATCTACTAGTTTATGTGGGGATGACTTATTACACAATATTCATTTGGCAAAAAAGCAATCATGTCGTAAAAATAAGTAACAAAGAAGGACAGCTGCCATTGCATCTGAGAAGCAGAGAAGGGCAGCAAAAGGAGCTGAGGATATCGTACTAGGATAGGACTTTTTGTAGAATATCCTTCTAAAACTGTACCTGAAATAAGAGCAGATAGGCTTCACTCTTATGAGAATAATAAAGGGTTCACAGAAATTAATGTAGCACTGGAAAGTCAGCGATGACTGGTAACTGGAGAGTCTGTCTTTGTAGTGACAACAGCAACCTATGTTTTGGATAGCTTGAGCCCAAGGTGCCTTGCTGGAACATTGCTCCAAGACACACAGAGGAGAAAGTCAACCAAATAGAATTTAAAGCATTATTGGGACAATCACTGTTTGTGATGCCAAAGTACAATATCACAATTCCTTTCATTTTCTTTCTCCCAAGGCCTGACACATCAGCATTTCTCTCTAGTTAAATTAACCTTACAACTCCTCAGAAAATGTTTTCCTTAAGGCTTTTAAATAAAGTTGGTTTACTGCTCTCCTTCCTAACTTTCAGTCATACACATAACAAGAAACTGTTACTTACATACATGATTATCCCACTTTTAGGTTTCAGAACACACAAAATTCTGGGCTCCCAGTAGCCAAATCTTCTTCCATATTACGAGGAAAATTGCCCTCCTGCTACTTTTACAATGTAGGCAAAACATTTCAAATGGATTATATTCTTCTTTTTCTATAGTAGCACTTTTCTGAAATACAAAAACAAGAACAGCAAACATATACGTATGTATATATATATAAAATAAAATAAAATAAAATAAAATAAAATAAAATAAAATAAAATAAAATAAAATAAAATAAAATAAAATAAAATAAAATAAAATAAAATAAAAAACAGATTAACCTAAAGATAAGGAGGTATAGCATCACCAAAGCAAAATTGTAAACTAAAGAAAATAAAAACAAAAAACCAACAAAATGCTTTGGAATAAGTTTAAAAGTGCACATAGACATTTTTATTCCACTACTAAGCCTCCCATATTTTTTATAGCTTTCATTACTTAGTGGCAATATTCAAAACTGAATTTTTCAATTTTTCTTTTTTTTTTTTTGTCAAGACATGGTGACATAAGACATTAAATTCCTTTGAAATAATAAAAAAAAAAGTCGTTCTGAAATCAACAAATTTCATCTGCAGAATAAATAATTTTGTTTCTTTTGAAATATCTACATTTGATGAACACTACTAGTCTTGTATCTGAAAAGAAAACAAATTATTTAGCTTGCATATTCACAATGATGACAAAAGTTGGATTAAATGGGGGAAATAATTAGCAGTAAAGAATAAATGAGATATAAATGAGATTTTGAATTGAAGATTCTGAAACATTTCACTTTTGAATTTTATAAAACGTACCCTATATATATATATGTATATTTGTATATATTTATGTATTCATTACATTGTTGTAATACTCACCTAACCCATCATTAATTGTCTGACTTCTTTTGTAAACCTAACCAAAAATGGGTCTTGAGGAAAGATTGTGTTGCAGTGAAGAGGGAGGTCAACAGAAAGAGGAACAGTAGACTGCTGAACTCCAGATAAGCTTGATAACTTTTGTATACCTACATTATTAAGTGCACCAAATTGTAGTGGCCAAATAAATAAAAAAAATTCAAAGCGACACCAGTTGTAAGGATGACCATCAAAGGCAGTGTAAGTCCATACACATCTCTCTCAAAACACTCTAGTCTCTAGGCTCTTCGCATATATTACTGCATTTTTGTTCTCTGGATTTGTACTTTAGGACATAGTGAATTGTTTTAATTCCCTGGTTACATATGTTACAGAAAAACAGATAAGGAAAAAGTACTGGGTGAAGAAATTGAGAAAGAAAGGGAAGGGGGGGGGCAGGAGGGAAGGAGGGAAGGAAGGAGGGAGGGAGGGAGGGAGGGAGGGAGGGAGGGAGGGAGGGAGGGAGGGAAGGAAGGAAGGAAGGAAGGAAGGAAGGAAGGAAGGAAGGAAGGAAGGAAGGAAGGAAGGAAGGAAGGAAGGAAGGAAGGAAGGAAGGAAGGAAGGAAGGAAGGAAGGAAGGAAGGAAGGAAGGAAGGAAGGAAGGAAGGAAGGAAGGAAGGAAGGAAGGAAGGAAGGAAGGAAGGAAGGAAGGAAGGGAGGGATTAGGGGGGAGGGGGGAAGAATACTTAGAGTGACATGTGGCAAGAACCGGGCAGTGAGTCCAAATTGCATGCCTTGAAAATGCCTTTTCAGCTGCCCCCCAGCCCTGGAAGTCCTGAAATCCACTTTTTTTTTTTTTTTTTTTTTTTTTTTCCACCTTAGTACCTTCCAATCACCAAAAGGTTTTGCTTTTAAGTTAGTCAAGTTAAGTTAATTTGATAAATTGTAACTAGCACTCCCATCTCAAAGATGTTTAAGGCAGCACAATTCAAAATTGGAAGATTTCAATCTTTGTATTCACTCAGTTAAATTCAAATAATCCTGACAGACACACCCATTATCCTGCCCTGCTAGACTACAAATGAAATACATGGGAACTCTCCATGCTACAGTTCTAGTCAACGGGAAGCACACATGATCCTAGTCCAGAAATCACACCCACACCATTTTGCACTGCCCAAATCATTATGTCCCGCTGTTTCCTGCTATGGAATTGATAAATCAGTTACAAAAGCAAAACTATTTGGAGCAATCTGTGGCATACCTGGAGATTAATCTTGAAGCTGGCAGATGTGTATCTGAAACCCCTCAGATATTCCCCAGATTTACTATTGACCCAGAATGAGGATGCTAGGCTAATGTTTTAGACATTACACTGTTATAAAAGGTCATGCTACATTTCTTTTTCTTCCAGACATGTCTTAAATAGACTGAAATCTTAGGTCACTGAAAAGAAATTGTGCAGCTGTTTTTCAAGTCCATGCTTCAGTGATGTATCTAGAGTGATACAAGAAATATTTCACAGAGAAAGAAGCTGGAAGCACAGACCAGATTGTCTAGATCCAGGTCTGCTTTTCCCTTGCATTAGAAATCTCCATCTTTCTGCCGCTGTTAAGTTCTGCTACTGATCTTTTGGGCACCTTTAGGATTCCGGAACTAAGTTTATGTCCCAGCTCCGGTATTCCGTGTCTAAATTTTTATCTTTATTACTCTGTTTCTTGATTTATTTATTTTTCCCATGCAATAATTTCCATAAACTCCTGAGTGTTCCTTTCCTGCATGACTCCAATATTTTGACAGTATTTATTTCCTCTGTGGACTTCTTAATTGTTTCAGTATAGCAAGGAAAAAAAGCAGCCTATGTTACCACACCAGTAATCATGCAATCTGCTCAACAGAACTTTCATCCTTCTGCAACAAGAATTTTTCATACAGTTAAACAACTAAAACTGCGAAGCTGTAAGATTTTCCTGAAAATAACTAGAGGACACAAATCTTTATAGAAAAGAATGAAAATCACAGACTTCATTTTTGGAGACAGCACACAGCAGATTGGTTAGAATTACTAATTAAAATAAATAAATAAATAAATAAATAAATAAATAAATAAATAAATAAAAAGTAATAAATACATGAATCTTATACAGAACTGAAATTCCAATCCTCATACAGTCTTATTTGCCACTATCACTGTTTGATCATTGTATGGTTTTCTACAAGGTCATTAAAATACCGAGCAAAACAATTTACTTGTGTGAGTATACAGAGCTCTGCAGTGTTTTATTTCCTTGCTCTCACCAATACTAGGTAGATGTCCTTACTTACATGGAGGAACTTACATTCATGACTTAATGGGGGTATTGAGAAACATCTGTTAACTGACCTCTGTGGATTTTCTCCTATGGATAAAAGGTATTATTTTGCATCTATTTGACTATGGCTGTTAATGTCTGAGACTGTTGCAGCCTTAAAAATGCACAGTTCATTCTGCAGATGGTGATAGTTCTACTAACACTTCTATTGTTAGTTTGAAAGTCAAGTGATGATATGTGTGGGTGTATGTGTGGGAGCAGTGCAAAGAATTACAAGGATTTTCTCCCACACTAACAATCCACATGGAAAAAAAGGCCTTATGAAACAATGTTCTGTTCCAATGGTATTTTTAATCAGTCTGATTTTTTTGCTAAAATAACATTTTATTGCACTGCTTGTCATTTTTCTACCTAAAGGTTATCCTTTTAAGCTAAATATATGCATATCTTTTGTGTTTTTTCTTTTTTGAGATGTCACTATTTAAAAAAAAAATCACTGTGTCAAAGCAGAAAACATAGATGAAAAATTAATGATTTATTCTGACACTCATGCAATTTACACTCCTGGTTGTTATTATTATTTTTTTTTTCCAATTACGCATTTATTGGACCTGCTAGTAATTGGAAGTTCTTTAAAAGACAATGCCTGTAAGTTTAGTAGTTTCTATAATTTCAGAGGTGACTGCAAAGCAGGAAATATAACAGAATTTGATTGTAAACACATCCTTCATGTCACCTGAGGATAAGGTGGTTGACCTGAACAAATCACACATGCACTTCAGCCCCAAACTGTTTTTCTTTTTGGTTTCTTTGTTCAATTCTTTTGAAACAATCTTTTCTTTACAATTCTTTGAGAACATTATAACATCTTGTTCTCATTTTCATTAATTCAGGTTGTCCACCGAAATTGCCTGGTCTATTGCAGTTAGGACAACCTCATTTACAAAAACTTTTTTTTTTTTTTTCTCTCCTGAGTAAAGCATGAGCTCCATTATGTTTTCTTTCTTAAAAAAAAAAAAAAAAAAAAAAAAACCAAAAAAAACTTTTCCATATATGCGTGTGAGAGAGTGAGAGAGAGAGAATATGTACAAAATATTTTGCAAAGGCAAGAACATGAATGTACATGTACTTTACTTCTCATATTAATAAAATTGAGTAATAAGAAAAAATGACTCCATTCCCTTCAAATCTTCCTTCATTCTACTCCTCTCCTTCATTTTTCTATTACTTTTTTTCCTGGGTTCAGACATTTTCTTTTTCTCTCGGTGCTCCAGAATGTGCTGCTTATCTGTACATTTTTAATAATGAGTACAGCTTTGGGTGATCTGTAGGATTCTACTTTGTTGTTGTTTTTGATGGCAACCACAGTTATATCCACTGAGAAATGTCCAACAAAAAAAGCAACCTATAAGCTAGAGGAATTAAAAGAAATGATCCAACCATGCAACCTATGTAACTACATCTATTTTAGATGTCTTGTTTTTTGATTGAAAGGTTTAGTACAGGTCTATCCAAAATTAACCATATCCACACTTTGAAATGAAATATGTGTTATGCTGTTTCCTCCGGGAAGATTGGTCTGTCTGTCTATCTATCTGTTTATTTATTTTTCTGGAATTTATCTTTTTTTATCCAAAATGATTGTTTCATTTACATTAATATCTCTGTTAGAAAACTTTGTTTATGAAATGTATTGTTTGTTTAACCTTAAATTCCAAAAATGAAGACCACTAGAACTTTGACTTTACTTGAACTGCCAAGAACATCAACAGAACAAGGAATTTTGCCTTGGTTACATTATAAATGGCACAACGTGACATAGTATTTAAAAGTTATGACATGAATCTGAATGATTCACTATACATTGCAGGTCCATCCGTTTTATAGGTTTGACCAAACCAGATCTCTGCTGCCACATAGGGACTGTTTGACATTTTGACTATGAGATAAATAATTCATAAGGGAATTAATCTAACTATTTTAATAAAGTTTTTAAGTCTCACTCACCAGCAACTCAATTCATGGACTTTTTTATAATAAATTTGACAATAAAATATATCTAAACATTTTCTAAATATTTTGCAATGAACATATAGATAAAAAGACAATTTTCATTTGATTCCACTAACTATCCTAGCTAACTTTGCATTTAGTTTTACAGTCATATATATTATTTTTAATAAGACCAGTTGTATTCCTGTTGGGTTGATGCATGTGATTATAAGGGGTTTAAGAGGAAAGAAAAGATGACATTTAGGAAAGAAAGAACATCAGCTAACTGTTTTATAAGGTTTATGAACATTATGCATGGTGGATGTGTGTCAACAAGTTAAAATGTAGTTATACCGTACTATAATATGAGAATGATAGCTGGGCATGGTGGGTTGCTTTGCTTTATTTTTATTTTTTACTATTCCATAGTAATGAAAAAATATATAGTAAGAAAAAAACAGTAAAATCAAATATAAATCATATGTATCAGTTAAATCTGTCCAAAGAGAGTTTCTAAAGGTGCCCCTAAATCTGTATGAATTGACATGAAGTAGTCTGTGGTAGTTGTCTTAGTAATTGAGCAGTTGGAACCCAAATAATGCAAATTAAATTAAATGTTTTGTAATGGTGATAGAATTGGTCTTCTGCAGATTTGTGTCCCATTTCACTTCTGTCATCCCATTTTTCAGTTTTCTTGTTTTCCGAGATGATTCCCAAATGGTTCCCTCAATACCTCAATTATCCTGCTATACCCTTAACTCCTTCAGTCTCCTGACACTGCAATGGTTTTTCACACATCCCTAGATAATACTTTCACCTTGTCATTATGCATCACATCCATCAGTCTGGCTTCCACATGTGGCTGGTTCAGCTCTATATGTACGCTGATAGACTGGTCAGAACAGACAAGACAGAAAGAGTGGATTTATTTTTTTCTGTAGTCCCTCTGACACTCTATCATTTTGTCCTACTTAATCACAGAATCATAAAATCATAGAATCATTCTGGTTGGAAAAGACCTCCAAGATCATATGGTCCAACCATCCAATGAATGAATACAACCATTAATGAATCCTCAAAGACAAGGTTTTATTTTATTATTTTATTATTATATTATTTTATTATATTTTATTTTATTATTTTTTACAATGAGAGATAACTAAGGACACCATACTTTTATCCCTTTTCTATTGAAATATTTCAGAATACAGTGATCTTTATTGCAATTAATTCCTGTTTTTTGTGTTTTTTTTTTTTTCCTTGTTTTCCTCTTTGATGTGTTAGTGTAAAGATATAGGGCAATGCAAATAAGAGAGTTGTTAAAATGAAATACATTTATTTTTGGAAGAAAAAAGCAAATGATTTGCAACTATTAGTTTACTAATCCAGTGTCCTTGTCAATGTGCAGTTACTAAAGAACACAAGAAAAAGAGCAACAACTGGGAAATTCTGATATGTTGACTTTAAAGAGAAAAAAAAAAAAAAAAACTTTTAGAAAATTAGTATCTTGTTTTAGTTTTGGAAACCTGTTTAAATATAGGATGACCACTTCTATTTCTTAGGCATGGTTCATATTTTATGTATTCATATTTCTATAAGGAATATTATTATTGTTGTCAGTAATGCAAAACCAGAAAAATCATCATGCTTTCTCTCTTACTGTTCAGTTACTTTATTGTTAGAGAAAGTGGCCAGAAAGTGAAAATTATTATTTTTACAATAACTTTTGAAGTTTTGATTGTCTTTTTCTGTCTTCTCGTTCACTCACTCTGAAAGTGTGAGGCCTTCAGGAGAGAAAGAAGAGTCAATTGGAGTATGATTCTGAAACATGACTCAGTCAAAATGGTAGTAATTTGTTCATCTTCTCCAACCTCTCAATAGTCCCTAACCAAAGTGATGATGTAAATAAAACATTTTCATCATAAGATTTGCGCTACATTATAGTAATAAGTTATGAGGGGAAACAAAAACAAGAAAAAGGAAACCAAACAAGAAACATTTTTGCATAAATGGGAAATTGAAGTCAAATGACAGCAGATTTAAAAATAAATAAATAAATCAATGAATGATTTTCTAAAGGAGTAAGTCCCTCAACAATTAGCATCTTGATTTCTTATTCATTATACAATGTGTTTTAGAGAGCTTATTGAGATCCTGTCTTCTGAGATGAAACATTGCATCACTGAATAGTAATAATTCTCAAACAGAAGGTGATATTTTAGTCCCTAAATGTAAAATTTAAAGAGTTAAGAGGTGGAAAACATCATCTTTTTACAGCTGCATCCCAGACAAAAGTGAGAGAGATATAGATCTTAGACAAATAAAAATTTGCCCACGGAGGTTGCTGAGTCTCCTCTGGAGATACTCAAGGCCCGCCTGTATGCCTACCTGGGCAACCTGCTCTAAGGAACCTGCTTTGGCATAGGGGTTGGACCCGATGATCTCTTGAGGTCCCTTCCAACCCCTACAATTCTGTGATTCTGTGAAAACAAAAAGGAAGACCAGACAAAACCACACACATATCCAGTGAATGCTCTGACACTCTAGCTGAAGGCATATTCTAAAGTCAGAGGTGATTGTCTGACACAGATAACACCCTCTCAGAGTAGCAAAGGGAAATAGGACTGATAGCAGTAAAACTATTGGTAATCCCTTTGCCCGGCTTTGTGGAAAAACCTAGAATATGACCACTGAAGCATAAATCAGACAAAACTGGGGAAATATGTTGGTCTTGTCCCATTTTCTCTGTAGAGAAATAAGGCTTTATGTACCTGCATTGGGGACTTTGACAAAAGAATTCTGTGACACCTTTGAAAAAGTTCAGCTACAAGACACTCATTTATTATCATGTCTGAAGCTTGAAGTATTTTATATCTCCTCCAAACCCTTTTAGATAAGCAAAAAAATTCCTGTAAGGTTCATCAGATGATTTCTTATTTATCTTAATTTCTTTTTCCTGTTAGTATCATAATATTCGTGACAAAACCTTCATTGATATTCATTGTTGCCGCTGGTTTAGAGTAGGAAAGGAGCCCAGAAAAATTGTCATGTGATAAGTAACTCAGAATTGCTTACCAGAAACATCTGGATTTTATTTTGTTTTGTCTTGTTTTGATACTCATGTATTTTGCAGCAAAAGTAGAATATACCTTCTCTTACATTCCTGTATTTTAGGTTTCTTTGTATTGGTTAAAGCAGTTACTTATTTTCCCCTTGTGAAATGAAAGTTCTAACACAACAATTTATAGATGATGAAATTTTAAAGGATTAGGAGAACAATTACAAAATATTGTTCTTGATAAGACTTCATTGAAGCTGACTGAAATGCCTAGGGAAAAATTAACAAAAATTTCAATATTGAATTCTCACCAATCTTTGTAATAAGTGTTTTTGTTGTTTTTGTTGTTTGTTTTGTTTTTAATTTCTGATGAAGTCTGAGATGATACAAAAAATCTTTATAAGGTCTACGTAAAAAAAAAAAAAAAGACATTTTTATTTTGAATAATTTCACCAGACTCTAGAACACTCCTTAATTTTACCATTTAGAATATTGTGACACAATATACTAGAAGCACATATATTGTAAGCATTAATGACAATGTAATCTGAAGACTAAGGATGTACAGAAATAAATACACAGAAATTAAAATCTACCAATGAAGTATACTTAATTTCAGGAACTCTATTCATTATATCTATTCACGAGTTCCTGAAATTAAGGATTAAAAATTGTCTTCCTTCTTTGGGAAAGGCTTTAGAAGAAATATTTCTAATTTTTAAATCTATTAATCTTTTTGAAGAGTTTGTAATCATTAACATTCAGTTACATTCATTATAATAAACAAAACAAAACAAAACACCTTAGTCAAGTAAAAGAAGAATACAAGGAATAGAAGGGTATGTAGGACAAGATCCGGGTTTATTTCTTTTGAAGTCAATGAAAAATATGTTTAATGAATAAATGAAAGTAAAATGCTAAAAAAAAAAAAATAAAATACTTCCTTGCTATAATAGATTTAGCTTGGTAAAAAAAAAAAAAATCATCTTCACACTAAAGATCATCTAGGCCAAACATTAAAATAAAAATGGATTTTTACCTCACTGTCTACCTCACTACATGGTCTTTCAAGCCATCAAATTTCTCAATAAAATCAACAATAATTGCTATAAGGATAGTTATGATCCTGTTGTCTTCACTTTTACTTGTCTCATATGTTAATTTCTTTTTTCCTAAATATTAAAATTCTAAAAAATTCACTTAAAATTCTACTTTGCAAATGAAAGTGTTATTACATCCTTTCACATTTTTCAATATAATAAGAAAGACAATTTTAGTGTTTACATTATTCTATGACTGTTTGTAACCTTTCTAAATTCTTCCCTTTATTGCAACAAAAGAAAGTTAGCTAAGGCTCTTCATATGGTTTAATAACTTTCCTGATGACAAATCAGTCAGACTCAGACTTGATTTTGGTGTGAGAGTTGTTTTGTTTCTATATAGATCTAACAGGAGTAGGAAGACTGAATAACCTATTTTTACTGTCAGTAGCATGAAAAGATTAGATCTCTCAACAATAAAAAATAATGTGTTGTTTATATAATTTTGGAAGGGTTGCATTTTGATATTTAAAGCAGAACACATCCTGGAGATAAAGGTACATGTGTTCCTATTATTTTACTCAGTATTTCTGTCAGTTTCAGTGATTACCCAGATAACAGGAAAAAGTTTAGGTAACAAGAAATTACACCAAACTTTGAATTTTTCTTAATATGTGCGCAGATTTCGAAGTGCAGTTGACTGAGGTAGGTGGTGGATAAAGAAGCTTAGTTATTTCAGATTTTACCTCCAGATAAATTCTATTTCTTTTCCTAAAAATTCCAGTCTGTAACAATGTACTTTCATTTCTTTACAATATTTCATCATTTTGTTCTGCTTGCACACATTATTCTACTTTGAGCTGTCTTTGTCTAAACAACTCTGCCCTGCCTGAGATGATCACCAGTCAAAGCAGCGCTTGTATAAATGGTTCCGTTTTGACATATTGTGAATAGACTCTGAAAATATCAGGGTTGCAAATGACAGTCAGTGCATTTGAGTGGTTTGTGCCAATAGATGCATGTGGAGGTATAGTATGTGTTAAAATCTGTTCACGGATAAGTGTTTGGTCTTTCTCTGGAATGTTTACATATTCTAGCAAATGTCTCCATTCATTTTTCTCCAAAGCATAGAATAAATGTTTGAAGATTACCCTAAAAAAAGTGAATAATCTTGACCAGTACTTGCTTCTGTAGGTCTTACTTTTTTTTTTTCTTTTTTAATCTGAGTAATTCAATACATGTATTTAAAAAGCAAATATTTGAAAACTATACGAATGTGCTGGTTTTTTGCTAGTATTCTTAGACATCCAAAAAGTCAGGATGTAAAGTTTGGGATTTTTTCTAAATTGAAATCTGTATGAAAGTTCTCCTTGTAAGATCCAAAATCTCAAAAATTGTTTAGGGCATTCTAAGTAATAGATATTGCACCTCTCATTTTTCATGTGGCATATTAAAATACAACTATTAAATTGCAAACTGTCTCCCAAATTCATAGCTAGTTAACTCCCAATGATACATCCAGCTGCCAACATCGAGGGTGAATTTTGCAAGTGAGCTGAGACTTCAAAAATACATATATATATATTTATATACATGAGTAAAACCCTGGTTTACAGATAGTGAGGGAAAAAATAGAGTACTGAAATGCCAAGCAGAAACCAGTGAACAATTTCTGTTAGGAAATTAATAAAAAGTTTATACTTTTCACTCTTACTTATCCTGCACAATGCATTTATCCCATTCCCTAAAATAACTAGCAAAATGTAAGTGAACAAAAAAAATTTACTGACCCTGAATTTATGTTGAAATAAAAATTGAGTTTTAAATTTATTTATTAAAATTTATTAAATTTATTAAAAAATTATTAAAATTATTAAATTTATTAAATTTTAAATTTATTCCATTTTATGAAGAGAAAAGTAAATCTTTTTACAAGATCAAAGTCCTGATGCCCATCTTCCTTATGCAAGCCAAAGATAATTCTACAGGCGTTAATAGGTATGGAGGTGGTAAGAGAGTAAAAACAAATCCCATATCTCCTACATATTTTTGTGAGATTATGTATATTATTTTATTTGGACTTTATTTCCCTTGTTTTGTTACACTCTGAATCATTCTTAACTGATCTACACTGATGAACTATTAGACCTATTCTGCAAAGTTTTTACTGCTTGCTTTTTGGTGAAAAACAGAATATTCCTTTTCTTGATCCACAGTGAGATTTCTAGGATTTCACAGTATCACAGTATCACAGATTTCTAGGTTGGAAGAGACCTCAAGATCATCGAGTCCAACCTCCGACGTAACACTAAGTACTCCACTAAACCATATCACTAAGCTCAACATCTAAACGTCTTTTAAAGACCTCCAGGGATGGTGACTCCACCACCTCCCTGGGCAGCCCGTTCCAATGCTTAATAACCCTTTCGGTAAAGAAGTACTTCCTAACATCCAACCTAAAACTCCCCTGTCGCAACTTTCGCCCATTCCCCCTCGTCCTGTCACCAGGCACGTGGGAGAACAGACCAACCCCCACCTCTTTACAGCCTCCTCTAAGGTAACTGTAGAGAGCGATAAGGTCGCCCCTGAGCCTCCTCTTCTCCAGGCTGAACAAGCCCAGCTCCCTCAGCCGCTCCTCGTAAGACTTGTTCTCCAGACCCCTCACCAGCTTGGTCGCCCTTCTCTGGACTCGCTCGAGCACGTCCATGTCCTTCCTGTAGCGAGGGGCCCAAAACTGAACACAGTACTCAAGGTGCAGCCTCACCAGAGCCGAGTACAGGGGCACAATCACTTCCCTAGACCTGCTGGCCACACTGCTTCTTATACAGGCCAGGATGCTGTTGGCCTTCTTGGCCACCTGAGCACACTGCTGGCTCATATTCAGCCGACTATCAACCAGTACTCCCAGGTCCCTCTCGGCCAGGCAGCTTTCCAGCCACTCATCTCCCAGCCTGTAGCTCTGCTTGGGGTTGTTACGCCCCAGGTGCAGGACCCGGCACTTGGCCTTGTTGAACCTCATACAGTTGACCTCAGCCCATCGCTCCAGCCTATCCAGATCCTCCTGCAGAGCCTTCCTGCCCTCGAGCAGATCGACACACGCACTTAGCTTGGTGTCATCTGCAAACTTACTGAGGGTGCACTGGACGCCCTCATCCAGATCATCGATAAAGATATTAAAGAGGACCGGCCCCAGTACCGAGCCCTGGGGGACACCACTAGTGACCAGCCTCCAACCAGATTTGACTCCATTCACCACAACTCTCTGGGCCCGGCTATCCAGCCAGTTTCTAACCCAGCGAAGCGTACGCCAGTCCAAGCCCCGAGCAGCCAGTTTCTGATTTAGTGTTTTTTGTTTGGTTAGTTTTGTTTTGTTTTGTTTTGTTTCTTTTCTCAGGTATTCACCATTAACTACATCAATAAATGTGTACTGATGTTTCTAAAGGGGAATAACTCTCATTAAGCTTCTCATAACCAGCTCCCAAATGCAAATTTGAAACTAATACCAAACTTATAGAGTCAAAACAGACATTTTTCCCCTTGGCATACTATAGTCATAGATAAGGTCTTTTTCCATCCTTTGGACATAAAGGATAGACCTTTTCCTGTTTCATCTGGAAGTTTTATTTAAGTACTAGTATATAGGACAATGCAATTGCTTTTTTATTATTATTATTATTTTTCCCTTTTCTATTGCACTTGTGCCTTTTATAGGGTTTTTTTATATGTTGGCTCTTTTTGTCTTAGATATCGACTCTGGTATTAAGTAGAATGAACTTAAGCTGTTCTTAATGTTGGGCATATTACATCAAAAATATGTTACAAGACAGAAATAACCCAAACCATTTTGACTCTATTTTGTCCACTCACTTTTTCCTTGTTATTCCATGTTTATGAACACAAGGTAGTCCATGAAAATTAATGATATGTTAGTGAATGCAAAGGTTTAAGGAATGCTGAGAACCTACCAATTTAATGTTAATGATTATTGTATAAAAGCTTCCAATTTAATTTGAAATGGGACTGCAAAATGGCTCATATGCTGAGATGTCCAGGAAAAGAATTTATTTCTCAGTAATGGCAGGATGCCAACCTGCTAATACTTACCCAGGAAATCAATAGCAACTAGATGTATTTAGGTAGGTAAAAAATGTTGTTAATTCAGTTGTAGAAGACAAAACACTAATAATATTTCTTCTTACATTAGGCATTTACTTCAGATGGAAGAATTATAAGGCTTTTTCTAACATTAATTAAGGCCATTGAATGACGGGTATCAGAAAAATTTCCATCCAATTCCTTTCAAAAAATCAGCATTTTCCCCTTAATTTCCTGTATGCATCAGCAATACCTTGAAGCACTCAGCAGAAAAATATGATTTGATAACATACCTAAAATTTCAAAGGATTTATTTACAAAATTATTTATTTATTGTTCTATTGTTGGGAAGAATCTTTGTAATCACTGTAATTTGCTCCAGCATGCTACCTCATGGGCTGCAGGGGGACAGACTGCTCCACCATGGTCCTCTCCATGGATCCCAGGTGAACTTCTTCTCTGGCGCATGGAGCATCTCCTGCTCTCCTTCTTCATTGACCTTGCAGCCTGCTGTGTTGTTCCTGTTACATTTTGTCACTCCGCTCTCCCAGCTGCTGTTGCACAGCTTTTTTTTTTTTTTATTTTATTTTTTCCCCTTCTTAAATCTGCTGTCACAGAGGTGCAACCATCATCGCTCATTGTTTCAGCTTTGGCCAGTGACAGGACCCTTTTGGAGCCAGCTGGAACTGTCTGAGAGCTGACAATGGACAATGCTCAGAGCAGGCTTTTTCAAAGAGGAATGAGACTTGGTGAACCACTGCCAAGTAAGTCTTTGCTTAATTAATGTTTTATACTAGCCAAGGAGACAACAAGAGGAAATAAATAAATGAAAACTTATTTTGAGAGTGCTCAAGACTAATTTTGTCAATTGTGGTATATTTCAGTTATGCCATAGATATACTGGGAAACTACTGTCCAAAGCTGAATCCAGACCATGAGATACAAGTTCCCTTAATGTCTTTGAGATGCACTTTAGAGAGATTTCTTATAAAGATGTTTCTTCTTGTTCTCTACCTCTAGTTGGGACTTGGAGCTCTGCAGCAAAGAAAACCTTTGTTAAAGATGATGTAGGAGTTTCAGACACATTGTTTTCACTATTTTCAAATTCATTCAAACTCTTCACTTTACAAAATCTCCTTAGCTACAAAATTCCCACAGCCCATGACTTACTACCTGGAAGTTTTCTTCCTGCTCTCGTGTTATGCCCAGTCTTGGTGTTAAGGAGGGAGAACTTTCCGCTGGCAGTGACTAAGGGGTAGATGAGAAATGGTGCTGGGAAGCTGGTGAGCAGCACTGCTGAGTTTTCAGTGGATCATTTCATGATCAACAGGCTGCTGCGTTAGATTACATCAATAATAAGCGGATCAAACAAAATGTGTTGGGAGAAGATGCCCAATATTTCAGCCACTGGATGTGAAGGGAGTCTATGTACAGTGACTCAGAATGATAAATTTTTGTGGGAAAGGCAGCTTTATGTGAGGAGCAACAATTAACAATCAACAGTAAGTGTGTGAGGGTGCACAGCCCAAGGATCACCCAGATGCCTCTGTTTTTGCCTAGAGACTTTAAAGGGACTTCAGGTGATGAGAAATATTATTTACAAAGGCTAGACCGTTCAATTCAAGTAGTTCTTACTTGAGGTTTGGGCATATAGTTTTAGCTCTATGACTATTACATAAAGAAATAGGTGTTTTGTTTGTCCTGGTTGAAAAATATAGACATTGCAACTGCAGAAGGAACAGTTACCATGCTGTTTTTTTGTTTGTTTTGTTTTGTTTTGTTTTAAATATGTAATACAGGAAAAAGTTTAGATACTATAGGAAATAGTAAAATTAAACAATCTATATATGTAATATCTAATGGAAGCAAAAATACATCCAATATCTGACTTTTAACATTATACCTTCTTCAACATTTTACTGTGAACATTTGGAGTAAGTGACAGAGAATGAAGTGAATTCTTATACTACAGCCATGTGATTGGAAAGAAGTTCAAGAAAAACAGGAAGGCTTTACTTTCTGTGCAAGATCAACTCATAACCATGAAAGTTGTTCAACTGTCAGGTTGTTTAGAACTTATAATAGAGAGCTCCCAGTTTCCACAATATTCTATTTTGTCATTTTACTATCCAGAGAAGATAAAGATAAATTTTCCTTATATCAAACGTAAACCATCTTTGCTGCAACTCATTACCTACTTGGTAGGACAAGCATAGTTAATTTTTAACCTATTTATTCCAATGCAAGACTTTAAAAAAAAAAAACAACAACAAGATATATAAACATATATAAACATATCATCGTTGACTAGTAAAGTTTTAAATTGGTATAGCACTTAAAATAGTTTACATTTATTGTTATCATTTAAAAAGCTGAAAAACATTTTACTGAATTCATCTAAGATATAATTGTTCTCAGCAGCTGAAAAATTAAAACTTTTTTTTTCTTTTTTTTAATGGGTAAGCTGATCTTCCCCTAGATTAAAGTAAGTGCTTATACTTTTTTTTTTTTTTTTTACATAAAGCTATTTAAGTGCAGAGTACATACGAATTTTACTACAGCTACTTCCTATTCATCTCCTTAGTATTTTCTACCTTAACATGTATTTTCCTTCCGTACCATTTGTGACTATTGAAAAAGACAGTGATTTTTCTACCTCTTCTTCCATGATCACAGCTTTGCTAAAATTCCTAAAAGTCACTCTTTTCTTAACAATACTTCTTTCAGACAATTTGACTTGGTAAATGGAAAATAATATTTAATTTATTTATTTATTTTGCCACACAGAATTTAACCACAGGTCCCGCTTCCACAGGACTTAGCTTTTTACTTTTGGAAAAGAAGGATCTGTATGAGATAAATGGAAAGAGAGGAAATGTAATGATGGAAAAAATGTGTGTTTTCATAACTTTCTCTATCTACAAAATCTTCAAAATTAGTTCTTCAAGCCTAGACCAGTCCATCATTTAATTGACTTGTATGGTTCCTACAGCTGCAAATGTATAACCCTGGCCACAAGAAATCAACAGAATCTTGGGCAACATCTAGTAGAAATTACCTAACTTTCTAATATACATGTTTTTTTGTTTGTTTGTTTTCATTTTGCCTAGGAGAATGTATTTTAGAAGGGATTTTCCAAGAGTAATGACAGGATTCTGCCGTATACTTTTGCAGACTTCACTCTATGTTTTTAAGAGCAAATAAACAACCAGAAATAACTAAGCTGATCCTACCTTAATACATGTGGTCAAATAAAGAGCTTTTAGGAATTATTTTTAGTCTATGTTTGTTTGTGAATATATTTCTTAGTCATTTACTATTTCAGTTTTCTCAGGTCTTCTGGGTGGTGGGTTGCTACACATTTGTTCCACAAAGTAACAAATGTCATTTTTCTGAGCATAAGAAGGAAGAGGAAGGACAGATTCATGTGGCTGCATGGGCTAGAAATTTATGCCTGGTAGTCTGTGGGGTGTGTCCTTAGCTCTCTCATTGCAGTCCCTGTTGTCACAGGCATGTTCTGCCAGGATAGAACAGAACAAGAGGACAATTCATAGCCCCTCAGGACTCTGAAGGGATATGAAAAATTATAAAGTAGAAAGAAATACTTCCCAAGAGAGAAGCGGTGTCTTTGGGAGCTCTAGGGCAAGTTCTGGTCTGACTCTATTGCTGTGATGGTTTCTGACCATATGACCACAGCAATTCTATAATGGCAACCAGTATGGAGCTCTTGCTAATCGTTTAATTCACAAAGTGTCCCTGTCATTGTGTCCAGTTTGGACACGTCTTTAACAGCATGTAGTTAACGATATAAAAATTTAGACTAGATAGCTACGTATTCTTTCCATCAAAGTCAAAATAAATACAGTGACTGAGGTATATTGTCTAATATTATATTAATTAAGTAGATACTTGCACTCCTTAAGAGTCCTTTATGACATTGATATAGGATTAGTTCAAAGCTGAGATTTAAACAAGTGAAAAATGCTAAATACTGCTATCCCTGTTATGTGTTTATCTATTAAGAGAAATAGGATAATATTGTCTCCAGTATCTTAACATTTGTCAAAATTTGACTTTTCTAAGTTTAATAGAAAAGCACTTTTACTCTGAAAGTCTGTTTTATGTAATAAAGGATGTTTTGGCTATGTATTCCAAAATGCAAAATGAAAGTTTTAAGAATATCAAGCATTCAGTGGAATGTGTCAAGTTTCTGTGAGGCTTATATCATAAACCTAGTTAATAATCATTGCTACCCTAATAATTTAATGAAACTGCCCCAGTAATTAAATGCTTACTTAATTCATAGGAAAAATATAGCAAAGCTATTATTTCGAAATATTCTACATATATAAGCTTTTTTGTTAATAAAATCAGGTTTATTTATCTGACTATTTCTTTTTCTCTGAAGTCCTTCAAATTTCACAAACACTGCAGTTTGTGCTTATGTATAGTTTATACATGTAGAAATATAACTGCATACAAAATGCATACACATATATATCCTTTCTTTTCTGCAGGGTAATTTCTCCCAGTTTTAAGTGGACGGTCAAAATAGAAATAGAAAATATCTTTGCTTGGCTTGCACCTGCACACATCAGCTGTGCATGTAAACGAATTAACATTGTAAGTCAGAGAGTTGGCCTGCTATCTAAGTTTATTATACTAATATTCTGGGACATTTTTCTAAATGTGTTATAAAGAATGCTTTTGACTTCCTCTTTGAGGTACTTCAGGTTAAATTTCAACTCTCACTCAGGTATTTTCAGTCATTCTAAGCGCCTTCCAGCTGATGCTTCCAGAATTCTTGGACAAAACTCTTAGATTTAAGAAACAAACTATTCAGATGAAGAGTGTAAAAGTTTGCCTAATACTTTTGAAGCAAAATATCTGGGTAAGAACTAGATAGATTTTGCAACACACTTTACACTAAAAAACAAAACAAAACAAAACAAAAAACAGTTTAACATAATCCAGACTTGAGGTGCCATACAAAGACATTTGTTAAACCATGTCTGTATTTTATTCTTCTTCAGTTCACTCAGCTTAGGTTGAGTGTTTGTCCATGCTCATTGATGAAACCACAGTGTACAATATGGCCTGCAATTACTGGCCCAAAATTTCAGTGAAATTATGAAGTAATTAATTATGAAGTTACTTGGTTGCCTGAATAACAGTAACATTACTTACACCAGGTGAAAACTAGACAAATCAACTTTGAAAATTTGCTCTTACCCATCTTTATTTAGATTTAGAATTTGTATAATTTTGATTTCACTCATGCTCAGACCTTTAGATATGAGAAAGAATTAAAAACTAAAGCATTTCTTATACAGAAAATAAGATGTGAGACGAATGATAATTTAATACAGAAGCTTTTTAGAGGCATTATGATGTAATTAGTTTACATCACAAAATGAAACCATTTTAAAGACTTTAGAGCACTCAGCTTATTTTTAATTATACCTCAAAGAAAAATTGTCTTTCTGTTCCACAGATTGCTAAACCTGGAGGTCCAGAAAACGTAAATTAAAAGAAAATATTTGTTACTAAACTGGAAAAAGCAAGTCTTTCTATCTTCTTTAATAGGTGTGCATCTTCTTTATCTGAATATGCAAAAACTAAGCCAAGGAGCTAATTCCTGTTGTCTAACATCCTTTCAGTTAATAATTCAATCCATTCATTGATAGAAGGTTTACATGGGGATTGCACTTTAATATAATATAATAAAATAATAATAATAATAATAATAATAATAATAATAATAATAATAATAATAATAATAATTTCACTGAAGGTAAGTAGTATATTGATTGCTTTAGGGGAAGATGTCCTATACGCACACATAGTACAGTCAGATCAATATCCCAAAAGTCATGGCTCTTCACATCATATTTACTAAACTGAGAATTAACATCAGAAACTCTTCTAGAAACACTATAAAACAGTCTGAAGCCAAACACTACCTTCATCTTGTCAGATCTTTGTAACTCAACTTAATTCAAAAACTGATGTACTAAATTGGACAGAATGTTCAATTAAAACTATACAGAGGGGAAGTAGAGGTTTAGGGAAAGAGTGTGGAAATGTCACTGTACTTCCTGTGAACTACTGCATATCACACCTTGATCACTTTTCCCCTGCTTTCCACGACTTTCTATATATCTCTATCTTGTGATATTCACTTCTTTTCTCAACATGAGAGCTCTCTTCTTACTTGTCTCTCTGGTAAATTCATACACGCTTCTCTTTTGCATACTGTTTTCAGCTCTACTGTATGTTTTCTGATATAAAGGAATGAAAACTGCCAGTAAAAGAAGTGCAAAAGGAATGTGCTGTATACATTTTAACAATGACACATATTTTGATATTTTCTGTTTCTTCCCAATTCCTTTCCAATTAATTTTTGAGCATTTTTTTCCAAAACGAAGCACAATTGATCAAACCTTTATTGAGTTTCAATAGCTAGTGTAGATCTTATGATTCTTATTTCTCTGCTTCTCTGCTTTTAATTCTTTAGACATTTCATCTCTATCTCAATTTCTGTCATAACTGTTCATAATGAATTATTGTTCTAATTGTCTTGGAAAACGCTGTGTTAACAAATTTGATAAATTTGATAACCATCATATCTGTTTCCAGATCACTTATGAATATGTTCAATAACATAGGTTCCTGTGGATCTCTCCATAATGGTAAAAACAACAATCTTTTCCAGGCACTTTTTTTTTTTTAACCATTTAATAATAGATACTGGAAGATTTTCTCTCTAATCCTATGTCCTGTTTAAAAGGGGGGCTTTCTCAAAAGTATTTTGCAAAACTGAGTGTTTTGCAAGATTTGCAAACCAATTTCAGACATTATCTTTGTCTAGTTTATCGCCTTCTTTATAGAGAACTGTGCTTCCCAAAAAAACTGTTGATGTCCTACTATATCATGCTCTTAATCATAGGCTCAGCAGTTTGCTGAGTGCAGATATAAGCTTTCCATTTTATAGTTCTCTAAAGCCCTTTTAAAAAATTTGTATTGCGTTTGCCATTTTCAATTCCTCTGGTACAAAGTCCATTTTAAGTGATAAATTACACGCTATAGTTAACAGTTCAGCACTTTCATATTTCATTTTCCTTAGAACTCTGTGTGAATACCATCTGTTCCTGGAAGTTTGCTGTTATTCATTTTGTCAATTTGTTTGAAAACTCTTTTTACTAACATTTTATCTTAGTTCCTGGGTGTTGCCTTCCATTACAAAAAGCTTTCACAGGTGACCTAATCTCTTGCACAGTGATGTAAGTTCATTCATTTTGGTTTTGTCTTATGGTCTCATTTTACTTACAGACACCCTTAATGTCGTATTAATCTTTGGCCATACAGAACCTTTGGAAGGCTTCTTGCTTTTGGTGTTTTTGAATACAACATTATGAGGTTAAATATTTTCCTAGAACATGATGTTTCTCAAAGACTTCTTTCAGCTATTGTAGTACGACTCAATTTACATTTAAATTTGCAGAATTTCATTATTTGTATATGATTTTACTCTCTTAAACATGATTTTTCTCATTTCTAAAGGACTCTATCATTTTATATTTAACCATGTCAACCTTTAGGCTTAATTTATATGAGATTCTTGTATTTAAATAAAAAATATACTTTTGGGCTAAAATCGGTATATAGTTATAACATCCTCACGAAAAGTATTTTATTTTGTAAGAATTTCATCCTGTTGGCTTCTAGTGTCTATTTTAGGCTTCTAGTGTCTATTTTATTGCTCCATTTTAGGGCCAGTCCTCTTCAATGTTTTTATAAATGATTTGGATGTAGGACTAGAAGGTGTTCTGAGCAAATTTGCCGACGACACTAAACTTGGAGGAGTTGTGGACTCGGATGAGGGTGGAATGGCCTTGCAGAGAGATCTGGACAGATCAGAGAGCTGGGCGATCACCAACCATATGAAGTTTAACAAAAGCAAGTGCCGGGTCCTGCACCTGGGACAGGGCAACCCTGGCTATACATACAGACTGGGTGACGAGATGCTGGAGAGCAGTCCCGCAGAGAGGGATCTGGGGGTTGTGGTTGACAGCAAGTTGAATATGAGCCAGTAGTGTGCCCTGGAAGCCAGGAGGGCCAACCGTACCCTGGGGTGCATCAAGCACGGCATTGCTAGTTGGTCGAGGGAAGTGATTGTCCCGCTCTACTCTGCGCTGGTGCAGCCTCACCTTGAGTACAGTGTGCAGTTCTGGGCACCACAGTACAAAAAGGACACTAAACTGTTGGAGAGTGTCCAGAGGAGGGTGATGAAGATGGTGAAGGGCCTAGAGGGTAAGACGAATGAGGAGCAGCTGAGGTCACTGGGCCTGTTCAGCCTGGAAAAGAGGAGGCTGAGGGGGGACCTCATCACAGTCTACAACTTCCTCGTGAGAGGGACTGGAGAGGCAGGTGACCTATTCTGTGTTATCAGCAGTGACAGGACCCGTGGGAACGGTGTGAAGCTGAGGCAGGGGAAGTTTAGGCTGGACATCAGGAAGAGGTTCTTCACCGAGAGGGTGGTCGCACACTGGAACAGGCTCCCCAGGGAAGCAGTCACTGCACCAAGCCTGTCTGAATTTAAGAAGAGATTGGACTGTGCACTTAGTCACATGGTCTAAACTTTTGGGCAGACCTGTGCGGTGCCAGGAGTTGGACTTGATGATCCTTATGGTTCCCTTCCAATTCGGGATATTCTGTGATTCTATGATTCTATGATTTGTACATTAATGTTATTTTTGACATTGTGGTAATATATTAGTTTACTTTTTTCTACTTTTTACTTTTTACTTCTACATTTACAGGTTAGCTTTTTATTAATTATGTCTTGTTCCAGGTAAAATGATTGAGACTAGAATTTCTTTACATTTTCTAATTACTTGTTTTAAGATGAGATTGCTTAAGAAGAAATTTCTGAGAAATGTCTGTCATGCATTATGTCTATTCTGACATGAGTCAAAATGAGAGTAAGAGAAGTTGTCTAAGAGGGCTTCATGGTCTCAGTCTTTATGATTTCTCTTAATATGTCACAGACCGGGTCATTATTTTGTCTAGGTAGTCTATCTAGTATTTCTCTATTTGAATTTAAATTTTCACATACAGCACCACGTTCAGTCAGTATTTCTTCATCATTTTAATCCACTAAATACTGAATCAGGGGCCTCCAAGAGTATAAACATAATTTGATATCAGAGGTCTTGAAAGTACTGACACATAACATACCTCGAGGCTAGAAACATAAATCACAAATGATCAATAACTGGTCACTAACAGATTTCAGCCTTGAGGGGGAACTTGTTTCAAGGCATCTGAAAAGGAAAAAATGGTATATGGATTCAGCTTAAAAATAAACAAAAAAACGTGCATAAAGAAAACACAGAGCAGAGAGTAAGAAGTTACAAAAGACAGTCAAATGTACAAGGATGGGAATAAAGCAAAAACTGAGAGAGGAACTGCTACCACACCTTGCTGCCAGCCCACTTAGGCTGTGGGCTCATTGATATTGCTGCTTATCCACTGCAGGTTCTTTCTCAACTCCAGTTGAAAAAGTGAACATTTATTTACTTATTTACTTATTTTTGCAATTCTTATTTTGTTACTCTGTTTGCTTGAATATCTTTCTATAGTTGGTCTTGGTCTAGTTATCTATACTTATATGTCATGGTTATATAGAACTTGCACTATTTTCTGCTGTTCCTTCTCAGAGTTTTATTCACCTTTAATGCATTTTCTTTGGAGTCAGGTTGCTGCCCACTTGTGTACATTATATCATTTAGATCTTTGTATTCTTGCATAGATCTTGTATTTGTTAGGTTTTTCTTCTGAGAATTTATAGTATGTCACACAGTGTAGAAACCCCTTACGTAGCACTTTGCCAGGCTACTTAATTTAAATATAACTTTTGTTTTCCATAGAGGTTCTTTATCCAAAAAATACTGCAGCAAGTATCACATGCTGCAAAGAGAGGTGAATTGTAGATTTTCCCGGGAATATATGTGTTTATAAGGCATCCTAAAGATGTGTATGTCTTAAAAGTTATAAGCTAACTATAGTTTTGAAACTCCACCAAGTCTATTGGACTGAATATTTTGAGACGGTTCTGACAAGCAGCTGAATCTTTTCTTTGTTGAAAATACATGCTGAAATGGAGTCACTCTATCAGGTCCCATGGTGTTAATATATGTAGGTAGTGAAATCCCTCAAATATACTGAGATACTAGAACCCTGTTAGGTCTGTTTAGGTCAAAACTGTCTGCATACCTGTACTAGACACTAGAAGCTGATCTGTTATTTATAAGCATTGATTCTGTTGGTTCATAGAATCACAGGATCATGTACTCATAGATTGATTGTCGAGGTAATCGGCTCAGGGGCAGACACATTCTGTAGTACATCACAGTGTTAAGGGGCTTCCCTTCATCAAGGCCCCTTTGAGGCAGCCAAGAGAGCGGCCAGGACCTCACAGCCTTTGTGAGGGCTGCTGAGCTGTCTTGGGCGGAGCCAGGAGTGCTCCTCCTCTGTTGTAAAAAGGAAGCCCCTAGACAGCAGGAGTGGGCAGGAGCTGGCGAACAGGATGGACAAACAGGGCATGGTGCATCAGCTAGGGCATGGCACAGCAGCTTGTGAGACAGTGCACAAAGGGAGGGCAAGCAGAGAGGGTGCTGAATCTTGGCCAGGTCATCCCAAGAGCAATGGTATCCACCTGGCAGAAGGCCATGGCCTCATGGAGCTTAGCACCCACCACAGCCAATGCAGCCTCCCAGGAAAAGTTCCAGGGGGAACATGCTGCCACACCGGTTTGAGGCTGCAAGGTGTCCCCTACTCTTATGCCAGTACAGGACGGCAGCAGAGAGCACAGCTGTGGGAGGTGTGCCCAAATTGAAGAACTGCTTCACCTAGTGGCAGAGCTTTGGGAGGAGGTGGGCAAGCTGAGGAGCATCAGGGAGTCAGAGAACGAGATTGACTGGCAGGATAGGGTTCCGCCATCCCTGAGGCGGGCTCATCAGCCAGCCACAGTGACTGTGCAAGAAACAAAGGTTCCCTGACCCGCTTGCTGCCAGGCAGAGGGAAGGGATGCTGCCAGGCAGAGTGGAAGCAGGTTCCTGTTTGGTGCAGCAGGCAAATCCCCCTGCTGCCTACATCACCTTCCCAGGTGCCCCTACACAACAGGTATGAGGCTCTGAAACTTGATGGGAAAGCAAATGATGATGTGGATAAAGGTCTGTCCACAGTGGGGAAGTTACCCAGGGCAAGTCAACCTATGCTCTGCATCACAAAAAGCCCCATCAAGAAATAAGGAAGGGTTATAGTTATAGGGGATTCCCTTCTGAAGGTAAAAGAGGGCCCAATTTTGTCCAGACCTGACCCTGGAAGACCTGACCCTGACCCAGACCTGTCCAGTCCAGACCTGGAAGTCTGCTGTCTTGCTGGAGCATGGTAAGAGACATTGCTTGGAAAGTCACCCACCTGGTATGTCCCTCTGGTTATTAGCCTTTATTGTTTTGTTTTGTTTTGTTTTGTTTTGTTTTGTTTTGTTTTATTTTATTTTATTTTATTTTATTTTATTTTATTTTTTTTTTATTTTATTTTATGTTATTTTATTTTATTTTATTTTATTATTTTTTTATGTTGGCACTGATGAAATGGCAAACGGAAGTCCAAGAGTGATCAAAAGGGACTTTAGGGCTTTGGGGTAATTGGTTGAAGGATCAGGTGCACAGGTAGTATTTTCCTTCATCCTTCCAGTAGCAGGGATCAATACTGAAAGGCACAGGCAGACCCAGCTGATCAATACGTAGCTCCGAGGCTGATGCCACCGACAGTTCTGGGTTTCCTGATCATGGGAAGGTCTACTTGACACTGGGCCTACTGACTCCTGATGGGGAGCACCTTTCTCTGAGTGGGAAAAGGATTTTTGCCCAGGAGTTATCAGTGCTGATTGACAGGGCTTTAGACTAGATTTGAAGGGTGAAAGGGACAAAAACAGACCCACCAGTGATAAGCTATGAGACTGCACACCAGTTTTTGAGGAACTGCATGCTAGTGAGGCCCTTCAGTCTACCCCACAAGGGTCTGAGTTGAATGAAAGACATCTGAAGTGTTTCTATACATACATGCAGCATGAGAACTAAGCATTTCAGCTCCCTGAAATGCTTGCATACTAATGCATATAGTATGGGAAACACACAGGAAGAACTGGAGATTCGTATGTGGTTGCAAGGCTATGTTCTCATTGCAATCACAGAGACATGGTGGGATAGCTCACATGACTGAAATGCCGTCATGGAAGGCTACGTGCTTTTTAGAAAAGACTGGCCAGGAAGGTGAAGTGGTGGAGTTGCTCTTTATGTGAGAGAGCAACTGGAGCTCTGCCTAGGGGGTGGATGAAGAGCAAGTTGAGAGCTTATGGGCAAGGATTAAAGGGCAGGCTACCACAGCCGATACTGTTGTGGGTGTTTGCTACAGGCCACTTGATCAGGAAGAAGAGGTAGATGAAGTCTTCTTCAGACAGCTTGAAGTAGCCTCTCAGTCACAAGCCCTGGTTCTCATGGGGGACTTCAACCACCCTGATATCTGCCGGGAAGACCACACAGCTAGGCACAAACAGTCCAGGAGGTTCCTGGAGTGCCTGGAATAAACAAATGAGGAAGGGCTAGTTGGAGATGTGAGGATCGGGGGCATCCTTGGCTGCAGTGACCATAATATGGTGGAGTTCAGGATCTCACGAGGAAGAAGCAGGGCAAAAAGTAGGATTGCAACCCTGGACTTCAGGAGAGCAAACTTTGGCCTCTTCAGGGATGTACTTGGAAGAATGCCATGGGTTAGGGCCCTGGAAGGAAGGGGGTCCAAGGTAGCTGGTCAATATTCAAGCATCACTTCCTCCAAGCTCAAGCTCAGTGCATCCCTATGAGTAACAAGGCAAGCAAAGGGAGCAGGAGACCTGCATGGATGAGCGGCAAGCTCCTGGCAAAGCTCAGACAGAAAAAGGAAGTTTTACAGCATGTGGAAAAAGGGACAGGCCACTTGGGAGGAATACAGGGACACTGTCAGAATATGCAGGGATGTGACAAGGAAGGCCAAGGCCCATTTGGAATTAGATCTGGCAAGGAATGTCAAAGGCAACAAGAAGGGCTTCTTCAAATACAGAAGTAGCCAGAGGAAGACTGGGGAAAATGTGGGCCCCCTGCTGAATGGGGCGGGTGCCCTGGTGACAAAGGATATGGAGAAGGCAGAATTGCTGAATGATTTTTTTTGCTTCAGTCTTTACTGCTAAGATCAGCCCTCAGGAATCTGGAGACAAGAGAGGAAGTCCCAAGAAGGGAGGACTTTCTCTTGGTTGAAGAGAATCGGGTCAGAGATCATCGAAGCAAACTTGACAGCCACAAATCCATGGGCCCTGACGGAATGCACGCATGTGTGCTGAGGGAACTGGCCCATGTTATTGCTAGGCCACTCTCCATCATCTTTGAAAGGTTATGGAGAACAGAGGAGGTGCCTGAGGACTGGAAGACACCCAATGCCATGCCAGCCTTCAAAAAGGGCAAGAAGGAGGACTCAGGCAACTACAGACCAGTCAGCCTCACCTCCATCCTTGAAAAGGTGATGGAACATCTCATCCTGGAGGTCATCTATGAGCATGTGGAGGATAAAAAGGTGTTCAGGAATAGTCATCATGTATTCACCAAGGGGAAATCATGCTTAACCTATCTGATATCCTATGATGAGATGACTAGCTGTGTAGATGAGGTGAGAGCAGTGGATGGTGTCTACCTTGACTTCAGAAAGGCTTTTGACACTGTCCCTTATAGACAAGGTCAGGAAGTGTGGGCTAGATGAGTGGACAGTGAGGTGGATTAATAATTGGCTGGATGGCTGACTTCAGAGGGTTGTGCTCAGTGGTGCAGAGTCTAGTTGGAGGCCTGTAGCTAGAAGTGTCCCCCAGGGATCAGTACTGGGTCCAGTGTTGTTCAACCTATTTATCAATGACCTGGATGATGGAACAGAGTGCACCATCAGCAAGTTTGCTGATGACGCAAAGCTGGGAGGAGTGGCTGATACCCCAGAGGGCTGTGCTGCCATTCAGAGGGATCTCGACACGCTGGAGGGCTGGGCCGAGAGGAACCTCATGAAGTTCAACAAAGGCAAGTGCAGGGTCCTGCACCTAGGGAGGAATAACCCCAAGCACCAGTACAGACTGGGGGCTGACCTGCTGCTGGAAAGCAGCTCTGCAGAGAGAGACCTGGGAGGCCTGGTGGACAGCAGGCTGACCATGAGACAGCAATGTTCCCTTGTGGCCAAGAAGGCCAACAGTGTCCTGGGGTGCATCCAGAAGAGTATTACCAGCAGGTCAAGGGAGGTGATCCTCCCCCTCTACTCAGCCCTGATGAGGCCACACCTGGAGTACTGTGTTCAGTTCTGGGATCCCCATTACCAGAGAGAAATGAAGCTACTGGAGCGAGTCCAGAGGAGGGCTACGAAGATGATTACAGAGGCCTGGAACACCTGTTGTATGAAGACAGGCTGAGAGAGCTGGGCCTGTTTAGCCTGGAAAAGAGAAGACTGAGGGGAGGCTTCATTAATGTGTATAAATATATGAGGAGGGTGTCAAGAGGATGGAGCAGTTTCAACTCTTTTCAGCTGTGCCCAGCAAGAGGCAGTGGGCACAAACTGAAGCACTTGAAGTTCCAGCTGTATATGTGAGGGCATTTCTTTACTGTGAGGGCAACAGAGCACTAGAACAGGTTGCCCAGAGAGGTTGTAGAGTCTCCTCTGGAGATTTTAAAAACCTATCTGCACAGTGTGCTCTAGGTGATCCTGCTTGGCAAGGAAGTTGGACTAGATGATCTTCAGAGGTCCCTCCCAACCTCGGCCATTCTGCGATTCTGTGATTCTGAGATCTGCAAACTTGCTGAGGGTGCAGTCAATCCTATTGTCTATGTAATCGGTGAAGATATTAAACAGTACTGGTCCCAAGACAGACCCCTGAGGGACACTACTCACCATCGGCTTCTACCAGGACATGGAGCCATTGACCACCACTCTCTTGGTGTGGTCTTCAAGCCAATTCCTTATTCACCAAATGGCCTACCCCTCAAATCCATCTCTTTCCAATCTGGAGATCAGGGAGTCATGTGGGACCATATCAAAAGCCTTGCAGAAGTCCAAGTAGATGACATTGGTTGGTCTTTCCTTGTCAACTGATGCTGTTACTTCATCATAGAAGGCCACCAAATTGGTCAGGCATGATTTGCCTGTGGTGGAACCATGCTGGCTGTCCCAAACCACCTCCTTGTTCTTCACTTGCCTTGATATTTTTTGCAGGGAGGATCTGTTCCGTGATCTTACCAGGCACAGAGGTGAGGCTCACTGGACTGTAATTCCCAGCATCCTCCTTTTAACCCTTTTTAAAAATGGGAGTGATGTTTTCCTTTTTCCAGTCACCATGGACTTCACCTGACTGCCAGGACTTTTCAAATATGATGGAGAGAAGCTTGAGAACTCCCATCAGCCATTTCTCTCAGGACCCTAGGATGCATGTCATTGAGCCCCTTAGACTTGTATCTGTTCAGTTTCATCAGGTGGTCTTAAACTTGCTCTTCTCTTACACTGGGAGGGACTTTGCCCTCCCAGCCATCACCTACACATTTGGAGACTCAAGAGATGTGGGAAGCCTGATTGGCAGTGAAGACTGAGGCAAAGAAGTAGCTGAGTACCTCAGCCTTCTCCATGTCTATTGTTACCAGCTCTCCCTTCTCATCTAGCAAAGGGGTACACTCTCCTTGGCCTTTCTTCTTCTGGCCAGTGTACCTATAAGAATCTCTTCCTTTTATTCTTTGCATCCCATGCCAAGCTCAGTTCCATCTGTGCCTTGGCTTTCCTGATCTGACCACTGCGCATCCGGACAGCATTCCTGTACTCTTCCCAGGCCACAAGTCCCTGCTTCTACTGCCTGAGCATTTCCTTCTTATGCCTCAGTTTGACCAGCAGGTCCTTGCTCAGCCATCCTGGTTTCCTGCCCTCCCTGCCCGCTTTCTTACACAGGGAGATGGAAAGTTCCTGTGCTCTAAGGAAAACATCCTTAAAGAGTTGCCAGCTCTGTTCACCTCCTCAGTCTCTAAGGACAATGTTCCAAGGAATCACATCCTCTAGGTCTTTAAACAACTGGAATTTCACTCTTCTGAAGTTCAGGGCCCTGACTTTGCTCTTTGCCAGGCCTGTATTCTTTGAGATCACAACCTCAACCAGACCATGGTTGCTACGGCCCAGACTTTTTCCGATCTTAACCTCTTTAATGAGTTCATCTGCATTGGTGAGCACCAGGTCACTTATCCTCTGGTTAGTTTGCCTAATACCTGGACCAGGAAATTGTCCTCAGTGCATTCCAAGAGTCTCTTGGATTGCTTACAGCCTGCTGTTTTGCTTTTCCAGCAGAAATCCGGGTGGTTGAAGTCCCCCATCAGGATGAGAGCATTAGAGTGTGACACTTCTTGTAGTTGAAGCAAGAAGGCCTCATCAACAGGCTCCCCTTGGTCAGTCGGCCTGTAGTAGAATCCAAACACAAGGCGTCCTTTATGGGTCCGATCCTTAATTTTTACCACAAGCTCTCAACCTGTTTGTGGCTATTTCTGAGAGGCATCTCTTTGCAATCTATCCATTTCTGAACATAGAAGGCAACACCCCGACCTCTCCTTCTCTGCCTATCTGAAAAGTTTTTACCTATCTGAAAAGTTTTTCTTTCTGAAAAACTTGTCGTCCTCAATTGCAGTGTTCCAATTTTATGATTTGTCCCGCCACTTTTCTATAATAGCAGTTAGATCATAGTTTTTCAATTGCACCATGGTTTCCCAGCTCCTTTTGTTTGTTTCCCATGCTGCGTGCATTGGTGTAGAGGCACTTCATCTGGACTATGGGCCACATCACCTTTTTAGAGGATCCCCCCCCTAATTCATTTGGGACAACTCACACGTATTTTCCTGTTGCTTCCTAAAGTGCTGGTGTTCCCTGGCTCTTCTCTGTAACTCAGAAGTACATCCCCTTCCCCCACTGAATGTAGTTTAAAGCTCTGCTAATAAGTCCAGCCAGCTTGCTGCCCAGAACACTCTTGCCCCACCTTGTCAGGTGCACTACATCCACTGTCAACAAAATGTGTTTGAGATCGTAGATCTGAGAGGGTGTTTGGATGTGTTCTTTTAATATATTTTGTAACCCTTATTAGCACTGTATAGGAGGAAGTACCTAGAGAATCAGATATCATTGCTGAATCTGTGCCAACAGAACAGAACATTTTAGTTAGGTGGCATAAAGTGAATGCCAGAAGACTTCTCATAACACTATCTCCATCTATTTAAGAATTTACTGGGGAAAAGAAAAAAAAAAACCACAAACAAACAAAAAAAAGAGTTCTCTGTACTGAAATATTTCTGGAGAAAAAAAAAAAAGATTTATGCAGAGTGGTTCTGTTCCTTTGAAGTACTAGTTTTTTGTTTGTTTGTTTGTTTGTTTTTTCTAAAAGAAAAAGGAAAGCTTTTCAAATTATATTGAAATTGGCCAGAGCATACAACTAATCTGAAGTACATAAATAGGCTATTATGGAAATGTTCTAAAAATGGGAATACATCTATAAAGAATCTTGATCTTTCTTCTTATTTTTTTTTTGGTTCTTTTTTCTGTGCTTTTGAGCATAAATTTATTTTTTACTGCATACAGGTTGCTACAGAATAAGGGAAAAGCTTCTTTTCCGTTGTCAAATTTTGATCTCCATCACTTTGATGGGATGTGGGATAGAAAAAGCTCGGTAATACTTTTGAAATCACTTTTATTCTACTGTAGAATAGTTACATGAAACTTAGAAAATAATAAAATCACAGTTTTAAATAAAGAGTACGCCAAAACTCTCTGTGTTGTTGCTTTCTGAAAAAAATAATCTTTACTTTCTTATTTTTAGCACTGTCTTATCTTTAAGTTTAAGCTCCTGATATCCAAATACTTTGGGATTTGGGAATAAGTTGTCCAGGAATGTCTTCTGTTTTGGAGGAAAAGTGAAAAATACATCATTTTAAATACTCAAAATATTTTAAAGTAGATAATGGTGCTAAACAGGGACAAAGGTATTGACTGAGTGCTTAGGAAAGTATCTGATCTAATTGGCAGTGTTGATATGCAGCACATACAGCATGAGATAAACTTTCAAGGGTGATTTTGACATATAATACTTTCTAACAGAAAGAGCAGGAAAAAGTCATGGGTAAGCAGCATATGGGAATAGTAGACAATACAGAGAATAGTAGAGGTAGATTCTTATTCACTCTGAAAAAGTCAAGTATTCTTCTAGAATTAAAAAATAAAAATACTTACTTGAATTAAGTCTGTCTTGCTGGCTATTTCCCACTTTAGTGGGAGTTTCCAGGCATCTTTTAGTCTTAAATGAGTTAATTATTTCATGTTATAACTCTCTATTGCCACACAGTCTTGTTATTTTTGTTTTTTTGTGCTGCCTATTTTCAAATCCTTGCTCTTCTTGTTTATTGTTCCAGTCTAGCGTTGAAAGTTGTGTGGAAGCATTCAAACTGAAGTTGGAAGAAAGCTCATTAGCAGTGAGTAGCACTCCAGGTTTAAAACAAACACTGTTTGTGTATAGCTGCTGCAAAAGCAAGGTTTTCCTCATTCATTGTAGCCAATAATTTCCAGATCATTATCCTACTAATTCCTTATTTTTTTAATTGATATTACTTGTTAACAAGGTCAGCGTTTCATGAATCCATATGTAGTTGGTAAAAACTATTAGATCTCATAGTAGATGCCTATGTTCTTCCACATGTCTAAGCTCTCATTATAGTCAATGAATTTAAAGTCTGCAGCATGGCTCACTTCACCATAAATAGACAGTTAGGTTTGGTCAGCTGAATGCAATAAAACAATACGTATACAGCATCAGCTGTATACTCCATTGCACATAACAGGAACTAGACCACATAGAGACACACAGGCAGCAGTTTAAGTACCTAAAGAGAGTCATTTAATGCCCTCCAAAATACCCTTGGGGACCCAAGCCTAGAAGGTGACCCTGACAGACGTGACCCAGAAACCTGCACGAGGCCTCTGCCCTTCTGTGGTGGTAGGTGGAACTAGGGAAGACAAGCAAAGATTCCTGAATGCCACTTCTGCATGGAAATACATGTAAATATCTTCATTTGTGACCTGTATTCCTTCGAGACCTAATAATTAGCTTCCAGTACCACTCTAGGGGCCTTATAGTCTCTCCTCTTGTTTCTACATGACACCTCAGAAACACACGAAACGTCTATTGAGTATCTAGCTACTCTACTACCTCCACATAAATGTCTCAAACACTTAAGAACGGGATATCTACATTCAGGCAACTGAATCCCACCCTAAATGTCCATGCCCAAACACAGTGCCATTCTTAGGTGCCAATTCCCTTTCTGTATTGTGGTATCATGGTGTTATTTTCTGATTTTCAATAATACAGTTGAAGAATTTTTGAAGGAACTGCTTGTTGGAAAAGTACCTTCATCTTCAATATGTATATAACTATATGTATATATTAAATGACACTTTGCTTATTCATTCTTCCTGTTATCTAGGTTTGGTATTCGAAAATCCACCAAAAATGGAATCAAAAGTGATTATGTTACCATTTCCTTATGTATTTTTTTTTTCTCAGAGTATTCTCAGAAATTTTATTCTCAGAATTTTCTCAGAATATTCACAAATATTCTTGGGGAAAAAAAAATAAAAGAAATCAATAAAAATAGTGTGCAAACACTCTTCAAGTAAACAGTTATAACATAGCCATTTCTCCAGCCTGTCAAAGTTCTGGATTGCAGCATGACCCTCAGGTGTATCATCCATTCCTCACAATTTTGTGTCATCAGCACAGTTGCTGAGTGTGCATTCTTCTTCATCATTCAGATCATTAATGAAGATGCTAAACAGGATTGGGACCAGTGTTGACCATGCAGAGTACACCACTAGTTACTGACCTCCAACTAGACTTTGTGCCACTTATCACCACTGTTCACCACTGATCACTGGAATGTCTTAGCCTTTTAGCCATTTGTCTCCCCACCTCACTATCTGCTCATCCAACCCCAACATCAACAGTTTGTCCATGGGAATCTTATGGGAGACAATGCCAAATGCCTTTGAAATCCAGACAGACAATATCCACTGTTCTCTCTTCATCTACCAGGCTGATAATTTAATCATAAAAGGTTATCAAGTTAGTCAAGCATGATTTACATTTGTGAAACCATGCTGACTGATGATTTTTTGTTCGTGTGCCTTGAAATGGCTCCCAGGATTAGCGTAACGACTAAGGGACTGGAGCATCTCTCCTATGAGGAAAGACTAGGAGAATTGGGACTGTTCAGCCTGGAGAAGAAAAGGTTCTGAGTTAATCTTGCCAATCTCTATAAATACATGAAGGGAAGCTGCAAAGAAGACATAGCAAGGCTCTTTTAAGTGAAGTCATTCTTACTGTGAAGGTGAGTGAGCACTGGCACAAGTTGCCCACACAGTTTGTGGAATCTCCCTCCCTGGAGATCTTCAAAAGCTGGGGCATTGTCCTGGCCAACCTGCTGTAGCTGTCCCTGCTTAAGCGGTGGGGTGTGACCAGATGACCTCCAGAGGTTCCTTGTCAACCTCAACCATTTGCTAATTCGGTAATGTCAGACAGAACTCCAATGCTTTTGGATAATATTTTTCCCTTTAGCTACTCAAGAGTGAAAGAAATAAGCACAAGTACAAACAGTAACCAAAATAAAATATCAACTTAATTTCAGGTCTCCAGCTAGGATAATATCTATCTATCTATCTATCTATCTATCTATCTATCTATCTATATATATATCTTGGCTTATCCAAATCCATGAAGTTGCATTGCAGATATTTGGATACATCTGGCATGATGTGGCTCTGCAGGAGTGAAAGTTCCTGGAGTTTTTCCTATTTATTCTGCCAGCATTCCTCTAGGAATAGTGGTGATAGGACACAGTAGAGCATGGGCTCTTAAACAGACTGCAGTATTTGTGCATAAAAGAAATATGTAGACTTTTCAGGCTACATAAACACTAGCTCTGTTTCTAGATAACATGCAAGCTCTGTTAAAAAAAAAAAAAAGAAAAAGAAAAAAGAGTGCTCCAAACAATTTTACATGATACAGTACAAGAGTTGTGTATTCGTATTATTATGATTTCAAATCACATTTGAAATCATGTCTTACTGTTTAATGGATTTCAGCCTAGATGAAGAAACTAAACAAAGGTAGATCTAATCATCTCTTTAAGAAAATAATACAGAAAGCCAATAAACTAGTTTATGAATGGTTCTAAAGCCAATGACTCTTGAAATTAAGTGGTACACAAATACTAAGATCCCAAAGAAAACCCTTCTCTGCAAATTAGGCTTGGGGCAGAGAGGCTAGAAGACTGTGAAGAGGAAAAGGACCTGGGAGTGTTGATCGATGCTCGGCTGAACGTGAGCAAACAGTGTGCCCAGGTGGCCAAGAAGGCCAACAGCATCCTGGCTTGTATTAGAAATAGTGTAGCCAGTAGGTCCAGGGAGGTGATTGTTCCCCTGTACTCAGCTCTGGTGAGGCCGCACCTTGAGTACTGTGTTCAGTTTTGTGCCCCTCACTACAAGAAAGACATCGAGGCCCTGGAGCATGTCCAGAGAAGGGCAACAAAACTGGTGAGGGGTCTGGTGCACAAGTCTTATGAGGAGCAGCTGAGGGAACTGGGATTGTTTAGTCTGGAGAAGAGGAGGCTCAGGGGAGACCTCATTGCACTCTACAACTTCCTGAAGGGAGGTTGTGATGAGGAGGGGGTCGGCCTGTTCTCCCAAATAACTAATGATAGGACTCGAGGAAATGGCCATAAGTTGCGCCAGGGGAGATTTAGATTAGATATCAGTAAAAACTTTTTCTCTCAAAGAGTGGTCAGGTACTGGAACAGTCTCCCCAGGGAAGTGGTGGAGTCATTTTTATAGGGAAACACCTTCACAATTTCCAATTTTAGTTTTGCTAATTTCCAAAATATGACCACCGAAACTGCTAAAACTGCTTCTTTATTAGTAAATAAAATAAAAATAAGGACATCTTATAGGGAAGGCTGGTGACAAATGGCATGGAAAAGGCTGACATTCTAAGCTCCTTCTTTCCCTCATTCTTTACTGGTAAGTCCAACCTTCAGCAGTCACAGGTTTCTGAGACCACAGGAAAAGTAAGAAAGGCCCCTGGTCAAGTAGGATCTGGTCAGGAAATACGTAAACAGATTGGACAAACACAGTGCCACAGGTCCTGATGGCATGCACACAGAAGTGATGAGGTAGCCAGATGATGTCATTGTGGGGCCACTCCTAGTTATCTTTGAAATATTGTAATGAATGGGAGACATTCCTGAAGAATACAAGGAAGCCAACATCACTGTTATCATCAAATAGAGCAAGGAGGTGGACCTGGAGAACTACAGGCTGGTCAACCTCGTCCAGTTCCTGGACAGGAAACACATTCTACTGCAAAAACACAACTTTTTTTTCTCACAATTGGGACTTGTCAGTCTCCAAATTCAGTTACCCTTTTTGGATATTTTTCATTATTTAAACAAGTAGACTGAATAATGAAACCAGTTAATTGATTACAAATTCTGAGCAACTAATGGAATATAATAGCTAACATGATCGTGAGTCTGCAGTATAGGGTAAGCCAAACATTTTCTGCTGTCATAAGTATTTCAATACATTTGTTCAAGTGAATTAGACACAAGTACTTCTTTTCACACAGTATAGGGAAAAAATCTAAGGCACTTTCTGAGGTAAAAGATAAATTAGACTATTCAGATGCTCCAGAATTAGACTAAATATGGAAATACTACTAACCGAGGATCAGTTGGTTCATTGCTTTATCAGAGACAAAGAGATAAAAGCATTCGTTAGGAAAAAATTAAAATGTCCATAGAGTTGTTAAAATTGATTGTGAGATGGCTTCTTATTAAAGTGATTCCTTTTAGCCCAATGACATTTTATAAGGTATTAAATAGTTTAGAACTCCTTATGAAACCAGCTTGATATAAAATATTCAACATCCCTCTAGTTCATGCCAAAAATATTCCCCTAAAATTAGAATTGGACATCTTTAAAATAATTGGCAATATCAGCTTTGTACAGGAAAGCAAAAGGGCTGGTAAATTTAATAATACTTTCATTGATCTTTGCATATGAGACTAATCCTCTTTGGAAATGAGGTTGTTAATGCAGGAATAAGCTTTCTTTTATTTCTGGGTGTGTACAGATTAACAATCATATGTTTCTTCACAAAGTATTTCCTTTAAAAGAGAAACCAATGCACTGCATGTGAGGGAAAAAAAAAAAAAAAAAAGCTGGTATCTGTTTCAAAAAAGTTAGATCTATTTGACCACTAAGAGGAATATGCCTATATTTCATATACCTTTTTGATTTATCTTTCTGTTTTAATCCCACTTTTGTGGTTTTACAGGAAAGTTAGTCATAACAAAGTTGGAAATCAGGAAAGAGATGAGAATTTTAAATTCTGGATGAACAAACAGCTCTGGATAAAAAAAAATCAAATCTTCATTTTAAGCTTTTTTAAGCTTTCCTTCAGGCCCCTTTTAGGTATTGGAAGGTTGTTACAAGTTCTCCCCTTAGTCTTCTCTTCTCCAGGCTGAACAACCCCAACTGACTCAGCCTGCCTTTGTAGAAGAGGTGATCCAGCTCCTTGATCATCTATGTGGCCCTCCTCTGGACTCGTTCTAATACTTCCACATCCTTCTTGTGCTGTGGGCCCTAGAGCTGAATACAGGGCTCCAGGTAGGTCTCACAAGAGCAGAGCAGGTGGGGAGAATCACCTCCCTCGACCCGCTGACCACACTTCTTTTGATGCAGCCCAGGATACGATTGACTTTCTGGACTGCAAGTGCACATTGATTTAATTCTGAATTGATATTTACATATATTATACATACATCTAACTTCTGGTTAGAAGTCTTATGATATACTCTGATCAGGTACTTCAAGGTTCTTTTAAAATTTGCCTTATGCAGAAACACCTGTTGGATATTTAAAGATCTGGATATTGCCATCTCAGAAATGTAAGTCAAAAATTTAGCTAACACAATGATAATAGTCGTGTTATTAGGGAGGTATGGCATAATTTGCTTGTTTATCCAACAATTTATTTTAATTTTTTTAATTGCAGATCTGTACAACTACATGCCATCTGCAGTGAAAGGATATGGAAATTCTATAAAATATTCAAATAAGATTGAAAATAATGGTTGAAGGCCAATGAAAATTAATTTGGGGATATAAATTTAAGAAAAATAATTTTTTCAGACTATTTAAGAGAAGATCTGGAGACTACTTATCTCTGTGAAAATAATGTCTAACAGTGAAAAAAAAAATATATTCAGTCTTGCAAACTCTGTAAACTACTAAATTTCTTTTCTTTCTCCACATAAAGAAGACAAAATCTTGAACTCTGTGATATAGTCAATAGTGTACACGTTTATTGCACCCAAGATCAAGTGCAAAGGGAGACTATACATTTGAGGGTTAAAGTTAAGATCCAAATATGTAAAGCAAAGTAAATACTGTGAATGGATTTCTGTCAGTGGGATTGATGAGATTTCAGTTCCTGTGGGGTTGAAATATGTGTCAGGACGATGAGACAAGGCTAATCTTTAGATGCAATCTTTCAACTGTAAATAAAACATCAGAAGAAAAACAAGCCCATGTTCAGTATTTCACATGATTAGAAAATTTAGAAACTTTGGACTATGCAAGTTCACATTCCCTTATTTTGTTTTTGATTTTTTAAGTGGCATTTATATGTGTATTGGCTCCTCTTGTTATGCAGGATAACTAACAGGACACATTCACTCTCTGATAATGTTTATTCAGTCTTTCATTTTATAAAAATGCTTTTAGAGATACACGCATTATTGTGTTGTCCTTTTAGTAATGCATAGTATTAAAGGTTATTCCTGAATGTAGTATTTTCCTGATCACAAGATGGGAAAGTGTTCCATTCGAAAGGAACACTGGCATTGTTCGTAATGCTGAAATTTTAGTATACGTACTCATTGGTGATCCTCAGATCAAAATTTTCCTTTCTGTGATCACTCTTCATACTTACTTAAGGTGCTCCAAAAACACCAGGAACATGGGCTGAGCTTATGGTCTGTTAGTCAAAAGAAGAAGCCTCCTGAGTAAGGAACAGAAGATGTCTGTCATACAGAAGATCTAGCTAGATTCATTCCTAAAGAAGAACCTTTCCCAAAATAAATTGAAAGAACTCTTCATCGATTGTTCAGTTTGACGAAGAAATATTTTAGGTGTAGATTTAGAGTTTTGCTGAATTAGAGCCGATGAGAGAAATGGCCCATGCTTTTAAAAAAAAAAAAAAAAAAAGTCCTTGTTGGAAATACACGGGAAGTATTTGTATTGCCTGCCTAAGTTACCAGGCATGGTACAGATGGTGAGGGACTTTTCAGTGCAGATGGGAATGATTCAGATGATGATAGAAGTGCTAAATCCAAACCCTTGTCCCACCACTATCTAGGGATAGATATCGTTAAAAGAAAGTTTACATAAAATGTTTAGTTTTACCAAATATACACACTTGTGAAAGTGGAAGTTAGATGACAAGAAAATGTAAGTGTCAAATGTTGATGGTTTTTTTTATTTTTTATTTTTTGTACTAAAATAAAAGTAAGCTGCTTATAGTATATGGTTAATACAGTTTTTGAGATGCTGTGAAGGTGATATAATCAGCAAACAAAACTGCTTTGTGTAACTCTAACTTTAGCAGTAAGAAGTTTAAGGGCGTTAGGATTAAGTTTTATCCAGTTCACTAATATAAGTCAAATCCATATGATCTGTACTGTGCTAGACAAACTTGCAAGTTAAACATGCAGTTAAAATGCAAACAGTTCTATGAAAACAATTATACTATATTTAACAATGTTCTGAATAAATGGCAAATTAAAACCATCACTCACCTTCAACTTACCAACCATTTGAAGACAATGACACTTTATATGAAGGAAAACAATAAATAAACTGGATATGCTCTGAGCAAGAGACTGTACTAGGTGGCCTCAGGAGGTCATGTACATGATCATGCAGTTCTTCAATATAAGAGTTGTAAAATGTCTGGATCTAGAATGAAATCCAGAGCCATCAAGTGTTTAGGCTCCCAGCTTAACATATAGAGGGAGGATGCTTTGCAGAAAAGTGTGTGTTCAGGGTTTGCCATCTCCCACCACAAAAATCAAACACTTGAATAATCCAAAGGGGACTGTCCATGTTACAGACGGTGATAGGGACTTTCACTGGTGTTATATGACTAAAAAATCAGAAAATAATACACCAGGCAGAGCTCATTCATAACTACTCAGTCATCTGTTAGTGTTTAGCATTTAGAGTAGATGTCCAAAAAACAGAAGATAGATTCCAGGTCCTCTCTTGTCCTAAAGAATTTTAAAATCATGTTTCTAATTTTCAGGAGAATGCTTTCACCTTATTTCACCAGGTTCTAATGCGGAATTTAACACCTGGAGCTGAACCACTGTGACTGGAGAAAGAGGAATAGTTTGAATTTTCAGTAGTTCACAGAAAATGAATGAAGTTTATTGTTGAGTTATCTGGATATCTTGACTGAGAAGGCAGTATATGAAGTACATTGAGTGTATATAGATAAAATTATCATGGATTTACAGATTCTTGACAGATTTACTAAATCCTTTTTTATTCCAAAAATATGCTGTGCATCATATTGAAGTATATCACTGAAAGAAATATGAAATTTTCTAGATGTTATCTGCTAAATATAGAAAACAAAATTTGCACAATAATGTCTAAAATAGGTAATACAGATTGCAACATAGTAATAAAGAATGTGTAGAGAAAAATATTAACTGGAAAATATAAATACAGCCCTTTCTGGAAATTGGACTGTGTAGTGGAACAGCTCTTGATCCATATATATTCTAATTCCAGGGTCTGCTACTTGTTTGTTGTTGTTTGCTTGTTTTGTTTCATTTTGATTTGTTTGTGAGGATTATTATTTTTTAATCATTTACCTAATTTCTTTGGAACAAATTTGATTGAATTTGCTCGGAACTTGAGTCTATAAAGACTGACGTTAATTGATTACGTAGTTGATTTATTCTACTTATGATTTTTCTGTTTATATAAAAATATGTACACTATTTTGTCCATCCTGGTTAGAGAAGGGATGCAACTGCATTTTATTCAAGCAGATGTAAAGATTGAGACTTGGAGTCAGCGAAAGATGTGGGGAATGTCTTCACTGTACAGTCTCGGAAATAGCAGAAATATCTCAGCTGTCTGAAATCACCTTGCTTGAGTACTTGAGTACAAGCAGCAGTCTTGTAGACCTTCCATACTACAGATCTGTGCAAGCTTTAAAATTATTATTTTACCAGATATCTTCTCCTAAGACATTTAGAGAGAGACATAAAAGCATTAGGGGGCTTTAGAGAGCCCTGGGGTCACTGTGAGGGCTCTAAGGTTAGGTTCTTAAGGTGAACCTAAGTTCAAGGACTCTGGCCATGAAAATAGACATTTTGAATTTACATTAAGCAGTCACTTGTTAATATATTGACACAATTACAAGATCAGAAGAAAATCTAACACAACTTTCTCCAGCTTTTCCTTATCTCCAACCTTAAGTGCCAAGAATACTAAACTAGAGAGTATTTGAACTTTCTAGCACTATATGAATTTTTATATATATATTTTTCTGCATATTGAGTGTGTAGGGTTTAGCAAAGAGATTGCATGGGCAGGATAGCCAAAAAGAGGATTTTTCAAAGGCTTTGTTAAGGTTTCTGACTGCTAGATGATCATCCTGTTTTTATATATGTATTTCTCTCACACCTCTTTTTTATAGTTCTGTAACATCACTAAAATAGTGTCTTTATTTCACAAGACTATTTTTCTGTGCTCTGTACTTGATGTTTTCAAGTGACTTTGAATATGAGTAAGTGGTAAATACACTTAGGTCCGCGTAAGTAGCCACTTTGATTACATAAACTCCCGTTTTAAGAGATTTATAAATATCTCCATAAATAGAATACAACTTGCTCCTCAGAAGAAAACATTTCATGTCAGTCCCTGGAATGCTATAGTTGAATATTACTTGCTATCTTAATTGTTTACTTATATACCTAGATTTCACTTCTCAATAATTAAAAATGAGGTGAATTATATGAGCCAAAGCTAATAAACTTTAGAGATGTGTCATTGTTCACAGAGAGAAAAGGACATTCGTGCTCTAGAAGTTCAAGTGGCCAGAGAAAAGATCACTTGTCAAAAAAAAATAAAATGTTAGGAGACATATATATTCCAGTATATAAAATATAATAACACAAAAGTTTCCTTAGAAGCCCTTTATGGTGCTGAACTTTTCACTTAATGAGAAACTTTGTAAAACCCTGTTCCAGGCATGATATCACTTAGAGATTAGGATCTACCTCTATTTTTATAAAATTAAAAATACTATCTTTGCCAAATATAGACTTACTTGCATATAGCAAATTAACAAATAAAACCTGAATAGTGAATTGTCCTGTCCACAAAATAAAAATCCTAAGAAACACTGTATTTCCAATTTCAAGCAAAATAGAGGAAAATCTATTGTGATTATACCCATGCAAAGTATAGTACTGTGAAAAATGTGTTCTACTTGCCTCTTGGCTTTTTGCAGGATCCTAAAATAAACTGAAATACCTAAATTACCTGAACAAAATATGAGGTCTATTTTTCACCTTCACTTTTCAGAATGATTTTTTCTGCTTTCTAAAATTCGGTAATTGTACAAGACAGCTAGAAAAAAAAATAAGAAAAGACAATAAATTTAAGAGATACTTTTACTGAATACAAGTTTATATAGTTGTCTTAGGGCAGGTGGGTATCTTGGCCAAGAAAAGACAAAGGACAGAAAACTTGTCTCCTCCTCCTATTTCTTTAGCCAAGGAAGGGGAAAGGAGGGGAGGGGAGGGGAGGGAAAAGAAGTAAATAACACAGAAATGTCCTAGAGCTTACGTTGATGAAAATGTTGGTTCAGATTACCACTATCTTTATGATCGATTGCTTATTAGAAGCACATGTATTGTAAATGTTATTTCATTTCTCAATATGTTTTACTTACACTGTCAACAAAGCTTTTAACTCCTTTTATTTGTTTTCCTGAAAGAAGTCAAGAGATTTGGGCCTGAACTCAAAATAAATATGAAACAAAATCTGTAACTGGATCATCTCAAGTGATTTTTATTTTTCCCAGTGGTTATGTTAGTGGTTAGAAGAATCCACATAAATACGATTTACAGCTCAGCTTTATTTTGTTTCTCATTGAAAAATAATTTAATATTCTACAATTCCACAAATTCAGTAGATAAACAAAAGAATTCAGTGTAGGCAATAACATTAAACGGTGGCAGGTTAAGATTTGCATATAAAACGAATGAGGTGCACATGCTGAAAGCTGTCACGTCTGATTGCAATTACAAGAAAATTCTTATAATTTTCTCATGGCACAGAAGAATGGTCTGGTATTAGTTGACTTTATGCCAACATGTTATCATAACATCAGAAGTCAAAGGCTTTTCCAAAGAAACATAGTAAAGAAGCAAGAAAAAAGGCTCAAACATCCAGTTTGCTTTTACTTTAAAAAGGATTTTGTCGCTTGTATGTACACATGTATAACAGCAAGTTCTTAGCTTACTTATTAATTTTTCAGTTTCTACTAAAATCTATCAATATGTATCATAAATCAACATGATCAGAAATTATTCTAATAACCCTCAGCTATTAAATAAGATTTAAATTATATATATATATATTATATATGCACATATACATAGTTATGCATGGAATGTCAAGCAGATCAATGATAATTAATTTGTACAGCCTAGGAAATTATAACTATCTACCTCAGGCAATCAAAGATTTCTTTAATAACTGTACTGGAACCTGGTTTTTAGCAATCAGAACTCAGTTACCAGCAAACATCTTAGATTAAAAGAAATAGCATTTTAAAATTCAATGGATGAAAATTAAATGGAAATTAAAACTACAGCTGTCTAATAGGCAATCAGAAACATAGGAAGACAGGATTTCCCAAGACTATTCAAATAAGTGTGAAACTGTATTTCCCGAGTTTTGGGAGTGCTGTTGAAGGGATATCATTGGACTCATCTTGTGTCTATTCATAGCAGGTGTCACATTGCCTTCAGCAGGAATTCTATGTACCACATATCTGAAAAGATAAGTCTATAGAACATGATGTTTCTTTTTAATTCTTAGCCATACTCAAACCACAGAAATGATACACAGAAAAAAAAAAAGAAAAAGAAAAAAAAAACCACTTTATTCACCTCTGGTGACTTCACCTCTGGAACTTAAAAATGGAACACTATGCAATGTTAGAAATCTATATGTGTTGTAACTTGCTTTGAGCATCCTGAATTGATAATTTATCATTTTATCTTAAATATTATTTATTGATATTAAACTTGACAGTCAATGCCATGAGCCTTAGATATTATGTTAAATATGTTGTTTCATAGGATGAACATAGGATGTTTTAAATAATATCCTTAATATTTAATGAGTTGTTAGTATCAGTGCTGCTAATAGAACATGAATAAAGAAATATTAATAAAAAGTGGATATTTTCAGGTAATTCTCCAGTGGATTTATTAAAAGTGATATTCTGAGAAATTTTGGTGACTACAGGAATCATCAATAAAATACCGTTCCACTTATGTCTAGGTTTCCAAAATATTCCATGTTATTAGTGCCTGAAGTCAGCATATAATGACTTTTAAGTCCCATAAGACTTGAGCAGTGATCTTGATCCCATTCTTGAAAGAACATGACCCATGAAAGGCAAGGAGATACTAGGAATTTAGGAGCTAGCCTGAGCTCTAAACTAAATAACTGCAGTACTCTGAGGACAAAACTGATTGACAGAAAACAGTAAGATGCCAAGGCAATTTGTTTGTTCTGGGCTTTAGTTCAGCTAGGTAGCAAATATGGTGCTGCTGGATTTTATGATGAATGGATTCAGTTCTGCTAAGAGACTGACTTTTTTATTAAGCTTTCATACTTCAGTAATCTCCTGCTAGGGGTCAGAATGTATATGGAGAAAAGGCAAATAATTGTCTGTGTTGTAGAGACATAATGAAAGTTATTTCCTGCTTTTAGTGGTTCTCAAGTTTTTATACTGTGCATAACACTTAGGCAGTTGCCTAACTTTAAAGTCAGTAAAATTAGTCACATGCTTGTAAGTTAAGCTTGTAAAGAAACATTTCCACGGGTGGCAGTGGAGAAAAACATAATATGCAAAAATTAAAAAGAGCAAAAATTCAAATAGCTTTATAGATATATAATTCCTGGTATAAATCCTCTGAATGTGACTGATAAACCTGATCTAAGGGAAAGGCTTGCAGACAGTTACTAGGACATTTAAAAAACAAAACAAACAAAACAACAACAAAACAGAAACTGTAACTCACGTGTTAAGAGTATTACATTTATGAATCATATGCAGCATGTTGTTCACCTGTATTATTTAATTGTTAACTCTCTAGAAACAAGCATGTCTCAAGAGGTGCCAGAATTTGATCTAGTAGGCTGGCATTAATACTCCCTGGAGCAATAATGGATGCAACTTTATGCCACAATATAAATACCCAGTAAAATGAAAAATCATGTTTCAGCATGGAAGGAAATAAAACAATGGTGTGTTGAAATTAGGTGCTTTGAGAGGGATGACTAGCTTGAAATTTGCTGGTGGATTCAAAGCAACATCTAACAACTACACAAATTCAGAGTCTAACCTGGAGAGATATGACAGACTAATTACTATTCTCATGCAACAAAGTCCTATAAGCTAGTGAAATACATTTTTTTTCAAAGGGTTCATTTTTGAGGACTATTGTCACATACTTTAGTATTTGGAACATAGAATGTATTCTGCTTAGCTTGGTGAAGAGAGGAAAATGGGTTGGGGAAGGGACAGGGGAGTGGGAAACAGGGGACAAGAAAGAGACTGCTCTGAGATGAGCACTTAACAAATATCCCAGTATCAGATTTCTTGGTGGTTTTCTTCATTTATTTTACATATGATAACCAAAAGAACTAAAAGAAAAACAAACAAAGACACCTACAAAATTGCTGCTCAGAGATGCATTGTGAAACTAATAGAACACCAAAAATGAGAGAAAGCATAGAAATATTTCTCAGAAATATATGCAATACAATCTGACGTGCATTTACTGTGTTAAAATGCATGTTCTGACTCCACCCAAAATCGTCACTTCAGAATAATTTTTGTCAATTGTAAACAACAATCACAAGCAAAAAAAGGTCTTTAATAATAGCTCCCTTTAATTATGAAAAGCACATCAAATGCTGAAGTTATATTCATAATGTTCATACTTTTTTTCTCTATAGCTACTTTATATGTTTGTAAGATAATTATATCCATTAAAACCATTATAACACTACTTTTTCACACAGTCTTGATCTTCACAATTAAATTAAGACCAAATCAACATTTGTTACACAGTATAGCTGTGGACATCGTTTATTAGGATTTTCTTATTCAGAAATATATTTCAATGCATGACTAACTTTGCACACATAGAAATTGTGCTTGAGAAAACAGTAAGAAATCTGCTTCCTCATTCTGACCCTTAGCAAAGCATGTTGTGTTGTGTGGTTTTATTTCTTTCCTGCTAGTCCAGATGAGCCTAACACCTGAAAATACTTGATCATTATGATTTTTTTTTCCTGTTATGCAAATTTAAGTAGCTTTAAATTTTATTCCTGCTTGCACTATACAGCTGTCATAATCTTTCATTGCTAGGTGCTGTATGTTTATTTAGTCTTAATTTTGTCTCTCATTGCAGCCCCAGTGTCAGTGTCAGGGAATACCTCTGTTCACTTTCTGCTGACTGAAATGCCTATGCCTTGGTAACCTTTGATATGAAAGACTTGTCTCTTTCTCTTCATTTCCCTCCTGTCCTCGAAATTGCACAAAAGCAGCTGTCTTAGTTGCAAGATGTTTTCAAAGTTTAGGTAAAATGATATTATCCTTTTTTAGATTATACGGAGCATTCTTAGATTTATCATACAACACACACACACGTATATATATTTACTATACATTTGCATCCAACCTGCCAGTTCTCTCTTACCTTTGGCAGATAATGAAAGGTGGTTATGTCATTACCTTTCTAAAACAGAAATCATTCTTTGCTTCTCTGTGAGCAAGATAGTGCCTTACCTGAGGAGGAGGGAAAGTTAAGTGAAGAAATTGGTCCTACTTTGAGAGATTAGAGAGGATCTGAATTCAGCATTGGTAATACATCCTCATAACAGAGTGGGAACCCTGTCAACACTTTCTTGATAACCTTCAGGCTCTGTCCAGGGTAGACATGGAAATATATTTTCATCTTCTTATCTTCATATGTAGTCACAACCATACGCATGCCTATACTATAGGCAGGCAGCCTTATGAGTCAGCTTGATGTAATTCTAGTCTGCATCCTTACAGTCATGAGTTCATCATCCAAGCTGCTAGTAGTATGCTCATCTCTTAAAGGCAGAATGACACTTTTAGTATGAATTATTCAAGATCTCTCTTTTCATTCTCTTTTTCTTTCTTTTTAAAACTTACTATAAAATACTGATTGATTACTGACAGATCTCAGACCCCCTTTCATACCTGTATACCATCTCTATCTCTATGCCAAGCTGAGGTATGGTTTGCATTTCTAAATAGCCATTCCTTTATATGAATTATTGACATCCTGTCTTACATTTAATCATGCTTTGGGGCATCATTTTTACCTCTGTTTCTCCTATTGTTCTCTTTTTTCCCCTTGTCACTGTATCTTGTTCTCTCGTTCTTCCCTTAATTTATTTTTTGCTAACATTCTATTTTATTTATATTCTTTTTTGAAGAACTTTAAAAAGCTTTCAACTGTGCATTTTTCTCCTTCCTTTCTGTTGTTTCTCAATTGCACTTTTCTAGATCTCAACAAACACTGACATTCAACTGATGTCTGTGCAGAAGCATGCTAATCTAGTATACTAATCTAACATTTGTGGAACCAGGTGTCTAGATAATTTCCCTAGAAACACAACATTTAAAGGATGTGCTGCTTAGGAGGTTAATTTTTACTCTCCCTGTTGCTGATAGGAAGATAAAGGAATCTCAAGGCAAGTTATCTTATTGGTACATGAGCCACCATACATTTTTTCATTAACTAGAAATTACTCAAATTCAATTCCTGGTCCTTAAATAGTGAACTGATCCCACTACTACTTGAGATTAAGTTTGTCTGCTCTCTTAATGGAAACACTACTGCTGTTTAATACAGACAATCACCAAGATTCCCATACTGGCTTTTGCAAATCTAATATTGTGCATTAGGCTTTCTTTCCCATTTTAGTGTCCCCTACTAATATCATATGAAACATAAACCTACAGTTAATTTGTAAAAATGTCTTATATTAAAAAAAAAAAGTTTAAAACCATTTAGATCATTTTAATTTTTCCCTATTTTCTTCCTTATTTATTGTCTTGTTGCTCCTCCGATCCTGCTTCTCCTGCCAAACCTCTCATCTACGTATTTCTTTTTGTTCTTCATCATCTTACTGTTTATTTTTCTCTATCTCTCCCCATCTGAAGTTAAATTGATTTTTTTTTTCAATCATTACAAAAAATGTTGGAGCAATGAGAATTTACAATGATATATCAATGAAAACACCACAAGAACAGTTGCTCTCATCTATCAACATCTGGCTACGTCCTTTTTCCTGAGCCAGCCAGAAAAGTCATTCTGGAGAAAAGAAAATAAATGAATGTGATCTTTAAGTGAAAAACCCTGTCATGTTTACAAAGAATTTGTCTAGCTCCTGGGATAAATGCTTTTGTTATTCACAATACTCATTAAATCCTCATATATCACTATATCGCCACATTAAACTTCCAATCATTAATTTTCCCATTTAAAAAATCCTCTACTATCCTCTTCCTTACTCCCTCCGTTTCTTGCCTTTGTCTTTTACTTTCCTTCCTCCTTTTCCATTTTTTCTTTTCTTGTTCTCCTTACTTTCCCTTTCCTCTTTCATTTCCTTTTCCCTTTTCCTTCCCTTTTCCCTTTCCCTTTCCCCTTCCCTTTTCTTTCTCTTCCTTTTCTTATTTCTGTTCCTCTTATTCTTCTTTCATCCTTTCCCTTCTCTTCCTTTTTTCCTTTCTCCTTCTTGAACAGCATTTAACAAAATATCACTAGCAGTAAAATGCAAAGATTCAAGCAGAGCTGCTCTCCCCATGAAGTCATGGTATCAACTAGGACATGAGAACAACAAAGGAAAGACATCAATAGTAAGGAGCACTTGATAGATCAGATGTACAAGCAACTCGTTGGAAGTTGAATGCTGTTCAATGATTTTTGGCATTGCTTTGACTTTGATGATATTCTGAGTATCTCATTCCCTTGTTATCCTTGCTTTTATCAGGAAAGTTGTTTCTTATTCACTTTTTTTTTTTTAAAACTCATCAAAATGTTCTGTTTCACTGAGCATATTTCTTTTTTTTTTTTCCCTACTTATTACTATTGTCAAACATATGGTCTAAATCACTAAGGCTTTGACCAGTTGACCTAGAAAATTCATACACTTTTTCTGTGTCTAGCAGTATTTGCCAGTATTTTTTTCTTCTTCATCTACTACCTTTTATTGATCGATTGTGTGTTCTCAAGCTTCTAGAGAAAATCTGAGGAGACCTTTTATCTATCTATCTATCTATTTATTTATTTATTTTTAGGAAATGTAACTCAGGAGCAGAAGAATGAATAAGCAGGTGCTGAAGACTTCTAAACAGATTAAGTGATTAAGTCCTGGGAATATGATGCTGATAGTTAAAGAAACAATAGGAAGTCAAGAAGTACACTACTCTGAGAAACTAACTGTGCTAGAGGTATATGTCTAAGAAACAAGAATAGAACATTTGTTTTGTTTGGGAGGGGAATGGGGGGAAATAATTGGAGGTGGAAACAGGGTGATTAGTTCTTGCCAAACATACTGCTATAGGGAAAAAAAAGAAAAAGAAACAAAATGTATGAAAAAATGTATGAACTTGTATGAAGTTAATGTATACAAAACACAGCTTAAAAGCATGTGAACAACGAAAGATGTTAAAATGCATAGTGTCAAACTGTGAATGTGATATATAAACATTTGTTTCTGGTTGCTGATTATTTATATTTGTAATTATTTAATTTTTCATTTAAAGATACATTATCCATCTTTCCAGCTTCTTTCTTGGTTATTTTTTTAAGAAAATGTAAGAGAAAACATATGATTTACACTTGCAGCTTTTGATTTAAAAATTGTCTTATGTCAGAAGCATTCACGGGCACTTCACAGGCTATATATAAGGACTATTGTTCTTCAAAAAGGCAATAAACAGATGAAACATATTGCAATGCTTTTCAAGAAGATATTCTTCAGGGAATTTCTAACATCATATCTCATTTATTATGAGATATGATGAAATCAGAATTCACAGCTGGATCTAAAATGTTTGACCTTATTTTTTATATGAAAGACATATAAAAGTGTCTGTCAGCATAATGAAAATACTTCCTTAAACTTCAGGAAGGTGGGGATCAGCATTTGGTCTTAATTTTTCCTGTGGTATACCAGCAAAAACGGAAAGAAACAAGAGGGCTGAAAAATCGAAGTGAAGTGGTTGATACCTTTATATAATACTTAAATATTGGTGTAGGTCTACAAGTGAAGTTTGCCTGTTTTGTTTCACTTTTATGTAACCAGCTTTTCCCCATATTTAAGCAGAAAAAGGGATTATCAACATACATGCTGTGTGATTTGTTTTGGATATAATTCTCTAGTTTACTTTCCTTCACATTCGTCAATCAGATAAACGTATTCTACCTGGACAGACAATGCTGAAAATGTGCAAAATAGATGTTTCTGCTTCCAGCATGTCTTTTTGTGTTTTTTTTTTTGTTGTTGTTGTTGTAAGAATTAAAGCTGTGTTTTTTTTCAGTGGAAAATTCCACTAACCTTGTATATTCAAAAGTAATTGTGCAGGCATAACAGTCGGGGGTACATTAAGATAAGCAGATACGGGGACAGTGGAAGGTCCCCCTGTCCTAAAATAAGGAGGATGGATAAGGAAAACAAGACAAGCAGTTGCGGAATAAGGAAGAGCAAGAAGTTTCAAAATCATGGGCCCCTCCAGTTCCAAAAAAAAGGAGAAATTAAAGGTTGGTCAAATAAAACTGTACATGCAGGACATAGTAACAAGCCAATGAGGAAACGGGAGGAATCCGGTGTCAGGTAGTAGGGGATACAGGCATATACACTTCTGCTGTATGCTCCTGCTTGCAGGATGCCCACCAATGCAATTGCAAATAAATTAGCTTCATAAGAGACCCTGTCTTATAAAATTATTTCTCACATTGCTGTTTAATAATTGTAGGTATTTGTATTGTACAAAATAACACTAAGGAAGAGTGTTCATTTCAAATGACAACCAATTGGGAAAAAAAAAAAGTTTCTTCTCATGGCATCATTTCAATTTTTCAATTAAACTTCTACTATTATTATTAATGTACAGTATCCTACCTTTAAATAAAATAACCCCAAGATGGAGACTGTAGGTGCATGACTATGCCCATAATCGCACTTCATCTTGTCAGTCTCAATTTAATTCTTATTTGAAATATTTAGATCAATTCTTTTTGTTAGTTGAAACATCTTTTTAAATATATTCTTTTTGAGTGATACCTATAATAAAAATTTAATTTGTTTTTGAAAAAAATATAACTTTTTTTGATAAGCTTTGAAGAAATGTTTTCCTTTAAAATTAAAATTACTAATTTTTTATTTTTTCATGATTCATATTCTGCACTCTAAACATGGAGTTTGGATTACTGCATTACTTCAAGTCCAGGAACAAAAAATATAAAGAAAAAGAAAATACAATTCCACCAGATTTGAATTTAATGTATTGGAGATTGTACTGCTGCAAAACTGATAGTTGTTCATGTATTTTAAAAAATCAAGAAGGCAAAAAGCAAGGGGTGAGATTCTTCTTTGCCATATTATCTGTGCAAAAGTTGAATCTAATATAGATATCTGAAGTTCCTTCTATATCAGACCAAGTTACAGAGAAGGTGCCATGATATTTCCACATCAGACTTGCATCACAATGTCCAGTTACTTTGCCACTTTATGGACACCCTATTCATGACAGTTTGCTTAAAAACTTTAAAAATGCAGAGAAGGTAGGTAGATGAATACTAAGTGTAAAATTTGATTTGATACTGGTATGAAACAGCAAAAGAGAGATACGTCAGCACAGCTGCAGAATTACAACTTTTGCAAATAGAGGGGCAGGGCGTAGGGCAAGGGACCGACAGCTTCTGGGCTTTGGGGGTTGTTTCACAAGCTCTAGTAGACTAAAGCTTTGGTTAGTTGGTTTAGTTTTAATAATAATAATAAAAATATTGGTTTTGTTTGTGTAAGGCAATGGCCCCACAAGGGACTGAATATCAAAACACAGCCCTGATGTTATCTCATGACCGTAACTTGTAGCACAATCCTTAGATTTGAATTATTATTTACATTCTATTGATTTAGCCACAAAGTAGGCTAACTAGGGAATAGATAGCACCTGATTAATATTTTTCAGAATTGTAGTACTAACCACAGATATCTAAACTCTGACCTTATCAATAGTCTTTTGTTACTGTTGTAACTTTACTGTTTTAAATCACATTCAAACCATACTAACTGATCAGAAAATTAATCTGGGGTAGGTAAGAATTCCAAGCCCTAAGAATTCTTAATGTGTGACGTTTTAGTATATTTTCCAAAAACATCTAGTAATATTTTAAAGGAAAACTATAGAAATTTCAAAGCTACCTGTGAGAATTGGTTGAGAAAACTCTAGAACAATAAAGTTTTAATTTCACAGTATAGAGAGCTATCTTCCCAGTAAAAACTAAAGAGTGAATTGACAAAATAGCTAAAATAAGCATTTTCATCAGTAGCCGTATTTATATAAAAGGTAACAGTAGAATCAGGGTCAATAAAAATTGGAAAAGATCCCTGAAATTCCTGAGAAAAATTCCTGAGAAAAACTCATTACTTTAGACTCCCATGGAAGTTCAGAACACCCAGGAATAAAGCCTGACTTCTTCTGTCATTATTCTGAGAAGATGAATTCAAAGGTCTCAGGTGTTATTCTCTGAACGTTGCTGTACTCTTGTAATGAGCTGTGTTTTGACTACAAATTGAACAATGTCTGTTTTACATTTTTTTTCCAGTTTCTAAAGGATCTGTCCTCGAACCAAAGAAGCATTTTTAATTTTGCCTTTCGTTAACATAGAATTATAAAGTAGCTCATGATACTCTTCTCACTGGAACAGGCTGCCCAGGGAGGTTGTGGAGTCTCCTTCTCTGGAGATATTTAAGGCCTATCTGGATGTCTACCTGGGCAACCTACTCTAGGGAACCTGCTTTGGCAGGGGGGTTGGACCCGATGATCTCTTGAGGTTCCTTCCAACCACTACGATTCTGTGATACTCTTCATGTAATTACAATTCCAACCCACGTACTGATCTTTTTATGGGATACTGGGCAATTATTTGGCCACTTCAGTACTTACCTAAACAAAGACAATAATGCTAACACATATTTTATGGTCAGATCAGATTCACTGAGTGAATCTTGTTTGTTGATTTTGGATCACTTCATTCTCAGTGCTGTCCAAGAACAGATGCCACTGTGAGTTGTATAAATTCCTCAAACTGACAGAGCTCTGTCAATTTATTCAATCAACTACATGCTTAAAACTTTTCCTTCTTTTTACTCCACTTAAAACTGTAGAAACACTCTGTAGTCACCATATGTCGTGGAAATAGATCATCTTCATAAAATTCCTACATACCTAAAAATGTTTTCTTTGTTGGTTTGGTAGGAAATGCTAGGCTACACAGCAGGTTGTAAGTTAGCTGCCATTACCCATTGTAACACCAATACCCTTTTTCTCCTGAGTTGTACCAATAACTATTAACTACTATTCTGGTATTTCATTTATAGGTGATCATCTCTCAAACAAATCCACTTTCTTCAGATGCCAAACACTTTAATCCCTATTTATTTTTTAAATGGATCAATCACAGAACCTGAATTTTGCAGCTTTCTTTTATTGTCTCTGTCATTACACCAATTTTTATTAGCCACTTCTGTCTCACAGCCCTGGTGATGATTCTATCCTATATCTTGCCTTGTCACGTGCTTTGCAGAACAAATATTAATAACCTTATGTTATCAGTTCCCTGAGTGGAACTCACTTCAGTTTTGATTTGGAAGAGATGTCTAATACACACATACTTAAATTATGTAACCAAATTGTACTAGCAAATGAATAATATATTTTTTTTTCCTAAGAGCAAAAATAAAAAGATCAAATCAAAATACAACAGGTTGTGATGCATCCCTTTATGATGGCATTGGCAATCAGTGCATTTAAAAGTAGTCCCTGTATATGCTATGTTCTTGTACAGATGAGCAAGATATCACAGAATCATCTAGGTTGGAAGAGACCTCCAAGATCACATAGTCCAACCTCTGACCTAACACTAACAAGTCCTTCACTAAACCATATCACTAAGCTCAACATCTAAAAGTCTTTTAAAGACCTCCAGGGATGGTGACTCAACCACTTCCCTGGGCAGCCCATTCCAATGCCTAACAACCCTTTTGGTAAAGAAGTTTTTCCTAATATCCAACCTAAACCTCCCCTGGCGCAACTTTAGCCCATTCCCCTTCGTCCTGTCACCAGGCATGTGGGAGAACAGACCAATGCTTACCTCGCTACAGCCTCCTTTAATGTACCTGTAGAGAGCGATAAGGTCGCCCCTGAGCATATGGTCATATGCAATGTCTGGAGATCTGATGAGACAAACAAGAGTTTATTACAGTAATAAAATGAAATACTTGAAGGAGCAGTAAGCCACTGAAACATCTTCAACACTGAAAAGCTTAGGAGTACTTTCAAGAATACATTCCTTTTGAATTCAGCCCAAGAAAGAAAGATAAAGATGCTCTATGCTCTAATTTGACAGTTAACTAAGACTAGGCACCACAACAAGTGTACAAATTGTTCAGAAGATACCAAGAAAACAACTGCAACTGAACACTGATGTCTCATGATGTACATAAGTAATTCTTACAGTGCAAATAAATGAAATAATCCACTAAAATGTTTTATTTAAATTTCTATGTAGTGGGTCAAAGAGATTTGAACCATGCCAAATTTAATTGAAAAGTTTTCTATACAGACATTTAGAAAACTTACTGGACAGGTATCAATGATGCAGATGAATTTCCAGACAAGAATATAATGGCATTGTCAATAAGAAGATTCAGGTGGAAGTAATACCTTTAATGGCGTAAATGGAAGGTTTCTTCTTTGACTTAACCTCTTTGGCTAATTTTATTTATGTATTCATTTATTTTGATTTTTGTATCAAATCATATTGATTTTTTTCGTTGGTTTTGCAAGACCGTCTTACTTGGAGACCTTTCAACATCTCAAAGCTGGACAGATTTTGTTTTACAGGCAGGGAGGGAATTGATGTTACTTAGCTGAATAATGTAACAGTTTATTGTTTGTTTTTTTTTTATTTATTTATTTTAATGTGCAACATCACTACACAACTACTCAGTTTTAGATTAGTAGACATAAAATAAATGTATGAATAATTGTTTGGTATAGGGCTGTTATCAAAGATAGCATTATAACTAATGTCAGATATACCATTCCTTTCATTTTTCATTGTCAGGAGTTCGCTGTTTTCATTATATATACACTTTCTTTTTTTGGTAGGAGAAATAAATATTTATTTTTTTCTCACTGTGTAAAACTGACAGAGTTAAAAAGTGATATCATCACAATTGAGATAAACTGCAGATACTATAAAATTCTATGATGCCTTTTTCTTTTTTGAATTGTTCTTTGGTTTTGTTTCAATGTTAATGAAGCTGATGCTAAACAAGCTTTCTCAACATTAGTGCACTGAATAAATGCTTACTGTAAGTATAGGCTGACATTTGTAAAAGGTTTCAGGTATTAACTATTTATTAAAAACACTACAGATAATGTTCTCAGTTTTAAAAACAAGCCACAACTTTACATATCGCATTTGAAAAATGAAATTTATTATGATATAGCCACCTACTAGGCACACAGTATGCTAGTAGCACAGAGAAACTGAATATTTATACATGCTTCATTAAGCAACTACCACTACAAAGAGCAAAGTAATTTTATTTTATTTTTAAAGAAAGAAAAAGAATTATAGAGACCAAGGTTTACTTAGATGAACTTAAGTACATTATGTAAAATAGCTGTTTTTAACATTGTGTATAGTTAATGTATTTTTAAGTCAATATCACTTATTAATTGGTCAATCATATTTGTTCAGGCCCTTAACCTGTAGTTAATTATTTAAGGCCACAGAAAATGTTAAGCCTCAAAAACTGTTTTTCAAGTGAGAGGTGTGACAAGTATAATAATCACCTTTCCTTTTCCTCTTTCTCCCCTAAGGTAGTTAAGAAATCCTACCTTACCACTGCTTCTCTATTACAAATTGGTAAAGGACTTGACCTACCAAGTACAATGATTTACCAATGAAAGTAAACAATTCTGCATTTTTTTCATTTTTGTTTTTCCTTGTAGTAGCAATAGAAAAACAGGGAAACACACAAAAACCTTATCTGTAAGGTTTATCTGTATCATTATCTGCATAATAATTGAATGAACATTCACACTGAAAAATATATGATTTACTTTCTAGAAAATACGCGACACTCAAGCACTAAGGCAATTAACAATATCACCACAGCTGGATGAGAGGTCCCACTGTGAGATGAGGCCACATTAAATGCCTAATGAAGAAATGATTGAGAATCATACAGTCACAGGAGGACTAACTGCAACTCTTCATTTTCTAACTTGTCTTTTCTGTCCCAGGATGGAATTTCACATTTTCCTCGGTGTTTTTGTTGACCTCTTGCTCCCATATGTTTGTACGTTTGTGTACGTGCCTATGTGAATCTGCAGGTCTCAAAGGGTTCAAGAAAATATTCTTCACTAATTTGGGGGAAATGGAAAGATGATCACTAAGTTCACTTTGTTGTTGTTGAAATTCTGTATTCTATAGATAAAAATAAAGTTGTAAGATGAAAGATTTTGAAACAAGGGAACAATACATATATTTAATGCTTATATTTCATTTCATATTTAGTGGTTAGTCATTTCTCAATAGAAATTGAAAGCTTTCACAGAGAGTAGGTTGAATCTGAAAAACTGTTATTGGCTTAGTCATAGCAGAGATTCAGTTTAATTCTCCCTCCCATTATTGTCCTGGATTAAAAAAAAAAAAAGACTGTTTTGTTTTGGGTTTCTCTTTCTACTTTTTTCATTAAAAGTAATGTTTCTACTGTTGTTTTTAGAAACATCTGAAAAGTTAGATGAAAAGTAATACTCATTAGTCATTCCTTTCTTTCCTTCCTGCTTTCTCATCCATGTTTCCACTGGTTAATACTAGATTTATATAGTAAATATTCCACTTGCCATTGCATTTCTTGGTAAATATTCAATTCTGATTACAAAATTTTCCTAAATCTGACAGAGAAGATCCCAAATTACCATCTGCCATTACTGGAGATAGATCATTTTACAGCTATGCACCACAGTTAATTTGCTTTATTTTCTTTCCTAATGATAATTGAATTTACCTCTTGACAACCTGTTTCTAATTTTGCTGTCAACATTAGCACCTGTAGTTTTGATTGATGATCATTCTTTGGGAAAGCATTTATAATTTATGTTGTGTCCTATAATTGAGTACCTTGTTGCTAGCACAATAATACTGTGATTTAAGACATACCACTTTTAGTAATTATATGTTTTAAGTACATGTAATAAATATTGAGATACATCCTTAATTACACTAATATAAATGCTTTAAAATATGAGCTAATATGATGTTTACATTGAATATGAAAAAGCATGGATCCAGACTTGTACGTGATTGCAGGCTATGCTAGCAGAAGGCATATTAGTTATACTTCAAGAAAGTGGTTGTGACGTCCGATAATAGCTATGAGAGAAACCTTCTCATTGCATCTGAAAAGACTTGATAGAGGTCTTCAGAGGTCCAATCAGTACAGCTTCTCTTAAAGGGAAATTTTAACTGAAACAACCCAAAGGCAAATAAATAAATAAATACTAATAATTTACTGTAAGGAGAAAAAAAAAAAAAAAGCAACAGTGGGACTCAGTAATATTTGATGAGTCATTTGACTGTGTAGACATATCTGACATATCTCAGAATCTGACATATCTCAGAAAATATGACGATTTGTTGATGGCTTTTTTCTGACTTTTAGGAAGAGCAAAAGAGCGTATTAAGTTAACTAATAAGTAATAGTCTAATATGAGGTACTAGATGTAACAGTAACAGATACAAAACAAAGAAAAAGAATCATTCCAGCTTTTAAAAAGGAAACGTACCTTTCAGTTCCATAGTAGTAAAGGCATTGTTCACAGATGTTGTTTCTGTCATTTGCCAGTGGTCTGGAAAATTTGGAGCTGACCAAAGACACGGTCAAGGAAATGAAAGAAAGAGGCAAACAGAACAGGTTTCTAAGGGACCCATCTAGATGAATGAGTACTACTATGGCATGAAAAATGCATGCTTGGACATTAAAGATAATTCGTACTGGACTTAATATTGTAAGCTATAAATTAACAGAAACTGGAGAAACATAAGAGACAGGCAGCATTTTAGAATTCTTAGCATTATTCTGTATATATAGCAAAAATTACGACAGACTGATTTCAACAGATCATGAAGTAGAAGACAACATAAAAGAATATTATATGGTACTAGTTGGTCCATTATAAGGTGTGTGCACCTAAAATGGATTGATTGGTTTTGATCATTCTATTTAAGGAAAAGTTAGTATCATAAGACAAGGTGAATAAAGACACAAAGGATCTCCAGAAACTCAGATGTTTGAGATACTTACAACAGAGACAGAAAGAGAGATGATCAGGCAGGCTATGTCTTCATTAACTGTCCTTTGAAATGAGTTAGTCTTGGTCCAACAGAAGCAGATCGATAAATAACAATGATTTCTGTGGCTGTTTGTGTTTCTACTGTATATGGTTTGTGTAGTTTACATGGGATTAGATAAAGCTGGATACCTGGGCCAAATGTCTCTTTATACATATGCTTTGAAGTTCTCTGAGATAAATTTACCCTCCAAACCTTTGCTTCCTTGACTGTAAGCACTTCCTCACGCCTACTGTGGAAGCACATTATTTTCACCCATTTCACATGGATTACTAAAACATCAGCACAATTCTGTTCCCACCACCATCGTATTTATCATGCCTATGGAACTAAAACCTAATTTTTCTTCTTGTTCTTGCTGTTGCTAACTGATATTTCAAAATGAGAGTGTATGGTGGTTGCTAGCCAATTCTACTCTTCTCTTCCAGTTTTGTCAGTTTCCAAAGAAAAGAGTCAAAGAGCTTTCATCTGCTAATGCAGGACACCAAGATATTTGATGACAGCTGTGTTATACTTTCTCTGGTGTGAGAATTAAAACAGTAGTTGCTATTTGTTCTTTACTAGTGATTCAGTGGAGGTACTGGCACAGCGGATGAGCTTCAGCTATGGCAGAGCTTTTTGGTGATGAGGGAAAAGTTAATGTCCTCTGCTGTAAACTGGACTCTGTCATCTTCACTTCGATTTTACCAGAGCCCACATCCATGTTCAGGATAGGGGCTGCTCTCCTGGAGAATTCTGCAGTTTATGGTTCCTACCACACAGCACAAAGCCAGTTCATGGTGGGGAGATCTATCACTCCAAGTGATAACCAAGGTGTCTTGAGATGGCAGGGCAGTTCCAGGCTCAGAAATGAGCTGAAGGATGAAAGATGGTGAACGTAGCACTTTATCCTTTTATGAAGCACAAGAACAGCTGGTTGTTACAAGAGCCCAAGAGCCTTGTATTGGTATGTCCACAAGCTCTATGTCCTAGTACCCAGTACTGCATGGCCATGACACAGTTCACAGCCTGGTGTCCCCATTAAGCAGTAGAGAACATAGGGGTTGCTTTTGTGCTGAGATTCTGGTTTAGGTTCTTCACAAGGGAACATGTGCCAGAGAGCAAATCTGTTCTACAAACATGCTCTGCAAACCAAATAAAGAAAACAAAGATAATTGTGGGATTCTCTTCAAAACCATATTATTGCCTCATTCCAAATTGTTAACGTAGACAGGTCAATAAAGCCATAGAGGTTCAGAAATGATAGGTAAATCTTAATCTAGTTCTTTAACCTTCCTTATTATGTAATGACAAAAAGAAATTAAGTGAAAATGGAAGGTAATACTTTGAAAACTCATTGTCTCAAGATATAATTGAGGCCAAGAGCTTAGCAAAATTCAGTGAAAGACTAGACACGTGGATAATAAGAACATTCATATTTATTTCACACAGAATAATCTTCTCTTTTTGGAAGGGATTTAAACCATACAAATTCTATTAACTGATGGGGATTAGGGAAAGAAACTCCACCTCTTGGCAGATTATTCCATTACTGGCCATTACAGAGTTTCTTTTTGCATATTCCCTTCATGCCTTTGCCACAGATCACTGTCAGAAACAGAATACTGGGCTAGACTGGTTCTGCATGCAGTGCAGCACAACACTTGATATTCCAAAGAACACTTTACTATGCCAGGTTTTCTATCAATACTAAAAATGTTAATTACAAACAGAAGTTTTGTTTATGATGTCTGAGTAATTGAGACAAACAACAAAATGTGATTCTTGTTCTCAGTATTTTGAAATGGTTTTGATATGATTCCTCCTTCCTCAGTTCTCTAAACATCTCATAAATTAATTTAAGGATAGATTCCAAAAAAAAAAAAAAAAAAGGATAAAAATGTCTGCAGTTTGTAATCCTGCAGAGATGACATTAGCAGGGCATAAAATTCTAGTAAATGCTTTGCTACAGATTTAAATCTCATTTTCAATTTGCAGAGTTCTCTACCCTGAAAATTCTAGACACTTTTGAGTTAGTGTTCTGGAAATTACGTTGATTGTTGATTTATTTTCACAAATCAATTTCATCTAAGTAATAAATTGGCTGTTTAAATATGTAGGTAGATGGCCTCCCAAAACAGCAAACAAATATAGTTAAATATATTTAAGTCAATCATAATTTTGTAATTTGGGGCTATTTTCACAATGATATGTCAGATATATTTTAATTGATTCAGTAGCATACTGTAAGTGTGCAGTCTCTTGTATATACCATTTTTATCTTTTTCTTCCTTCGTGAAGCAGCGTAATGTTTAGAATTAATTTTCATCATGACCTATCCAAGGAACGAAGTGTAAAGAAATGACAGTAGGAAAGAAATTGCTACTCAGCAGAAAAAAGAACGAATGAGGGATCTGTGCAATCCTCCTTCTCTTGTGGAAACATGAAAAAATCCAGACTTTTTTTTTTTTTTTGGGGGGGGGGGGGGGGTGGAATCATCCAGTGCTATAGTTAAGGTGGTAATCTGTAGAGAGAATTTTTCTTTACATTTTCATCATGAAAAATCTATTTTTTTGAGAGAGAGATAGACCTAAATGTTGCATTTTTATGAACCTCAAAAGATCAGTCAGAAACCATAACTCCATTTTCCATTTAGATATATACACATAAACGCAGTCTTTGCTTCAGGATACTTACTGTATTGAGAGTTTAAACACTTTTATGACATTTAAGTGCAAATTCAGAATTCATTTCATCTCAAATAGACTTCCAAGAATTTATGGACTCTTTTACATACCTTTGTACATATAAGTGATCTTGATATATGAGCACCCAAGAATAAAACAACAAATGCATGCCCTGTGAGTTTTATTACACTTCTACCTGCTAAGTCACTCTGCCTACTTACACATACTATCACTGCAAAACACTTTAATTCATTAAAAACTTATGCTTGAATTTAGTGCAAATGAACATACATATTTTTTTTGGAAGGACAATGCACAAAAAAACAACACTGTTTAATTCTGTGGTGACTCCGGAATATGAGAAATTAGATACACCCACTCCTGATCTACAGAAAAACATCAAAAAGCAAAACCTTACCACGTGATGAAAAACATGAGCACACAATGCAATTACTTGCATTGAACTACTGGCTACAAATATATTTCTGAGCCTAAATTGTGAATTTTTTTGGCAAGTACATTAATTTAATCAGTGGAAAGGTGTCACCTCAAAATCCAATTATTTCCCTCCTAAAACTATTTAAATTAGTTACTCTTGAGGTTACCTATGTACTCTTTGAATCCTAGGCATCTTTCCCAGCATCACCCAAGAAACTATTCACATAGCAAGGATTTCAACAGATTTCTTAATTCAGGGCCTAACGCTTCACTTCTAGACTGCCCATACACCTTAAATTGAAGTTTATTTTTTTAAATGATGCAAGACATTTCTCTATGTACTTAGATACATAGAGATCTTTCTAAAACCAGTCTCAACTTAGAAAGGATTTCTCTTTTTTTTTCTTTCCTCCTCCTATTATTCTAATAATTTTCAATGTTTCTGCATAGAAAGTAATTAAGGGTTAAATAAGGTAATAAATAAGGTAAATAAGGATTAAATAAGATAAATAAGGGTTGTTGTTTTCTGTTTTATTCCAAAAAAATTTACAAAAGGTACTTTTTCAGATCAAACTGCTTCAGAACTAATATGTTAGATACAAGAAAATGCCCTTAAATGGGTTTAATAGATACACTTCATAATTAAGAAAAGCTGACATGAATTCAAGCCTACATTTCTGATATTCATTATACTTGACCTTCTATGACACAAATTATCTGTATTTCACCATCAACAAATACACATTTTGGTAATAAATTCTGTTCAGTAAATAAGAGCTCTGAGTTACAAAATACCACGTAAATATTAGCAGACCTTTTGACACTAGTACTTCTATGTTTGAAGAATTATCAAAAATGAATGTCTTATATGCTTGAAAATGGATAATAAATAATGAGACTTCCTGAAGTTCTTCAGTACCTTGTTATCTGCTGTTTTGATTTGTACTTTTGGTAGAGTTTTGATACAATACCTTTAAGATCATATTTTTTTCTTAATTAACACAGTTGAACAATGAATCTTCCACTCTCTTCCCAATATTTATTTATATACAAAACCAGCAATATATTTGATATTTCAGAAAAGATAAATGAGATCTAAATCCTTTTCCCTAAAGGTGTATCAACTATGGAAGACTACCATGCTGTCTGTACTGTAAAGTTACCATTGATTTTTATGATGGTCATTAGCTGCCTTTGAGAGTCGCACTCCATGACTCTGCAGTTTCAAAGCATTGAGTATTTAGAATATGAAATATCAACTAAAAGGGAAGTTTAGTAAGTTTACTAAGTGTTTTGCTCATCTCATGAATTTTATACCTCCTTACTTTCATTAGTCTAGTCATTTCTCTATTTGGAAAAATATAATGATTAAGTATCATCAGTAAGGCATGTTGTTAACTCTTCTTATTGGAGAAGTTGTGGATAGGGAAATAAAATTAGAGTGTATGTGAAAGTAACATAAATAATGCTAATGGACTTAGTTCATTATAAATCTTAATGAACATTTGATATTGCGCCTTAATCAAGATATTAACATGTAAGTCTCCACCACCATCACAAGGTAGTAGTGCTTATTATTGCTATGGCTGTTATTGTGGCCACAACAAAATCTGGAACTGATGGAGGAAAACAAAACAAAACAAACCTGCTAAGCAAGATAGCAGTAAATCAATCAACAAAATTATAAGCTTTGCTAACTAGAGCAGATTCTGGCCAAAGGAGACCAAAGATCAAAACAAGAAGAAAAGGAAGTTTACTGTACCCATTTAAGACTCTTTTCTTACTTGTCCTCATTTTGTGACAGCTTCTGGGGATCTAATTGCAAAATTAGGGACTCAGACTGAAAGTGCTTTGAGAAAGTGCTTTGTCAATGTTCCCTTGTGCTTTTTGATGTAGTATAATCTATATTTAATTGCAACATTAAATCTGATGTTGCTTTATTGGAAGAAGCGCATATCATAAAGATACAAAGAGAAAAGGAACAAGGCATCAGTTAACGGTCAGATGGTGAAGGTGTAACTTCAGAACAACCAAAGGGTCCATCTGTCAGGAGCAAAGTGCTCCAGCACAGGTCCCCCACGGGCAGCAGCTCCCCCCAGACCCCCTGCTCCTGCGCAGGCTCCTCTCCACAGGCTGCAGCTCCAACCTGGAATCTGCTTTAGCAGGGATTCTCCACAGACCACAGTCACCTTCAGTGCAGGTCTACCTGCTCCACTGGGGTCCTCTCTACAGAGTGGAAAGCTGCTCCACAATGGTACATCACGGGCTGCAGTGGACAACCTACTTCACCATAGCCCCTCCACATGCCACAGGGGCACTTCAGCTCTTAAGCTCCAGCACCTGAAGCACCCCCTCCCCCTCCATTTTCACTGACCTTGGTGTCTTCAGGGCTGTTTCTTACTCTCCCAGCTGCTCCTGAGCAGCAGGTTCTTTTAAATTTTTTAATTTTTTTTTCCCCCTTTCTTAAATATGCTCTCACAGAGGCACAAACAACATTGTTTATTGGCTCAGCTCTGGCCAGAGGCGGGCCCCTTATCTAATGTGGGGAAGCTTCTCGGTTCTTCTCACAGAAGCCACCCGTATGGCCCCCAGCTCCCAAAGTCTTGCCACGTAAACTCATGACAGCTTGAATTTCAAGACTGCTCCATACAGGTCAGATAATCTCGGATAATTTTCAATTGCCACATTACGTAGAACATTTTCTGCTGACCAGCTAGTAATACAAGTTTAGAATGGCAGTGTGTAGTCAGTAGTGTTAGCTTATGTAACAAAAAACAACTCTGAAAATACATTTCAGACAGTCAAAATATATATATATTTGTGTTTCGGTCCCATTTGGGGCATTTCCCTAAGATTATATCCTAAAATAACCTTAGATTTTATCCATCTTTTCTGACTGTCTCAAGAGGCAAGCTAAGATATATTTCTATATATATTTTCACAAGCCATTCTGGAGTGTATATTCTTTTTGTGGTGAAAACCAGGAAGCACATGACTGAAAAAATATCCTTTAGTGATATATACCCACTAAAAACTTACTATACACATTATGCAAATCATTGTAATCACTTACTATATAACACTTTCATGCTAAATTGTGGAAGCTGTATGCTGATTTTGCGTTCTGCCCTTGCCTCGGACAGAAACAGCAGAAAAAAAAATCAAAATAAATTTGTATCAAGGGTTTGATTTTTTGTTTTGCTCTTTGGTGTAATGTAGCTTACTGTTGCTAGGGAATATAAAGCTCAAAATCAGAAATCAAGATCTGCATTGACAGTTTTACAAACACATTATTCAGATCTCAGTTTGTATAACACAAGTTTTGAGTAGTATATAGTTACTTAATGCATTGTAAAAGTTTCTCCTACTGTTTTTCCATAGATCTGTATTAATACCTTGTAAGTAGCATCTCACTACCTGCAACTCTGGTGAATATTACTTGTGATCAGTTCTGGCAAAAGCAGAAGGGACTGACTGTCACAGATGTGATAGGGTCACACATTTTATTCTATACCAAATTTCTATTACAATTCCCTTTTTTCTCATTTTATGAAGTTTACTTAGGCTCAATAGATAATGGCTTTATGAAATAAACTCATACGACTCATACATGGTTTCTCTGACTTGAAAAGTACATGGGTAAGCTGAGCTTTTGTCAGAAGTAGAAGCAGTATTTGTTAAGCAGTATTTGTTGAAAGATTTTGTTCAAATTAAACAGAGATTGTTGAAGATTACTTTTTTTTTTTTTCGTACACAAATAAATTGTTCAGATGGATTAAAATCAGACTAGTAAATCCTCAAGGTTGAAAATATGTTAGCTAGCATGTGTCTCTAATTCATATAATGCTTCATACAATGTATAATTGTTAGGAAAAAAAAAAAAGAAAAAAAAAGGAAATACCATCACCACCAACAAAAACACATAACCTTTCTTTTTCACAGGTCTATTAAACTGAATATCAGTTTTATTGATTTAAAAACTTGTATGTCTGTTTTGTTGTTGTTGTTTGTTTTTAATATGTTCATTTGCTTTTGTTACCCATAGCTGTACTGAAATTCAATGTGAATAACTCATGATATGAATTTCCCAGCGTTTAAAACTTCAGTATTTATATTTAGATATTAGAATATTTTACTTAAAATAAATAAATAAAATAACTCTAGGTTCCATAGCTCAGGAAATGACATGGTTTATGTAATGAAAAAACAAAACAACAACAACAAAAGGTTTCTTTAAGGAGTATCTAAACATTTATTTATACATAGCTATTACTAAACTGTACAGAAGTAAGGTATCATTTGTATTCTATGTAAGACATAAAGAAAATTGAACACTTAGTAAGGATTAACACTATTTCATTAAAAATCAAGAATGATTATGCTCATTATTGGACTAGAAAGAGGAACGAACAAATATATCTATGATTCTTTCTTTCTTTGAAATACCATTTTCTTCTTAAATTCAAATTGTAACAGCTTTAAATATAACTCTCAGAGGATGCATCTATAATATATGTTAAGGATAGACACAACCCAGACGTAAGCACAATTCACTGTAAATTCATCTTGCTTATATTATTTTGGATAAATCCTGGAGCTTGATGGAAGTGGAAACAGCCTCCAACCTGCCCTTGAGCTTATCCACAGCCACTGGGCTCAAATCCTTTGGTAAGTCAGCCAGTATGTATAATAAATTTTATGACTGTTATGAGAGAAACTGCTAGGGACTGGATCTGGGGATACCGTGAGAAATACCAGCAATGAGAGGTGTGGATGTGTAAACTGACTGGGAAGGACAGTATAGATATACCAATTGCAGATCAGGCAGTTGTGTCCATGCCTTTTCAAGGGGCAGAGACAGATATGTGGTAACCCTAAGCCCACTAAGACAAGGAAAACCAAACTGGACAACTACAGGAAAGTTAGAACCCACTGGCTATCATGAACTGCCTACAACATTTGTGCCAGATATTCTCATGAAATTGAATATAACAATGGACAGGTCAGCCAAGGGCTGCACAAACATATTCACATTGTAAAGTTTGATGAGTATTGCTAGTCTTCTTTAAAAAATGGTACTACTATGAAACAAAAGTGTTTATACAGAAATCCTTATAAACTTCATCAGAGATGAAACATCAGGTATTAATAGTATCATGAATTTTGCTCTAAATTTCAAAAAACCTTCTCGGTCTCTCCACTTCATCTTGTTCTTCAAGAGGGCAAAATATGTTAACTTATGGGTTTCCAGTGGAAAGGAACTGGTACCAGAATTGAGTAAAGGCAGTGTTCTGAGATACACACAACAAGTTACAAGGCTACAAGCCACTGCTCACCTGTTTCCCAGCTCTGGAGTCCTCTTAATTATTTACCCAGAATTTCTAAGATTTGGTCATTTTGCTCAAAACACCATTCAAAGCCTCTAACTTTAGTTTCAGTCCATTCAGAGAAAATTTGCTGTTATTTAACAGCAGTCAACCTCACATTTAATTCTGGATTTTTTTTTTATTATTATTATCAGTAAAATTAAGACCTTTGCTATCATTAGTTCAATATTGATTGTAAATCATTTTTTTTGATTTATTGTTAAATTTTAAGCAGTGTTAAAGTATACAAGCAGACATCATACAAGCAAAGATACTATTTTAAATATATAAATTTGTTCAATTGTTATCGTACAAAAACATAGAATACATGCTGTCTTAGGCAGGCAGTAGAACATTTTTAAGTCTTTTTCATCATATGTCAGGAGAATTGTTTGGATTCCTCTGTCATAACACATTAACTAAAGTAAAAAGGTATTCGGCATGTTTAAGTGCGCACCCTGACAGATGACAAAATCTTCTCATAAGGCATAGATATAAGAATAAATAAACACCTTGTTACTTTTAAATCTGGGAACAAAAGTACATCTAGATTTTCTGCGCATCACTGAATTCTGAGATTCTTGCGTAATGGTTCCATGATCATTACCAATATGATTACCTTACTTTGTATTTTGTGTGCTCTTTTACTGATGAAAAGAAAGGTGGCCATTTGTGACCATAGCCAAATGACAGAGAAATGGAAAATGAGAACCAGTGATGGAACTCCTGATTTCAGCAACATCCTTCAAAACAAGTACAGAGGTGGATAGGGGAGGGAGGGATGGAGTGAGAGGACAGTGGAGTCCGAAAGGCTGAGGAGGGGACAGAAGACAGGGAGATTTCAAACATTTATACCTAAATGTAACCACTGATAACATACAGTCGAGCACAAAATTCATCTAAAATTCATCTCTTTATTACAGAGAAGAGATGGAACCAAAGGCTAGCATTTCCCAACAAAGTTTATCCCAGATACTCAGGCACAGAGTGTTTGTTCAAATGAGCTGACTTATTGTCATTTTGCATACACTAATGCTCCTAGAGGGAATCCACTCCCCTACCAGGTTGGGCAGTTGCAGTCCATGTGGACTTCCCTAACTCTGATCTGATCAGTTCCAGCCAGCTCTGATCCATTCCTCTGTTTTTAAGGACCTTGTCCCAGGGGTTCTCATCCAACAACTGGAAGTTGCTCTTCTAAAGTTCAGGGTCCTGACTTTGCTCTTTGCCAGGCCTGTATTCTTTGAGATCACAACCTCAACCAGACCATGGTTGCTACAGCCCAGACTTTTTCCGATCTTAACCTCTTTAATGAGTTCATCTGCATTGGTGAGCACCAGGTCACTTATCCTCTGGTTAGTTTGCCTAATACCTGGACCAGGAAATTGTCCTCAGTGCATTCCAAGAGTCTCTTGGATTGCTTACAGCCTGCTGTTTTGCTTTTCCAGCAGAAATCCGGGTGGTTGAAGTCCCCCATCAGGATGAGAGCATTAGAGTGTGACACTTCTTGTAGTTGAAGCAAGAAGGCCTCATCAACAGGCTCCCCTTGGTCAGTCTGCCTGTAGTAGAATCCAAACACAAGGCGTCCTTTATGGGTCCGATCCTTAATTTTTACCCACAAGCTCTCAACCTGTTTGTGGCTATTTCTGAGAGGCATCTCTTTGCAATCTATCCATTTCTGAACATAGAAGGCAACACCCCGACCTCTCCTTCTCTGCCTATCTGAAAAGTTTTTACCTATCTGAAAAGTTTTTCTTTCTGAAAAACTTGTCGTCCTCAATTGCAGTGTTCCAATTTTATGATTTGTCCCGCCACTTTTCTATAATAGCAGTTAGATCGTAGTTTTTCAATTGCACCATGGTTTCCCAGCTCCTTTTGTTTGTTTCCCATGCTGCGTGCATTGGTGTAGAGGCACTTCATCTGGACTATGGGCCACATCACCTTTTTAGAGGATCCCCCCCCCTAATTCATTTGGGACAACTCACACGTATTTTCCTGTTGCTTCCTAAAGTGCTGGTGTTCCCTGGCTCTTCTCTGTAACTCAGAAGTACATCCCCTTCCCCCACTGAATGTAGTTTAAAGCTCTGCTAATAAGTCCAGCCAGCTTGCTGCCCAGAACACTCTTGCCCCACCTTGTCAGGTGCACTACATCTGCTGTCTACATACTCAGTCTTTGAGAGGTGCCTACACAGAATCCAAAATGAAGAATCCTGAATGTCACACTAGTCATTCAGCCAGTCCTTTGCCTGGTCCATCCGTCTCCTCCTTCCTAGGTCCCAGTCTCCAAGTAGGAGGAGAGAGAAAAACACTACCTGTGCTCCCAATCCTTTCAACATCTTTCTGGGGGACATAAAGTGCCTTGTGATATTGCGGAGTCTCCTCGTTGCAGCCTCATCCAACCCTATGTGAAAGAGTAGGAATGGGTGGTAGTCCTCTGGCTTTTTGGTAGCCTCTTCTCACAGATAACTAGTGATAGGACTAGAAGGAATGGCCACCTCAAGTTGCAGTAGGGGAGGTTTAGGTTGGAAATTATGAGACATTTCTTCTCAGAAAGAGCAGTCAGGCATTGGAACGGATTGCCCAGGAAAGTAGTGGCATCCCTGTCCCTGGGGGTATTCGAGGAAAGGTTGGACGTGGTGCTTAGGGACATGGTTTACTGGGTGACGTTGGTGGTAGGGTGATGGTTGGACCAGATGATCTTGAAGGTCTTTTCTGACCTTAATGATTCTATGATTCTTCATGATAGAGTGAATGCAGGTCATCAGCAAGCAGCAAATCACTCTGGAGAGATTTTCTGGATGGCAAATGGGTACTTCAGTGCCTCTCAGTGAGGAATCTCCAATTACTAAGACTCTTCATGCTTTTTCAGTGGCTCTGGTTCCAATATAGGTGGTTGGTTGGTTGGTCAAATTTTGTACAGATGTCTTTTCTTGGGTCTTGACCATTACTCACACACTCTCCTTTATCTAGCCTCATCTGTTGTGTAGGGGCACTTCAGGGGCAAGGGGAAGACTCCTACTTCTACTCTGAGCAGAGATGAGGGTCCAGTCTCCCTTGAGTGAGTCAGTCAAGTCTGTCAGCTCAGGTCTGGAACCTACCTCACCTTCTCCTTGGCAGGACTTAAGGCAGGGCTGTCACTCAGCCTCACACTTGCACCTATATCCCCCACCTCTGCCTCCTGGCCCTGGGGGAACTTCCAGATTCCGAAGTTCCCTCAACTGAGGATCTGGGCAGCTCTTTGGGTCCTCAGGAGGTCTGTTTGGTTGTAGGTGTCTGCCTGGAAAGGTTGCGTCCCCTCCATCTGTGTTTTAGCCTCAGCCTGGCAGTTGCAGGAGGTGACACCATTTTTGTTCCAATAGAAGGATGTTTCTTGTTGCTCCCAGAATAGAAAAAAAAAGGCCCACCTTTCACCCTCTGGTGCAAGCTGCCATGCTGTGACCTGGCTGACATGCCACACCCTGCTTGCACACTCTGGTCTCTGCTCTCCTGGTTGCTCAGGCACTCCATGGGTTCTTTGTACATGTGGGTTGGCCACTACTGGTCCTAGCCTAGCTCAAGCCTCTTTGGACACCCTCCTGAGGGCTCCCACCTCCTGGCAGCTCCCTCTGATGCCTGGGGTCGCTTCAGTGCAGGAAAACCCCAGCACACCGCAATCCCCTGCTCCACTGCAGAACGTGCCTGCCTCACAGCTGATCACCTCAGCCAAAGGTGGAGCCAAAGGTTAGGATTTCCCAACAAAGCTTCTAGACACTCAGGGACAGAGTGCTTGCTCCAATTAGCTGATTTATTGGCATTTTACATACACTAATGCTCCCAAAGGGAATCCACTTCCCTAGCAAGTTGATGGTTGCTGTCCTGGTGATAATGGGAGTCTCTGCTGCAAGACTTCTTGCATCAGCATCTTCAGCTATACAGGCAAGACTCTCCAAATCATGGGTTTGCTGGACTCCTGAAACCCAGCTGTTGTGTGGTCCTTACCAAATGCAAATTCATTTCTACCGAGATGCCTAATCTATATGGGAAACATCCCCTAACTACCATAGCTATTTTCTACCAAGACTATCCTACAGTCCTATGCATCCATGGAAACCTTTGCAGGTATTCATCAATGGAAGCTTGCAGGAATGTGAGGAGAACCATTAGTTGGGCATTGGTGAAACTGAGGAAAAAAACAGCCAGGTTGTCCTCAGCCAGAGTTGCAACCACCCCCGTGGCTGTCTGCAGTTCCACCATGAAAATGGTTCTTTGAAAGGAGTTGGCTGATGCAGAGGACGTCCCTGCCATCTCTTCCACTATCTTCTGCATTTCAAGCAGCTTCTTCAACAGACTCCATGAGCTGATCCAAAGCAGGACTAGATCATGTTTGTCATTGAGGTCTACTTCTTCTTCCCACTCTTCCTCATTCAACTCCTCCTCATCTTCATCATGCTCCTTCTCTTCCTTTTCCTCCTCTACATTCTCATCCTTGCTACTCAATCTCCACTGCTCAGTGTCACCATCAGAGTCAGTATGGCTCTGCCTGGGCAGCCAGTAGATCCCAAGGGGCATCAGAAGCATTTCAGCAAAAGCCCAGAATTCCCAGTGCTGCACACAGCGAGGAACATGAATTCCTCATTGATCCCACTCTGAGGCTTGCTTCCCTGCTCAACCTCTTGCAGCAGCCAAGTCATCTTGTGACTCAGCATCTCCTCTCGTTGTTGCATGAGGTCTTTCATGACCGTATCAATCTGGTCCCCAACCTTGAGCATGAGCTGCAGGAGGCTCAGCATTGACAGGATGCATATGATACAGATAGCCATGGTCTGGAGGAGATGGGAGAGAAGGGGGCTCAGCAAGGCTGGGTGCAAGGGAGCTGGTGGCTGTGGGAGAAGGGACAGGAGCCAGAGAGACGCGAGGGTAGGTAGGAGAGGGGGCAATGGAGATTGGAGGCAGCAAGGGCAGGGTTTGTGAGCGCTGCATGTACAGGGCCACAGGCCACCCCAGGCAAGTTTGTGCACAGGTGTCAGGTGTCCAACAGGGCTACAAGCTCTGGCCAGAGAAGAAATGGGAACCATCCTGCAAAGCTCTCCCCATGACCAGTCGTGGGCTGGGTTTTGCCCTGGGCAAGGGTGCTGAGAAGGCAGGTGGCACCACAGTAGGCTCTCCCAGGCCCCATCCCCTGTGGGGCAGTAGCATCTCATGAGGCCACAGGTGCCTGTCACATCCCTAAAGCCTCGGGGCACTTGCCCCCACTCGGGCACTTCTGTGGTCAGCCCAAGGCACTCCCCAGAGTATCTGCACCTTCATTTCAGCCTTAGAAACCACCTTGGGGGCTGGTGTTTGTGCTCTGGCCCTCAGCCAGCCCAGTCTTCCCCCCGCCTGCCGCACTCACCCATGGCCCGAGCCACAATGCACCGCCATGCTGTGGTGAGATGGTGACATGTTAACCCCCATGCCAACACATCCTTGGTTCTGCTGTGGGCAGCAGAACACAATGGTGACCATCCCAGCCCTGGAAGGCCCCAGCCAGTGTCCCCAGTCCTGGCTCAGCATCACACAGCTGCTCTGTGCACCCAAAGGCCCAGCCTTGGCCGCAGTGACATGCAAAGAACAAACCCACCGAGCCCCCAGGGGTCCCTGTGCACTGCAGGCAGGAGCCACCCCAGGGGTCTCCTCCTGGTGACCCTCACAAGCACCCTCCTTCCCCCTCCTGCTCTTGAGTCACACCAGCTGTAGCATGACATAGCACAGCAAGCTCCCAGATTCCAAAGGAATAAAAACCTTGTTCCTGGTGCAAGCGGAAAATATCCTGTGGATCATGCTGGCAGGTGCCTGCTTGCCCCCTTCATGCAGCCTCTCCTTCGCATCCAGGTTGCTCCATGTTGCTGCACAAACTCCCAGAGCAGTCTCTGGGACAGCCACTCTCCACCTGGGTCCTCTGTGTCAGCACTGAGGTGCTCCTGGGGCTGCACTGTGGATATCAGCTACACAGGCTGCAGGGGAACCTCTGCCCCTTCTTCTTCTCTCACCTTGGTGACCAAAGTTGGGTGTCTCACACTGGTGGTGAGACACCACACTGAAGTGAGGACTATTAAGCCCATTCTCCCAGAGGCTCCACCAGCTTGGCTGTGGGCTCACCAGTGGCCTGCGCTGGCCCACTTGGAGCTGGCTGGAAGCAGCACAGGGCAGCCCCGGCCTCTCCTCACAGAGGCTGCTCCTCAGTGGCACTCTGGGGCCAGCTCATGGGCACCCACACGCACCGCAACACTGAAATGCTGTAACACTTATAATGAGAACAACTAAGTAAGGGCAACCCACAGAGGGTAGTTAAATACAAGCTTCTCTGGGAATGACTCCACAAATGGCTCAGGTTCACTGCAGAAGAATAGTAGAAACCAATAAAACCAGGGGCAGTGGACCAACAGGCCTGTGAGTGCCAAATGTGTTGATGTCTGTAGACAGTAAAGGAGGCAGAGGACTAATGAGCAATGAGTGTAGGCACTTCCAACCCCCCTGCTATGGGCAGGGACACCTTCCACTAGATCAGGCTGCCCAAGATCTCATCCAACTTGGCCTTGAACACTTCCAGGGATGGAACATCCACAACTTCTCTGTACGTAGTGATAAATTTCAATGCAGACCTCTAGAGCATTACACAGGCACCCAAACAGGACCTGTGGTAGTCATTTTTTTGCTTTAATTGGAGCAGTTGGTGGCTTGAAATGATAGTTACGGAACATTAGAAGAACAGGATATGTAAATGGCTCAAACTGGAGGCCTGAAGACTGGCATTTGCACATTGGGAAAGGAAAATAAACACCAAAGTTTGGTGTTTGTTTGGGAGCTGCTCCATGTGTGGGTGTGTGCCGCGGGGTCTATTTGTCAGGAGCGGGTTGGTCTGGCTTGGGACCCCCTGGGGTCCACCCGCCCCCAATCACCTGCTTCTGAATGGGCTCCTCTCCACGGGCTGCAGTGTGGGCTGCAGTGAGGAGATCTGCCCTGCCATGGTACACCAGGGGCTGCGGGGGAGGGGGGTGGTAGTCAGCCTTCCCCACCAGGGTCCTCTCTGTGGGCCACGGGGGGCGCTTCGGCTCTGGCACCTGGAGCACCTCTGCACTGCACTCCGCCTCCTCTGCACTGACTTTGGTGTCTGCAGGGAGGTTTCTCACTCCTCACTCTCCCAGATGCTGTTGTGCAGCAGGTTTTTGTTTGTTTGTTTGTTTGTTTGTTTGTTTTCCTTTTCTTGGATGTGCTCTCATAGAGGCACAAACTGCATTGCTCATGGCTTGTCTCTGGGCAGTGGTGGGCCCCTTTGGAGCTGGCTGAAACTGGCCCTTATCTGCCACAGGGCAGCTGCTGGATTCTTCTCACGGGCTACCACTGCGGCCCCCCCGCTACCAGAACCTTGCTGTGTGAACCCAATACACTGGGGCAGCTAGGTCATTACTGGCCTTTAAAGTATGAGGGCTTAAATTAACTAATGAAACCCTAAATGTGATGGGGGTAGAAGGGACTGGGATAGCAGTGCCACTTTTTGGGGACACCAAGCTGAGACTAGGAATGATCATTGGGCAATTATTGTATGCACCTGAGGCAGGGACTAACTTGTTGGGAAAGGATTTGATAATGAAATTGGGCATTCAAATAGTAAATTGTTAGGCTGGAATAACGGTGTAATTAGTGGGGTGCTTTCAGACCCTGAGAGCAAAGGTATATTTGCCTTTGAGTGGAAAGACCATGAAATGGGGTGGAAGCAGCAATACAGATGAACAATTTTACCTCAGGGATTTACAGGGCCACCAATTTATTTGGGCAAGTTCTAGAACAAATTTTGGAGCAATTCCAACCTCCAGAGGGGGTGTTGCTGTTACAATATGTGGATGATCTTTTATTGTCAGGACAGGAGAAAACAGTTGTGAAGGAAGCCACTAACAAGCTATTAAACTTTCTGGTAAAACAGGGTTTGAAAGGATTGAAAATAAATTAAAATTCTTAGAAAGAGAAGTCAAGTATTGAGGGCATCTAGTGTCTGAGGAGGAACAAAGAATAAATCCAGAGAGGATTCAGGGAATTGTTGAGCTACCCCTACCCAAAACTAAAAAGAAGTAGAAAGTTTTAAGAGAGAGAGGTTTTTTAGGTATTAGGAGTCACGAAGTCCAAAGGAAAATAGATACTCCGTGATGGGAGAGAAATGCTGAATAAAGCGCTAATGAGGCAAATATTAACTATTTTGCATCAAGAGGGTCATTGGGGAATTCAAGCAATGTGTGACGCTGTGCTATGGATATATGTATGTGTAGGAATATATATACTCTGGCTGAACAAGTATGCAGGAGTTGTGTAGTATGTCAAAAGGTAAATAGGAAAGTCATCCGCAGTCAGCCCAAAGGAGGGTGAGAACCAAGAATTCAGTGCTTCCAAAATGTACAGGCAGATTTTACAGAACTTCTTAGAGTAGGTAGATTTAAATACTTATTAGTCTTGGTCGATCATTTGTTAGGGTGGGTGGAAGCTTTCCCTTTAGTATCTGCTACTGCGAACATAGTAACTAAAGTAATTCTAGAACAAATAACTCCCAGGTATGGAATTGTTGAAAATATTGACTCTGATCAAGGAAATCACTTTATGTCAGAAATATTGCAAGGGCTAATGTGGACTCTAGGAATTAAGTGGAAATTTCACACTCCTTGGCATCCTTCCTCTTCTGAAAGGGTGGAGGGGATCAGACAGTACAGAAGCAATTGACTAAGTTCTGGAAACTCAACTTCCCCAAACGAAGTGCTTATCTTTGGCACTTCTCCAAATTCAAACTGCAACAAGAAAAGACGTGGGAGTTTCACCATATGAAATATTATTTGGTTGCTGTACATGGACAAAGGGAGTGAATTACCTCAATTTGAGACAAAAGATGCTTTTCTTAAGAACTATATACTCGGGCTGTCATCCTCTTTGTCATCTCTCAGGACCCGTGGACAGTTAGCTCAAACCCCACCCTTGGAAGCCCTGATCCATCCATTTGGAGAAGGAGATTGGGATCTGATGCGAACATGGAGAGAACTGAAACTGGAACTTGAGTGGGACGGACTGTTCCAAGTGCTCCTGACTACTGAGACAACAGGAAGAACGGCTGAGAAAGGGTGGACTCATACCTGGGTAAAAGCATCAGTTAACCCTGATACCTGAGAGACTGCATTAACAAAGACTTATAAGGTTAAAACTGTTAAAACTATCTATTGTAAACCTTTAACTTCTCCTTAGAAGAATTCTTAATAAATTAATGAGTAAAAGGGATTGAATTACACAGAATTTAAATGTTTCCAGGGAACACTCCCTTGAAGTGGGAGAAGGGGCTAGTTAATCCCTACCAGAAGAATCCTTATTAGTTTGAGATTTTTATTGTTTTTCTTAATTATTATTTCTTAATTATTATAGGGGTGTATATATATATATGTATATATATGATGTATCTTAAGTTTATTTTAGTAATACCTATTCTCAATGGATTAGTGATAGGATGGAGGGAAAAATCACCATTTTCAATTAATCCAGAACATCTCTGGAGTTCTATCTCAAAATAATTGTTGGATTTGCACCCAGATGCCTAGAAAGACTGAAAAGGCCTTGTCCCTGATTGCTATTTCCAGCAGCAACTCTGTCTGGATTCTCTAGATTTCTAAAAATGACAGATCATACTCAGTCCCAGGAAGGAATAGATTTTGAAGTTGAGCTCCCTACACATAATCCTGGTACAATATACCATGTTATCAGAGGTGTCTTTTAAACAACATTGATAGAAACTCAGGGGGCAATATTACTGACCCTGGGTGTGGAAATATCCATGAAGTAGGGAATAATCCATACTGTACTGAATATGGTAGCCACGGGAATGCTAATATACATAATGCACACCAGCTGCAACATGAGAATCCTGTAACTGGATGGCCTGTCCCAAATGGCAAAGGGTGGTACTGGCTATGTGGCAATAAAGCCAGGAAGGTGTTGCCCCTAGGACTGAAGGGAGCTTGCACCCTGGGGGCAATAATTCCAAATGTAACTATTATTGAAGACTATTATTGAAGCCCCCTTGAGACCGCACGCATAATTAAGTGTACTCCAGATAATCCTCTAGTAAAATTTCACAGTTTTGCAAGGTGGTATTTACCTAGGTTAGGGGTGAGTGAATTAGAAAAAGCTATTGTAAATATCACAGCTATAATTGAAGAACTAGAAAATAACAGTCTAGATGCAAGAAAAAGGAGGTAAGTTTGCAAAAATAGTACTCTAGAATCGAATGGTATTAGATTTACTAATAACCTCATAAGGAGGAACATGCACTGTAATTAATACTAGTTGCTGTATATATATAGATCAAATGGGACGAATTTGACTGATCTCAAAAATATTTGGGGGAAAAAAAAGATAAAAAAAAAGATCCCACATAGAGTAGCTCAAGATGACACTTCCTGGGGATTTAGAAACGTTTGCGAGAAACTAACTTTGTGCTTACCTGAACAGAATTGGCTCAAACAACTATTTTTTGGTATTGTAATAATAATGGCATTGTATATCTGTCATCCCCCATGACATCCGAAAAAGAATATTGCGCCTCAATATTGGAAAAACTCAAGAGTGCAGTATGTGAAGAGGTGCAAAAACAACAATAGGAATAAGAAAAGAAGAGGGGCGGATTGTGAGAAATTGTGTTTTTGCAGTAGAGAACTAATTTTCTGTATTCAAAGGTAGTTGTGGAGTCATAACAAGGAGAAATGCTAAGTAGAAAACTGGACAGTAGAAGGCCTCACTGTTCCAAAATAAGGTAGAAACTTGAGAAAAACAGGATGAGCAGTGTGGGAAAGGTAAAACAAAGATCAGAAGTTCTCAAAACATAAGAAATGATAAAGAAAAAAAAGGAAAAGGAGAAATTAAAGGGTTGAAAAATAAATTGTACATATATGGTATAGAGGAGTGTCGAGTAACTTGTGAACCTGTAGTACTCAGCCAATGAGGAAACAGGGGAGGTGATCAGGTGTCGGGTAATAGGGAATAAAAGGTTGTGATTTGTTTACTATAATGCGCTCCCAATTGGCAGGATGCCCACCATTGCAATCGCAAATAAAATAGCTTCACAGAAGATCCTGTCTGAAGAAAATTACTGAAATTTTTCTCACAAACCAAAGGGATATTCCATACCATACAGTGTCACACTCAGCAATAGAAGGTGGAAAAAGGAAGAAGAAGGGAGGGATGGGCTCTCATGAAAAATGTCTGTTCTCCTGAACACCGGCTATGTGCGTTGAGGCCCCACGTCAAGGACGTGGTCAAGCATCTCTCATTGGTGGGAAGTAGAGAGTAATTTCTTTCCTCTGTGCTTCCACACGGCCTTTGCTCTTTTTTGTTGTTTGTTTGTTTGTGTTTTGTTTTTGTTTTGTTTTTCCCTTTTCCCCTTTCCCTTTTCCCTTTAGTTAAATTATTTAATTAATAATAATTTTCCATTAATAATTATTTTTCCTTTAATTAAATTATCCTTATCTCAACCTGTGAGTTGGTTCTTTCCTTTTCTTCTTCTCCTCCTCTTCTGATTAGGGGGAGTAAGAGAGCAGTTGTGGCAGAGTTCAGCTGCCTAGCAAGGTAAAACCACCACAGTTGGCTAAGGCAGAACTCTCTACAAATTAGACTTTTCAACTTTGTGAAGAATCGGATAGAAAAAGGAAATGTACACATGCAAAGGAGTCAGCATATAGGGATTTAAACTTGACAGGGCTGAGTAGTAAAACTAAGTAGTACAAAGGAAGCTTATGATCTATGGGGGGAACAAACATGGCTTAACTCTGATAATAATGTACGCAGTGGAAATCTTTTCTGTCCCTTTCATTGGACAGATGCATACCATCCAACTTGTAAATAAGAAATAAGTCATGGTCTGCCAGTATGATTGTCAGTCATCTATGTGTCCAGAGACCTCATAAGTGACTAGGAACTAAGGGAACATAGGAATTTCCTCCTAAGGAGCTGGGACCTTTCTAAGGATCCTGAAAAAGGCTGCATTTAGGAACAACAGCAATGTGGGGATGGATCATTGGGCCAGGTGGCAGTTTCAGAGCTGCCCTCCATGATTTCACCCAACCCTCCCAAGGGGAATATAAGAGTTGAAGGCAACCATAGTGGCTGTACTCAGCAGCGGAGGGAGGTCATTGCCAGGAAAGGGGCTGAGGTAATATTCAGACCCCCGCCCCCTCCCTTCTACTGCCGGAGAGCTGGAGATCTCAAGCTCTTTCAACAAAACAGCAGGAACTCCGCTTTAAATGTTTCAAGCTATACTGAAAGCACTCTAAATTAAGTACTTCACCACCA